>NW_022111373.1:43591807-43617374 GCF_000313985.2 Echinops telfairi | reverse complement strand
ACCGTCACTTTAGGGGAACATTTGTTCTTCCTTCTTCTTCTTTTGAATCACTGATGCTCCAACTTAGAGAACTCTGCAAAGGTGAGAAAGCCTGCCAGCCCACCCTGGGACTGGCTGGGAGGAATCGGCCGTGCGGCTGGGCTGGAACCGAGTCCCAGCAGAGGTGTTGGCTTCCAGGCCAGGGCCAGCCCGCGGGGCGAAACCCTTTCCCCTCCTCCATCCACACCCAGCTCTGCTCACGCCCCTGCGATTGCCTCCGGAGTATAGGAATAGGAATAGGAAGGACCTGCTACTTGGGAGTGAAGTCAGGATTGAAATCTGTGTTCAGCCACCTTTCCGTAGGTAGCATAGGACAGGACCCATCACACTGCTACTCTGATCTGCAAAATGTGGCAGTTTTGCTGGTCACCTCAGAGATCCTTGTGATAATCCAACCAAGTGACTGAGGTGTATTACTGAGCCAATGGGTCATGGAGCATGAAACTGCTAATGACAGGTCCCGTGTTCTGATCGTTTGCGTTCAGATCTTTGCAGGGAACCGTGATTAGGTATGGTGGGATAAAAAGCATGTATTCCTGCAGCTGACCATTAGTGTGCAGAGTTGAAAGTAAAACCTAAAAGAGTCATAATCATAGAAATTAAAAAATCAAGAAGATTGTTATTGGCCTGTCTTTGAAAATGAGAGCTGCATTTGCTTCAAATATTTATAATCTTTAAATATCTTTCTGTCACAAGTTCACATTTAAATTCATGAATGGCAGCAAATTATAGTAATTCAGGAAGGAGACTTTCACTTTGGTAAAGTAAGTACTGATTTTCAGCACAAGAAAACATATGATTAGGACATATGATTTGTAAATTTTCAGTTTGTGAACATCCGTGTCTTCATTTTAGTTATTTTATAAAAGAAAGAAAGTGGTCTCAGAAAATCATCATCGGACTTGACAGGCTAAGTCCTGGCATCCATGAATTATTGGTTCCCCTTTTGTGCAGTGCATTCTGTTATCTGTGTTAGGGATAGAATTATAGAATATATTTCTTGATTGAAAAAGGTTTTCAATCTAATTTGGAGATTAGATAGTTTAATCTCATATAGATATCAAGTGTGTTCCAATGACTACAGATAGCAAGTGGAATGATGTCAAGAATGCATTATCCAAGGCTCTTCAAGGTCATTGTTTGGTCAGTTTACTTAATAGATTGGAAAAATGCCAGGTGTGGGCTAAGAAAGTGTTTTGTTTTGTTTTTTAAGTTAATGCTTGTGCTTTATGAATTTTGTTTTTTAGAGTTAAAGCTGAGAAAAGTTTTGGGTATATGCATGCTATGGAAATCAAATATTAAGAGTTATTGAGATTTCAATTCTAACTTCATTTAATAAGTCAAGAAATTTATGTTACCCAGATTTGTAAAAAGGAAATTATACCTTGAAAAAGGAAAAAGAAAAGAATACAGAGAATGAATGTAAGATTCAAAAAATAAATTTGAAACTTGATCACTTGAGGGCCTGGCAGGCTCGGGATGACCTAAGACCTTTCAGTCTGTTCAGTGAGAGTTGTTTGCTTTTTTAAACATATCTGGTTTGGCTTGGTGTAAAAGATGGGTGAGACATCTTCCCTGGAGAAGAATGATCTGAGGTCTGTCATTTTTTATTATAACATTTTGTGCTACTTGATGACCTCTCGGATCATTTCCTTGCTCCAGAGGAGGATCTGTCCATCTGTTGGCTATGTGTTGAATTTGTCCAGCTTTTCATACTAGACTGTCCTTCAGAGCGTCGATTAAATTTCAGCCGTGAGGCACAGTAGGCTGCCGTGGGCCTTGATGTTAACTTTACACTTGTCATTATTGCTCAGTACCTTTGTTTTCCTATTTGTGAAAGTGACAAGATCCTTGTCACTTCCCTGGCCACTGTGTGGTTTGGTATAATGATCATGACATTGCGAGCCAGAAATCTTTGTGTGTTTGTAAGAACTTTGGTCATCCCTTTAACCCTTTTAATCCTTAATAACTCGTAAAGATCATATAAAAATTACAAATTGCTTAAAAGAATACCAGTGAACAAAATTGATGGTTGTGTTATGGGTCTTTAGAGCTCCTATATGAAATGTCAGTTATCTTGTTTTACTTACAATTCACAGCAATGATGTGGGGTTGAAGACTTCTCTCTTGTGTGTTGTTGAGCAACCTTTTAGTAGCAGGCTTAGAACTATCATTCCAATTTCCTTTGAACTAAATCTGTGATAGCTCATAACCCATTGTTGTCTCTTATTACCAATGGAATATATTTTAAAAGTTTGGGAATTTTGCTTTTGGGTCTGATTGACGCAGATTTGGGATCTGCTCAGGCATTTACTGGTCCTGTAACACTGGTAAGTTCCTTAAGCTCTGAAATCCTCAGTTTCCTCGTTTCCCAAACTGGACTCAGGGAAGCACTGATCTCAAAGGGCCATTGAAAGATAACATGAGTGACTCTGTGGAAGGTACTCTAGCACATTACCTTTTTCTTAAAAACACAGGTGGTGTATCCCTAGGTGAGTGCAGGAGCTCCCACCAAAAAAGTCTGTATAATTTTGGTGTACTATTTCAACCGACACCTATTATTTTCTATAAAAATGTCCTTGTAGTAAATTATAATGATAAAAATATTTTTGGTAAGACAGTTTGCATGTATCCATTTACCTATAAAGCGGGAACTCTTTTTGAACCTTCTCAAATGCTCTATCCATTTATGTTGTCATTACCCACTTACTATGTCTCGTCAAATCATGTGGCTTTTGTCTGCACATACCATAAGGGCTCACTGTTGTTTTTGTTGCTGTTGGTATTTTATAGTCAGTTGTGTGTGTGTGTGTGTGTGTGTTTTACCCACATATTGTGAAGTATTTGTGACCCTGTATCCATAACTTTTTATAATGAAGTAGTTATAGGAAAAAGAGAAACATTTTTAAAAAAATGGCTTCCATTCATTTACTAATAATGTAATCCAGTACTTCAATGTAGAAAGATATGACAGACTTTTGTTGAGTAATGCTATTCATGTAATCTAAGAAATAATAGATGTAGGCAATTTATAACTTTTATTATATCTTATTCTATGATTAACATTGATGAAAAGCATTACTAAGGCTTCTGGGTGGTTTGAGGGGGAGAGGGTCCATGCGGTGTGGGTTGGCACCATGAGTCACTGCACTAGGTGGCCCCAGTCACAGTGCTGCCACTTCCACTACTCTACTACTGAGCTAGATATGCCAGGCTCTTGGGGTAAGTGCGGAAATACTATATTACATATAGACATTTTTTTAAAACTCTGTGTACTCAAATGAGCTTTAAAAAAGTTAATGAAAGGGGAATCAAAAGATAATGGAATTTTCTTACAAACATTTTGAAGCCTATCTGTGTATCTATATTCCACTAGAATGAGCAATATGACAGTGGTAGGACTTTTGACTTGTCAAAGTCAGAAAACTTCAGAGATGAAGAAAAACAAGGCAGGGCCATATAGAATCAGCTTCCATGAGGTTTCACTGTCCTGGCTTTTAGCCAAGTGTTGTCAGGCTGAGAGGCAGGCCAATTGTTGCCAGACGCCCTGCTTTTTTCTTTTTCCAAGAGGAGCATAGTATTCTTATTTTATAAATTTAAAATCTCCCAGGATGTAAAATGTCCAAGTGTGACCCAAACCAGATACATTTGTAATTGGAATCAATCAGGCACTGCTTCTTGATGATGTCTGCATTTAAGAAGCTAAGAAAGAAGTTGAGCGTGGGTAAAGGAATGCATCTTAGAGAGAAGCCAGAGTCCCCATGGATAGAGGCAGAGCCACATTCTTCAGGCCCTAGTGGAACTTACGAAGAAGCGAGGTTGGCTTCATCTTAAACACAGTGGGTGACATCACATCCAAGGCGGAAACAAAAACGACGTGATTAGATATGTGCTTACAAAGTACGTCTGGTTACTGTATGGAGGATGCCTGGGATGAGGCAGTAGTGGAAGCAGGATAGTCTTTTAGGAAACTATTGCAGTGCTCTTGGCATGCAATGAGAAGGTCTGCTCAGCGCGAGCCTATGTACAGCAGAAGGAAACACTGCGGAGTCTGCGCCACCGTTCTCACAGTTGTCACGTTCGAGCCTGCTGTTGCTGGTCCAGCAGGATGGAGAAAGAGAGGTGGCTTTCAGAGAGATGTATAATACCTTTCTAGTTGGGAGAGGATTCTCTGTTTTTTTATTCACTTGGGTTTCTACACATCTTGCAAGCAAAGGCATTGGATACCTTCATTATGGATAATCCTTTTACATAGCAATTTACAAAGAAAATAGCCTGGGAAGATAAGAGGTTCTGGAGCAAAAGCAGGTAGCCTTGCTACCTTGTGTAAAAGACTGAGTACTTTAACTCAGAATTCTTCTGTAGTACACATTAATGCCTGTGCAGGTGTCACCTGGCCCTCGTCAAGTCAGCCTGTGGGCATAAGGGTTGAGAGAACTGGCACAATTGCACTGATACTCCCACGGTAAGAAGTTAGAAAGTCCTTTGTCTCTTAACTTGGAATCTTAAGTCTTCTGCCAGTATCTATGAAACTCTGGCATGTTGATTTGTTAGCTTACAAGTTGTTCACGTTCTTTATAATTCTTGAGAACCACTAGCTGGGTTGATTGTCTGAATTAAAATGAAAAGGGATTGAGATTAAATAAAAATTAATGTCAGCCATTCGGTCCCACTAGTCATTATCTCAGGCCCTCAGTAGTCACACACGGCTAGTGGCTACTGCAGGAAGACCAGCAGATATACAATACTTCCGTCATTGTAGAAAGTTCTATTGGACATTGCTAGCGTAAAGCTTTAGAAGTTTTTCCTCTAAGGTAGAGAGGTAAAAGGTTTTGATTTTTACAGGATAAAAATCAAGTTTATTTTATGTTAGGCTTGTGAATATTTCTAAGTACAGAGGAAGCATTTTAGTTTGGATAGTGTGCATAGTGTTTAGTTCAGGCCTGTTGGGAGTAAAAATGTAGAAAATGATGTGAATATCAATTTTGAGACTACGCAGATTGGGAACATGTGGCAACAGACATTCTACATATATAGATGACATTCCTCGAATTAGTGTGACTGTGAGATTGGGATCTGTGCCAAAAGGAACTTGAACTTTTGAAAGCTGTCCTCAGCTTCATCTACAATCCACGCCCAACTTGGAAGAACCGGAGTGACGCAGTCGCAGTGAGGCTCTGGAACACAGCCAGTCCAGCAGCACAGAGGCAGTATCGCACCCCCCCCCACCCCCCAGCTGTGCTGGGCTAGAGGAGGACCAAAGCAAGACGTCCACGTGGCCCCTGTTCAGTGAATGTAAGAGGGTAGCCCCCAGAACGGAAGGAAGGAAGGGGCGCTCAAAGAGAGGGAGCGAGAGACAGACACACAGAGAAAGCAGTATTTTAATGCACAACTTTAAATAACAAATCAAAGATGGGGGAAATGCCTAAAACAATAAAAACAACGGATCTACTTCTGTATCAGAAGGAGGGTGCTCATTTTGAGAAGGCCACAAGCACTGGGACGTGAAAGTCCAAAGAATGTTAGCAACAGCCAGAGCCCAAAGGCCAGTTTTTGCCTACAGTGTAAGGATAGTGATGGAAATGAATAACAATGAAGGTTGAAGGCTGAGACCACTATAAAACAATCGAACCTGCTGTTTTCATGGCTAAAAATACCCTATCACCAAGGTCAGATGTTGAGAATTTCTTTTACGTATGCCCAAATCGATTTACCTTACAATGACTTATTTTATAATCTAAAGGGAAATGTTACTAATTTGAATATGAATTTAAATTTTCAGAAAATACGTAAGTTTAGAACATTTTAGAAATTAAAGTTGTTGTTTTAAAGCACTATACACACAACCCAGTCTCTGAGTGCGGCAAACAGATGATGTGCTTGGCTGCTAGCCAAAAGGTTGGCAGTTGAGTCCACCCATTGTTGCCTTATGACAGGGGCTTGGTGATGTGCTCCCTAGACGCCCCGCCATTGCAAACTCTACTGTGCACAGTGCTCCTCCGATACCCGTGGTGTTCCCGTGAGCCAGAATTGACTTGATGACAACAAATTCATAAACATGTTATGTACAGGATTGGCTGTATCACCAACCTCTTAATTTCTTAGTACATTCTATGAAGAGCGAAGAACATCAGTCATGTGATACCAGGGTTTGTACAAACTTAGAATTCCTTGCATGTAGTAGGCAGTCCTTACTTAAAACAAACAGACACAAAACAAAAGCTACTGACTGCCATTGAGTTGATTCTGACTCAGCGACCTCATCGGACAAGGTCTAACTGCCCCTGTGGATTTCCGGAGTAAAACTCTGTATGGGAGAGAGGGCCTCATCTGTCTCCCTTGGAGCAGCTGGTGGTTTTCAAACTGCTGACCTTGTGCACAGCCCCTTAGCCCGGAACCCAGAGCCCCACCAGGGCTCCGCACATGCTAAGTTGTCGGATGTCTTTTTGTGCACACGAATTCTAAATCTCAAATCTTTGGGTGGAAATAGTTGGTTGTCCCTCTCATACTCCCCCTCCTGTCCCTCGTACTCTCCCCCTCCTGTCCAAATCTGGCAAAGTCGCTGGTTAGCATGCTTTCATTTTTCCTTTGTTTTGTTTGCCATGGTTCTTAACTGTGGTTCAGGCTTGTGTTTCGTTGTGTCTCATTCTTTTCATGTAAGCGGCATGAAATTGGAAATAATTTTGTCTGTTGGATTTCTGGGGATCAGAGTTTTTCCTACTTTCATGCAGTCCTGGCTCAGGCGGGGCATGGTAAAGTCATTTTAGGAAACTGACTTCAGAACACTGCTGCGTGCTGTTGACATTTGGTTTGCCTTTCACAGAACAGGGAGACTTAACTATTTATTTGATGGGTTCAAAGACAAAGAAGTGATATTCGCTAATTTTTCATGTTCATAAATATTACCTCTTATTTGAAAAGAAGTCAAAGTAAGCCACTACACTACTCCCTGAGATTTTAGACCTGCACGAATTTTAGTGTTTGTGACTAAAACAGTCACAATGTGGGTCACAATTAGACCTTGTCCTTCAACCCTTGGGATCTGGCAGTGCTCAGACCCTGTACATTTCCTCCAGTTGTGCACGAGTGACTTTAATCAGGAACAAAGTGGATTCTTCCTATTATATGGCATTTTCTTCATGGCCCTTGCCTCACTTAGCTATTACTCTATGCATAATCGACCACAATGAAACATCTTTACAACATTTTCCAGGGGACTAGGGCTTTGTTTGAGGGGTGGGGCACACCTAAGGTGACTTTTTGTTTTTTTGTTTTTCAAGAGGCAAATGTCAAGGAGAGCAAAGTTAGAACAGTGTCTCAGCACAGATCATTGTTTCCTGAGAGACTGAGGAGTCAAAGCGTTGTTAACAGGAGATGTAACTGTAACCTTTCACCCAGGTACTGTCTTTACCTGAGTTATAGCTATGTAGTTTTGGTAAATTGCTTGGACTACTTATTGCATAGTTTCTAGATGAAACAGGCGCCCCGGTTTCTTTTACACGCAAGAGTTGTGTTGTTTCAAAGTTGGTCTTGTCCTATGCGATCCCTTTCTCCCTTGATTTTTATAACAACAGCTCATGATCATAATATAGATTTTGCCTGATATTTTTGCCTTCAGGTTCACTTCAGTGTTTGCAGAAAGTGTTTATATTTGTGTTTTGATATTGACTTCTGTCTCTTTAACTCCCTACAGAATGTCTTCTTTCGTTTATCCAGCAAATGTTTATTCTGTTCTAACCATGTACCAAGTATTCTTCTTGATCCTAAAAGTCCACTGTTGAGCAAAAAAATACAATCTGCCCTGTTATGGAGCAAGCAGTCCCAAAGGAAGACAGTGATTCATTTAAACTCCAAAAGTATCACATGCACAGATATACACTACTGAAGACATAACTACAGCTAAAGTAAGTCCTCTACAGAGAGCAGGACAGTTGCATGGGCAGTACAGAACCCCATGGAGTGACACTGGAGCTAATATCCGAAAGAATAGGACAATTGGAGAGAGGGTGGCAAAAGAGCTTCCCATAAGCAGCGGGAACTATAGTGTTTGCAGAGGTCCTATAATTGCAGGGAACAGTGTACATTCAAGAAAAATTAAGAGGAGATGGCTTATTGGCCGTAATTTAGTCTCATCCTAAGAACAATAGCAGCGCTTTACTGTGCTAAGATCATTTGGGGGAATTGCGATGGAGGGGCGTTTTGAGTGGTTGTGGGCATCACTTGACTGACTGTTGCATGAGGCCAAGAGAGAAGGGATGGGATGTATGAAGCCTATGGCCTACACTGGAAGTTGGAAATAAAGACAGAGGATGGGAAAGCAAGTGCTTTTGGGAATAACCCCAACTTTATTTGGGAATAAGATGGGATATAAAACTGTGAAGAAACTTGGAAAGACTGCTGTAGTCAAGGAACTTAAATTTTAATGGGAGCCCTGGTGGTGCTATCAGGTAAGCCTGGGATTGCTAAATGCAAGGTCAGCTGTTCCATCCCACAAGCCACTGCAAGGGAGGAAGATGAGGCTTTCTGTTTCCGTAATGATTTATAAAGCCTCAGAAATCCTATAAGGCACTGACTCAGTGGCAGTGTATTTGGAACAGATAATCAGTAAATAAAAATATAATGTATTATACATGGGGTACCCCCCAAAGGAATTTTTTTCTCCAAAGCTATGTATTTAAATTTTTTTTTTTTTTTTACAAAACAACCTTATCACCTTCAAAGTACTCTCCATTATATGTCATACATGTGCACTGACATGACTCCGTAAGCAGGTGCATTGTTGTGTTGACAAAACCAGTCTCCTGTCTGGTACAAATCGGGCCTTTTTTTGTTGTACACGGTTATGCAATCTTTTCAGAACCCCTAAATAGAAAGCTCGATTAACAGTCTGACCTGGTAGAACTAAGGAGTCTACATTTTCGTCTGTTCAGGAAGTTGGGTACGTCCAGAACAAGGTTAATCATTGATCAATATTTCACCCTTTTTGAAACAAGAAAACCGCTGTTACACTCGAGTTTTTCCCACAGTGCTGTCCGTGTAGGCTGTGTTCATCATCACAACAGTTTCTGCTTGGGTATTTTCCCCCGAGCAGAAAACAAAATTTCACAGTGCATGCTGTTCTCTTAAATCGACCATCACAAAAAACGAGGTTCGAGTGAAACTGCTTTTATGAAAAAATGCACCGTCACCCACCAGAGAGAACCTTCCTAAGCTCCAGCACTGGGTGCACTAACTCAGCGAGTTGCTCCATGCTTGCCTGGGGGTGGGGCTGGGCGGGGGTGGGGGGGGGCGCGTACTATGAAAGCTCTGCCAGTGGAGCCTTTTCCGTGGTGGGGGGCATACCCGCTCCTAAGTTCAGGGAATGATAAGTCCTATAGAAAAAAATGAATAGTCCTCAAATATAGGATTGTGAAGAAAGACCTTTCTGAAGTGACATTTGAACTGGGACTCCGATGAAGTCGAGGGACTTAGCCCGGCGGAGAGAGGGAAGGACAGAGAGGGAAGGACACGCAAAGCCACTTGGGGCTGGAATAAAAGGCGTCCCTTCTGCAAACAATACAAAGGCCAGTTTATCTATGGAGGATGAGTGAGAAAAGAAGTTGTCAAAGATGTCAACAGCATTTAAATAGATTTGCTATCTTTTCTTCGGTTGTGACTGGTTTTCAAAGCCACACATTGCACCAGCCACAAACCCATGTTGCTCTGACACCAGACCGTT
The DNA here is from genome assembly GCF_000313985.2 of Echinops telfairi. Lineage (NCBI taxonomy): Eukaryota > Metazoa > Chordata > Mammalia > Afrosoricida > Tenrecidae > Echinops > Echinops telfairi. Next base: position 43,607,617 of record NW_022111373.1, on the reverse strand, counting down.
TTTAACACAGCTACTAAAGCAGTTTCCTTCGTCATGTCACACCTTGCTTGGAACTGTCAGTGACAACCGTTTGATTAGCTCCCTCGAAGGGCCCTCTCTGTTTCAGTCCCATTTCTCCGGGTGCCCTCTTTGGATTGCTCTCTGTTGTCAGATCCGTCAAGCCTTCCACACACTTGCTTCTTAACCTTTTTGATTTTGAATTCATCGTGGTGCTTCCTTCCTTTCTATTATTGTTTCCATCTGTTCCTTTGAGGCCTCGTTCACAAGTCACGCATTACAGTTTCTCCCACTTTCTTCTGATTTAGTTCATTTTCCCTGGATCTCTAGGCCCCACCACCTTCTCACTCTGGGTAATATTATTTTCTTCTTTCTTGAGTCGGTTGGAGAGGCAATGTTTTCAAATGTCCCTCTCTTTCCAAGTTAAACTATTTATATTCTCTCATTCCAGAAAGATGCAGCACCAATCCTAGTTCTGTTGTGTAGATGACATTGGCCAAAGCATTTAGCTCCCTGAGGTTCAGGGTTCTTGTTCATATGATGATGAAGTACTGCCGCTGAGTCCACTGAGGGTTTCTGACAGTGTACAGGCTTATGGGAACAGATAACCTCATCTTTCTCCCTTGGAGTGGCCAGTGGGGTTGAACCACTGACATTGCCATCAACAGTCTAACACTTACCTGACGGCAGCACTAGGGTTCTTTGATGAAGATAATAAGCTTGCCTAACTTCATTCACATTGCGGTTGTGAGGGATAAGCGAAGCAAGTCACATAAAATGTTAAGCAAATATAAGACGTAATTTTTAATATCTAATGTGAGTAGATCTACTAGGGATGCTTCAGAAGGAAAGGCCCAGTGATCTACTTGCGAGGAACCAGCCACTGAAAACTCTATGGAGCACACATTGTGCTAATCTGACACTCGTGGGTGGCTGTGAGTCAGAATTTACTTGATGGCAACCAATTGGCTGGTTAATATTTCCTATCTCCATCTAAATTGTAAGTTTGTTAAACCAGCTCCCACAATGTAGAATTGTGTTTGCTCCGGAACTCCAGGAGCTTGGGCAAAGTTGATCCAGCCCACCGTTCAATGCACATGCAAGAAAGAACAATCACCAGCATATTGAGTACGCTCTGTGTGTTACAAGAGGAGATGAATTAGCTATGGAAGAATGAGTTTCTATTGCATGTAGGGAAAGATAAATGAAATACTTGGTAAAAGTTATATTTGAATTCCAAGTATTAATATGTACTTATTTTAGAGTTATATATGTCCTGTAAATTTTAAAGTGGCATAAATTAGATCCAAGAAGATCAGCCAAGAGGAGGAACAAAGGAATCCAATAACTTTCTTCCATTCCTTTAAACTCATGTGAATGGAAAAATAGAATGAAAATAAAAAACATGTGCTTCGTGTCTTGCTCAGTTAATTTTATTAGTGTGAATTAGTCTATTGCTTGTTTTGTGGCTACTATGCTTCTCTTTGACTTTCTTGAAGGCTAGGTGAAGTTCTTCGACAGATTTACCTCCTCCCTGCTAAACACCCAGGAGGGAGTATCATTTTTTATCTTCTTAGATAACTTAGGCTTGGTTGACAAAAACCAGGGTACCCTCTAGATACTACATTATAGTTTATTTTTTTCCTACATCAGCTTCTTTTATCATTATTTTGTTTTGTCATTTGTTGAGAGTGCCCTCAGAGTTTAACATGTGTTGACCGATTGACGTTGGAGCCCACCTGAGCGTTTCTTAAGTAGTTTTGTCTGGATTTGGCAGTAAGATGCTCCACTGTATCTGGTTAGCTTGTATTGATCTTCTGATGACCTCCGATTTGGCATCAGGACAGCCTTCACTTCAGAAACATTGGGGGAAATTACCGAAAACTGGTGTGCTATTTCCTTGTGTACCTAGTCCATCAGCTTAAAACGTTAATCCTTTGTCTTTCCTAACAGTCTGGCACATGGGTTATATCCGAGAAGACTATTGTGGGAAGGTATTCAGATTTAGGTAGCAGAAATAGAATATTTGACCTTTATCTAGAAAAGTGGCTCTTTTAGAGGAGTTTTCTTCCTGCTCTCAAGTCACTACTGCGATCCTGTCAATGATGGCCCTGGTAGGACAGATAGAACTGTCACTGTGGCTTTTGAGTCTGTCAACTCTTTACGGGAGTGGAGTGCTTAGTGGGTTCAAGCTGCTGACCTTGTGATTAGCAGCCCAACATGGTGCTGTTGAGTAAGCATCAGACTATTAATAGCAAACTCGGTGGTTTAAACCACCATCTGCTCTGTAGACGAAAATGAGGCTTTCTGCTTGCAGAAAGATTTGCAGCACTGGAAACCATTACTAGGGTCACGATGACCAGACTCAATGGCAGTGGGCTTGAGTTTGGTTTGACATTCCAACTATCTTTGGAGAAGGTTCTAACTTGCTGCACTGCTGTTAATTTGCTTCCTTTTTATTGTTGCATCGAGATTTTCAGTAAAGGAAAACCACCATAGGTTTATTCTGCACATTGCTTAGTTGTTAAGATTGCCTGTTAAAAATAGAAAGAGACAAAGAATGAATTTTACTGCTGTTGTAGAAATAAAATTTCATTGGTGTTCTATCAACTAGATGTTATCTGAAAACTAACCATTTTGATCTCAATCTTTCAAACTTAACTGAGCACCTTCTTTCTTGAAACTATGAAAGAATGACTGGCTATTTCTAAAGGATAGCCTAGTGTTCAAGATGTGAATTTATTGCTATCTTAGTGTTCATTACCTGCAAATTTGTATTCTTCCTTGTTTTTGAGTAAAGTTTTTGACTGAAACTTTCCCAGTTTAAGCATAAATTCCAGAGGTTACAATAGTGACTCATGTGACAACATGAACAATAAAAACGTATTGAAGGGTGAATGAGGTAGACAGAGAATGTTGTCAGCTGCAGGGGGTGGTGCAGGGGATGGCATGCAGGGCATTGTAAAGAAATATACTTATATTGCCCATGCAAAGTCATTTGACTGTGTGGAACATAACAAACTATGAATAGCTTTGAGAAGAATGGGGATTCTAGAACACTTAGTTGTGCTCATATGAAATCTGTACACAGATCAAGGTGTGAACAGAACAAGGGAATACTTCATAGTTTAAAAATCAAGAAGAGGTGTGAGTCAGGGTTGTATCTTTCACCATACTTACTCATAATGTATAAAGACCAAGTAAAGAAGCTGAACTCTATAAAGAAGAATGCCACATTGGGTTTGGAGGAAGGCTTGCTGAAAGTGAGGAGCACTTGACTTGTTTGCTGATGAACATCAAGGGCTGTGGCCTTCAGTATGGATGACAACTCCATGTAAAGAAAATCAAGATCCTCACATCTGGACCAACAGCTCACATCATGGTAAAGGGAGGCAAGATTGATGTTGATGAGGATTTTTTTTTTTTTAAACATTTTATTAGGGGCTCATACAACTGTTATCCCAATCCATACACACATCAATTGTGTAAAGCGCATTTGTACATCGTTTCTCAAAACATTTTCTCTCCATTTAAACCCCCGACATTAGGTCCTCATTTTTCCCCTCCCGCCCCTCTCCCCCCTCCCGCATGAGCCCTTGATAGTTTATAAATGGGTATTTTGTCATATCTTGCCCTGTCCAACAGAGGATTTCTTTTTAAAGAGCAAAACTTCCAATAACATTAAAAATTTCCATTCCATTTCACTAACAAAGGAAGAACAGTGCCAACCAGGTTAATACAGGTCATAATAAAGCAAGGGGGCCATAAAAATAATAAGAATATGGGAGTCATTGGGCCCTCAAAGCAAGGGATTGGATCCAAAGTCCAAGGACTGCCAGTTCTATAGCCTTGGGATAGCAGTCATCTGCTTCTCGTTTTAGGGGGTTTCTGCCTTAAGTCTCAAGGCTATAGGTGAGTTTGAACTAAAGTCCAGTTCATCTAGTGAGATTTTCACATTGAGTGCATCTGGTGTGGCCTTCAAAGGACAGAGTCTAAAGTCCCAATAGTCTATAGCACACAGCATGAGTCAGTAAGGGCTGGAGAGAAACTAGGTCAAAAGTGTCCAATTAGGACCGGGCATATTCTCCCCTTGGGTTATAAATAAGTATTATTAAACATTTTGCCCCTTCAATGGGAGGTTGCTCCTCCCCATTTACTCACCAATAGAAATGTGATCGTCTTCTCTGAGACATACATGTTCCCTCCCCCGATCTTGATTTGAATTTCTAGTAAAATTCCCTTATCACTCTAGTAGGAGTGTCTATTGATTTTGGGGTGACTTTAGCATAATTTTGCATGGCACCAATGAATAGTCTTCTCCCTATCCCCCACGCTCCCCCACCATCTTGAAAAACGGATGCCAGATGACTTGAGGTTGATTTATCAAAGTGTTTTTTAAGATATACATATAGAGGATGTGGTATATAGTTCATGAGCATTAGTGAGGCTCTCTACTCTACATCTTGCGTAAATCCACAATCGATCCTCCTGGAAGCAGCAGTAAAGAAATCAAAGGACACTGTTACATTGTGCAAATATGCAGCACAAGACCTCTTTAAACTGTTGAAAAGCAAGGATATTACTTTGAGGACTAAGGGGCTGCTGACCCAAGCTGTGGTTTTTTCATTGACCTCATACGCTTGTAAAAGGTGAGTATTTGAATAAGAAATAATGAAGACAAGTCAATGTATTTGACTTATGGCTGGATGCCATTTTGAATATTGAAATAGTATTCAAGAAGTACTGTAGACTTCCATAAGAAGTACTTAATTTGTCTTGGAAAAAGTTCAGCCAGAATGCTCCTCGGAAGCAAGAATGGTTAAGGTTTGGTCTCACGTACTTTGGACGTGTGATTCGGAGAGACCAGTCCCTGGAGAAGGACAGCAAAAGGGAGGAAGGTCCTCGACAAGAAGGATCGACACAGTGGCTGCAACAAAGGGCTCAAACATACCAATTATGGGTGGGGGGGGTGGTTTGCAGGGCTAGGCCGTCTTCTCTCTCTTGCACATACAGTCACTATGAGTGGGGACCAACTCAATAGCATCTAATAACAATAATCCCTCGCCATGGAGTAGCTTCTGAATCACAGTCACCCTACAGGTCAGGGTTTCCAAGGATGAAACTTTATGGGAGTAGAAAGTTCTGTCTTTCTCCCAAACAACAATAACATACGGTCATTTGTTCCTAGTACCCGAAGAGACTTTTTTTCTGATCATTTTAAAGGCTCCGTTTTCCGTGTTCAATTTGAGATATTCCATTTTCCCAAATGAAAGGATTTGTGTGTAGATTCTTTCTACTAGGACATGAACTCGAGGCTACACCTGGGGCCACCAGATAATTTATGTAATTCAGGTTCCAGGGGAAGACTTTGAACTGGGGGGTGACCAGCTGGTGACCTCGCTGGTATCAGCTCTCTTACTTGGTGGATATTCTTCATGCTGCCCCTCGTGCTGGGTCCATAGCCTCTGTGTCCGTCTCTGGTCCCACTGACCTTAGCTGCCACACTGCACATCGAGATCTGGAAGGTGCTCTTCTCATCGTCCTGCTTTTTCTCTCTGTCCAAGAGGGCTCTTATGCACAGAGGAATGGCTTTAATGGAGGGATTTTGTCTTTAAGCCGACCATACCCCACGGAAACAAAGGATGGGGACTTAGTGACCCTCTAGTAAATTAGAGTCTGAAGATACTTCCCGTCTTAATCCTGGAACAGGCCTGGATCACCTTCCAAAATGAGATTATAGCCACCTGCTCAAGGGTCTAGAATTATATTACATCACATAGGAATTATGGCTGGAAGAGCTATATTAATTTACTACATCTCATGTGTAGCGTACTTGGAATCAAATCCTGAATTTAGGAAGCACATAGTCATCTATACCACCACCACCACCACTGCAGTGATCAGTATTATCCTCTTTGATTGATGCCTAACTGTATTTAAGCAATTAAGAATTTTCCCAAAGGTTTTTTATAGACCTGACAGTAGCTTTAGTGGTATCTCTCTCTATTGTTGCTACCAAGCAATAGCACTTACACCAGCATTTAAATGTGTTTCTTTAGCATGGCCGGCTAATATAGAATTTTGTAAGTAGAGCAATTTGAGGAGTGCAGCCATGTAAGAAAATCTGAGATTTTGGTTAAGCCTTTTGGGAGTTTTATATTCCTCCTGGCTGTTTTAGATTCTTCCAAAGAAGTTTGGACCTGTAGCAATTTTAAAAACTATTATTTTCAGTACAATGTATGAAAGGGTTTGATAAATTGGTGGAAAACTTCCATTATTTTTTAATTCCATTTTTCCATGAACGTTTTGAAGCCCCCTCCTATACTTGATTCTTGGATGAACACTGGGAGTGGTGATGGTTCAGTATTATCTAATGATCTTTTCGCATTCACCACCGAAAAGGATAATTCTGTTAGCACCTATTTTGGTGGCCCTTTAAAGATGCAAACATAACTCATGTAGGTAGGCCTGTTTTCAATGGAAATAAAATTTTAGATCTTTTGTCATTAGTGTCAAATTCTAAACAAGGGAAAGACATAGAGGATGGGAAGAAAGTAGTCTTATTATTTTGTTAAAGCAGAATCCATCTGGGACTTCAGTTTGCTAAGTTTGAAATGCTAGCCAAGTGGTTTGTTTGATTTTTCAACTAGACTTGGTGATTAAGGGGTCTGACTCCTTCCCACAATCGCTGTGCACTCCTGCCTAGTGGCTCAGTCTTGTGTTCAATACAGGAGGAGCACAAAGGGAGAAAACAAGGGATAGAATGATTTGGTAGAATCCTGAAAAGAGGAAGTTGATATTTGCTCTGCAGTTAGCTAGAATTTTGAAGCCTTTCAAAAATAAAGTTGTACTGCGTGCCATAAATATTATAGAGAGGAGCCTGGAGCCCCTTGGAAATAGCATCCTGGTTAGGTTTATGGCCTGTGACTTGGAGGCTGCTGTAGTAGAAGGCCTATCAAAAACAGAAAACCAAACTTACTGCCATCGACTCAATTCTGACTCACAGTGACCCTGTAGGGCAGGGCAGAACTGCCCCTGTGGATTTCTGAAACGGTAACTCTTTATGGGAGTAGAAAGCATCGTCTTACTCTCATGGAGTCGTAGAGGTTTCAGACTGCTAACTTTCACACTTAGCCTGAAGTATAACCCACTACACCATGAGAAATGCTTATATATTTCTGTCCTAGTTAACAATGGACATCAGTATCAAGGTAGATGTGACCATTTATTGAGTTAGTGTTATAAAATGGAGAAGAAAACCGGCTCCTTCTGGTATTAAACATTTGGGTCGGGCCGTGTTTCTTTTACTAGCCATGTGACCTTGAGCAAATTACTGAACTTGTCAGCACTTCAGTGTTATTGTTTTCACAATGGGGAGCTATGCCAATAACTACATAGAGTGTAGTTGTTATAACTTTTTTTCAACTGATGAATTTAAAATGTTTATATGGTGCCTGGTGCATGATTATCTGCTTGGTAAATATTAGGTATTATATTTTATGTTAGGTCTCTTACCTAGAATACCTCTACAACCCTGAAATATCAATCAATATTCCTATTTTGCAGTTGAGGCTCACAAAGATTAAGGGGTCTATTTTGAATGGGAAGCATGTGAAAATGCCTGGGCTTGTGCCATCTTCCTCTTTCGGATGCCCATCATTGTGAAGCTTGTGCAATAGGAGAGCAGGGGATTGTGATATGTTTTTCTCAGATTTTGTGCTAGGATTCTTGCATAATTCAAGAGATACATACACAATGTTCTGAAACTTGTGACATGTGTGGACTTCTTTCAAAGGAAAATGTCCTCGTTTATGGTTTGACTTAATTATTTTTGTCACATTGCTACTTCTGTACATTCAAATTTGGAGTTAGTGTTAGTTTAAAGCACTTAGATAGTTATAAAAGAAAACAGTTACAAATTAAATGCCAACAAAACTCTAAAACCAGTAAAATTCAAGTAGTTACATTAACTTATGTGGCAGATGATATTATTTTGTTGAAAATAAACTATAATTTATGGGCTCATGAATACACAGAATGGGTTTTATGCTTAATTAGTGCTTATATTTTTGATTTCATTATATTACTATATTATACACTTTTGAATATTAGTGATTTCATGTGGTTGAGCCTAAAAATAAGTCTTAAAATAAGTATGTTATATAACTTGGTAGTAATACTTTCAAGATTTTTTGACATTACAGAATAATAAGTTTTCAAGAATACCAGTTTTATTGGGTGCTACTTGATAAACTTGGAAGCTCTTTTTATCTCTTAGGAGCTGAGATTGTGTTACCGTTTTTAAGTGAACCCTCACTCGAGTCCCAGCCCTGACCCTAGGTCCTGGAGGCAGAATTCAAGGGTTTACTCAGCTGCAACAATATCTCTTTACATAAAAAGTCTGTGGATTTTTATTTCTCTGGGCTGAACTGAAAATGTTGGGCCAAAGAGAATGAAGATACTTCTTGTTTTGTATTAAACAATTGCCATTTGCAGTAGAAATATAGAAGAACCTAATTCACCATATTCTGTATCAGGGAGTCAGTGAACCTTTTTGTAAAGGGCAGATAATAAATACATTAGATTCTGTAGGCCACATATGGTCTCTGTTGTTAACTATTTAGCTTTTCTTGTCAAACACAAAATCATGTATAGATTGATATTTAAAACTGTAACCATAATTGAACACTGATACTTTAATTTGATACAATTTTCATGTCATGAAATATGATTCTTTTTTTTTTTTTCAACAACTGAAAAATGTAGAAGCCATGCTTAGTTCACAGGCATGCAAAACCAGGCAGTGGGCCTGGATCTGGCCTCACAGTCAGTTTGTTGAGGCTCCTCCGAGGCAGCATCTGCTTTTTTAACAAGAACCAAGGTGTCACTACTTTTTCTTTTGAATTGTGGACAAAATATAGTGCGGTGGTTAAAGAGCAGGTCTGCAGTGAGATTGCACGGCCTTGGATTGTGCTCTTCATGTGACTCTGTTTTCTTTTCTTGAAAAGAGGGAAAATATTATATGTCAGACAGTTCCAGGAGATTAAGACAAGGGCATACCCCACAGAAACACTATGCGACATAAAGTAAGTAGTTCATACTGTTAGCTCTTTGCTACTTTAAACATTTTTGGTATGGATGAACAATTTTTAAGTAATTATTGACCGTTTAATTCTTTAAAAGTTCTTACTTTATGACTTCTTTGTTAATAGCTATTGTGTGTTCTTTATATATTGATGCACAAGCACTATTTACATTTCAAAGGTGAAAAACCCAAACGATAGTCAAATTTTTCAAATCATTTTTTCCTACTTGTGGTTGGTTTTTGTTTTACGTGAATTTTTTAGCAGATAGAGTTTCTCGCTTTTATGCATTTTAGTAGTTTATGTTCTCCATAATTTTTGTTTTTATAATAATAAGGTCAGGTAGATTCCTTCTAGAAGAAAAATCTTTCACTTGACTAATTTAAAAATTCTCCAGTAGAACTCATTTTCCTATTCCAGTTGTTTTATATTTAACTCTTCAATTTTAGAATGTAATTTTGTGTATATAATGACATATAAATACCTAAATTATCCTTTTCCATATATTTAAAATTAGCACAGCCATGTTACTGGAATAGTCATGTCTTCCGCACAGATTTAAAACGTCACTCTTTTTTTATTGATCACCTTATTGGGGCCTCGTACAGATAGGACACTCCATAAATCAGTTACATCATGTGGACTTGTACAGATGCTGCCACCACCGTTTTCAAAATATTTTCTTTCTACTTGAGTTCCCTTGATATCACTTCCTCTCTATTTCCTTCCTTCCAGCCCTGCCACCCTCGTGAACCATTAATAAATTACATATTATTATTATTATCATTTTTCATATCTTACATCGTTCCATGTAACCCTTCACCCACAGTTCTGTTATTTGTCCCCCTCAAGGGGGATTATACATCCATTATTGCTATCTGTTTTCCCTTCCCCCCTTCCCCTCCTCCCTTCCTGTACCCTCATGGGAATCATTATTCCCATTACTGCTTCTGAGGGGCTTATCTATCCTGGATTTCCTGTGTCAAGAGCTCTTATCTGTACCAATGTACATATGCCAGTCTACCAGGAATTGTGAGGTCGAACTGGGGCCATGATGGGGGAAGGAAGCATTAAAGAACTAGAGGAATGTTGTGTATTTCCTCGGTGCTATACTGCACCCTGGATGAGTCGTCCCTTCTGTGTGTCCCTCCCGTGAGGGAATTTCCAACTATCAACTAATGGGCTTTGTGTCTCCACTCTGAACCCTCTCCTTCACAACAATGTGACTGTTTGGTTTTGATCTTCTGAGTCGACACCTCATGATCACATAGGCTGGTGTGCTTCTTCCGTGGACTTTGTTGCTTCCCTGCTAGATGACCACCTGTTTAACTTCAAGACTTTAAGACCCCTGTTGCTATATCTTTTAATAGCCGGGGCCCATCAGCCTTGTTCACCACATTTGCTTATGCACCCATTTTGTCTTCAGTGATCGTGCTGGAAGTGAGCATCACACTGTGCCAGGTTATTAGAATAGTGTTCTTGTGTTGAGGGAAGACTTAAGTGGAGGCCCAAAGTTCGTCTGCTACTTAAGTGCTTTACCATATAAATATATATATTTAGCCCAATACCCCTATCTTTAAATATTAATATATTTATATATATACATGTCTATATTTATACCTCTGTTTATAGCATTTACCTTCTAGTTCTTTCCTTTATTTCCTTTCACTTTCCTCCTGCCCCACCATCATTTGGCTCTCAGTAATTTCTCTCGGCTACATTACAATTGATGAAACACCATCAGGCATGCTATATCCTACTCGTCATCAATTTTAGCAATTTTAACATCATTTGCTCTGCCACTCGGCCACCCATTCCCAGTGTTGCCCCTCTGCTCTGCCTCCTGGTCTCAGAGCTGGGGCCTTTGGGACCTCTGCTACTTCAGACAGGGATCTCACACATATTTCCCTGCTGGTCATTCTTTTTTCTTAAGAGTCATGGGATTCTTCCTCTCCCTGATTTAGAGATAGCTCTCTTATACCAAAAACAGACCCATCTCTCCTCTATTAGCGTTTCCTACACCCTCTTGGCATGGTCTGACCCAATCATTTGGTGGGAGTTGTCAAGAAATGGATAGAAGAGCCATAAGTAAATAGTTTTACTTCGTTATACTCACATACACAAAAATAAATGCACATATAAATGAGAAGGAGAAGAAATTTTAGGTCCTTTTCACCAGATCATTTGAAAGGAAGAAAAGGGGACAATAGGTATGAACCCACAAAACAGATGGTGAACATAAGAGATATTACAAACTGGCAAACACAATGTGATTTTATTACATATTTAAAAGCACACATTTTTAAGAACATATACTAACAATGGGTAATTTTTCTTGTAGCTTGATTATCTTAATTTTGAATGCAATGAATTTACATCAATTTTAATTTTTTAAAGTATGTGTTTTTAAAATGCTATCTAGTTAATTTTTTCACTTGATTTTTTAATGTAATGGTAATTTTAGTACCTAATAGGCATAGGTTTAAAACCATATGTGTTTTTAAGCATTTTCTTCATTTTTTTCCTTTTAAATAATTTTATTGGGGGCTTGTACAACTCTTATCACAGTCCATTCAGAAATCCATCATGTCAAGCACATTTGTACATTTGTTGCCAACATCAGTCTCAAAACATTTGCTTTCTACTTGAGCCCTTGGTATCAGCCCTTCATTTTTTCCCCTCCCCCCCTCCCTTATTAACCCTTGATAATTTATAAATTATTATTATTTTGTCATGTCTTACACTGTCTGACTTCTTCCTTCACCCACTTTTCTGTTGTCCATCCCACAGCGAGGGAGTTATATGTAGATCCTTGTGATCGGTGGCCCCTTTCCACCCCACTTTCCCTCCACCCTCCAGGTATCGCCTCTCTCACCACTTGTCCTGAGGGGTTCATCTGTCCTGGATTCCCTGTGTTTCCAGTTTCTATCTGTACAGTGTACATCCTCTGGTCTAGCAAGATTTGTAAGGTAGAATTGGGATCATAATGGTAGAGGGAAAGAAGCATTTAAGAACTAGAGGAAAGTCGTACGTTTCATCGTTGCTACACTGCACCCTGACTGGCTTGTCTCCTCCCCGCAACCCTTTTGTAAGGGGATGTCCAGTTGCCTCAGATGGGCTTTGGGTCCCCACTCTGTATTCGCCCTCATTCACGATGAAGTGATTTTTTGTTCTTTGATGCATGATACCTGATCCCATTGACACCGCATGATCACACAGGCTGGTGTGCTTCTTTCATGTGGACTTTGTTGCTTCTGAGCTAGCTGGCCGCTTCTTTACCTTCAAGCCTTTAAAACCCTAGATGCTATATCTTTTGATAGCGGGGCACCATCAGTTTTCTTCACCACATTTGCTTATGCTTTGTCTTCAGCAATCGGGTCAGGAAGGTGAACATCATGGAATGCTTGTTCAGTTTTTAAATAATGTGTTTTCCCTAATGATTGCTTTGCTATTTCTCATGAATTTTAAGCCTGCTGAAAACTTCTGCTCTGGCAGATTATAATTAATCTTTTAAGGTGGAATAACTAAATGTCCAACTATATGAGTAAATTACAATACTTGAATATTTGATAAAAGTGGGCATGTCAGAGCAAACCAAATAATGACAACATGGGATGATTGGGTTTGGAACACTCTCTGGTATACAGAGGGGACTTCATAAATAACTGTTCAATAAATAAGGCAATAAATATGGTGATCTGGACACAGTAAGAATCCAACTGTAGGAGAACAGCAAAAAGAACTAATGCCCAAGATTCTTCCAGAAATTTTTTCTGACGAAGTATATGCATATTCTTCAAAAAAACCCCTGAAATTCTGTAAAACATAAGAAGGCGCTGCCATCGAGTAAATTTCATAGCAACTCTTCAGGTAGTGTGGAACAGTGTGAATTTCCAAAGCTGGAATGCTTTACAGGAGTAGAGAGCCCCATCTTTCTCTCTTGGAGTGTCTGATGGGTTTGAATTGGTAACCTTGCATTTAACAATCGAACACGTAGCCCACTATACCCCCAGGACTCCACCAGGGTTAGGGGACCCAATGGAGGAATAGATTGCTTTGGGAGGAACTGTTTGTGTCAGAATCAGGGGAAGGAAGTTGGAGGGTGAAGTATGGCTGCCCTCTGCCTTGCTGTGGCACTTGGCCTTGGGCTGGTGTGGAGATAGATCCTCCTCCTCCCTTGTTAGCCAGAAGAGCTTAGATGTGGCCTCCATGTCATTTCTGCAATGAGGTATAATTAAAATTTGACCTTCTCTCCAGTTTTCTTAAAACCATTTGCTGAACAATCTACCTCTTCTTCATTGCTTTGTGATTTTTCTTTCATGATATATTAATACATAATATCAATTCTCACAGTTTTCTTTTTGGTGGTGGTGTTGCTCGCCCCCCCCTCCCCCATTGATGTATTTGTTTATTCAAGTTTCACGTTGTTGTAGCTTGGAAATGACTGGAATGACTGGTAAATCATATTCTCCACACATTCTTCTTTTAATTATTTGTTCCTCTGATTTATTGTTCCTACTAATTAATACTTCACCATTGTTGTGTATCAGCATTATCTGGAAAAATTTTGTATAATATATATAATCTTTGCCAGTGATATTTTAATAAGCCCAAAGGAGTGCTGGCAGCACTATTGGATAAGGATTGGATTGCTAACCAAGGTTCAAGCCCACCATCTGCTCCATGGATTAAAGATAAACCAATTGCTTGGTTTACTATGAGTTTGAATTGATGGGAAGTTGGGTTATTTTTGGGCGTTTTTTTTTGCATATACAAATACTTACATGTATATTTTTAATACATCAGTGATCTCCAGAGAAATATATATATATCAGACTGGAAGCTCAGACAGCATTTGATCTTACAGTCTTTGGTGGTGTGATGGGTTACCAAATAGACTGCTAACCACAAGACCAGCAGTGCAAACCACCAGTTGCTCTGCAGAAAAAGATACATTTTTCTCCTTCCATGAAGGCGTCCAGACATACACAGGGGCAGTTCTACTCTTTTTTATAGGGTCACTGCGAGTCGGAGTTGACTGGATGGCAGTGAGCTTGAGCTTTCATTCTGAAATCTGCAGGGCCAACTAGTGAACTGCAAATGCAGCCGCAGAGGTGAATGCTGAATTCTGGAGCAGAACTTGTCTGGGAAACCTTAGTCTGATTGTAGATGTTATCATCTACAAAATACCTTCACAGTAACAGATGAACTGATCAAACGAAACCCACTGTTATAAAGTAGATCCAGACTCATAGAGCCTTATAGAACAGAGTCGAACTGTCCCTTCGGGTTTCTGAGGTTGTAAAGCTTTACAGAAGCAGATAGCTTCCTTGTTCTTCTGTGGAACAGAAGGTTCAAACTGCTGACGTTTTGGTTAGCAGCCCAACAAGTAATCCACTATGCCATCAGGGCTACAAACATATAGATTCGCTCAACCAAACTTATGGCCATTGAGTTGATTCCAACTCCGAGTGACACTATAGGATAGAGCAGGACTGCTTCATAGAGTTTGCAAGGCTTAAAAACTTTACAGGAGCAACCATCTTCATCTTACTCCTGAGTAATAATTGGTGGCTTCGCACCACTGATGTTAAGTTAGTGACTGCTAAACACAATGTCAATGGCTCAGACCCACCTGCTTAGCAGAAAGAGGAGGAGGCTTCCTGCTCCTGTAAAGATCTGCAGCCTTAGAAAGCCTGTATGGAGTTCTTGTGAGGTGGAATTGATTCAATGTCAGTGGGTTTGATTTGAGATTTTATACTGTAAAGCCTAGCCAAATTGACATAAAAACTGAGCATCCCAGACACTTACATTGTTGACAGTTTTCTTTATGTGTAGTTTCTTTCCTAGGTGAAATGGATCTTTTTCAAAATGACAATGTAGCCGTAAAAGTAATAATTTACAAGTGGAAAAAGTGAAACATTTCACTTTTTTGGTATATATTGATTTATAATCTTGAGAGACAGGAGATTTAACAAAGACTTAGCATCACTTGATCATTGAACCCACCTTGGCTGTTTAAATCTTTGGACCATCACCTGTGATCTTTCAACTAGTTGCCCTGTAATTTTTTGGTTTTGTTGTGTAGAACTTTTTATTGTTTAACATCTTTTATAGTATATAAATTATTTATTTATTTTTCTTTATAATTTGTCCACACTAAAAGTAGTGCTTCATTGATTTTTAGAATAGTGCTTGGAACACAGTAAATTCATTGTAAGTATTAGCAGTATGAATACATGTTTACATTATAAAAATTAAGTATGATGCCCAATTTGACCCCATCACACTGGGATGAAACACTAAGGGCATGCAACAGAGCAGCAAGAGAAGCAAAGCAATAAAATCCCCGGGGAATACCAAAAATAGACTTTGGGGACAGAGTGTGGTACCCAATCAGACATGACTGGAAAACACTCCTGAAGGTCAATAAATAGACCTGGAACCATTTATAGGCTTTTGTTTTGTCATTGGTTTTGTTGTTGTTTTGTTTTATTTTACTTTGTCCTGGTTTTGTGCTTATTATTGTCTCTGCATATCTATCTAGATAAGATAGTTGGGATAAACAATCTAGAAGAGAAAACAACAGGGCCGATGTTTCTTGGGGGGCACACAGGAGAGGGGGAAGTGGGGGCAAGGAAGGGGGTATCAATAAACCCAGGAACAAGGAAACAACAAGTGATCTAAAATTGATGGCAAATAGGGCATAGGATGCCTGGTGGGGCTTGAT
>NW_022111373.1:43567560-43590130 GCF_000313985.2 Echinops telfairi | reverse complement strand
AGTCATGGTAGTGGGAGTGGGGAGGAAACATTTAGGAACTAGAGGAAAGTTGTATTTTTCATCATTGTTACATCTCACCCTGACTGGCTCATCTCCTCCCCAAGACCCCTCTGCAAGGGGATCTCCAGTGGCCTACTAATGGGCTTTGGATCTCCACTCCGCACTCCCCCCATCATTCACTATTGGAGAATTTTAAAAAATATTCCAAATGAGGGGCTTCCCCCCCCACCCCCCCAGAAAGAACTGTTGGGTAAAATGTACATTAAGAAAACTACACTTCAGTGGAGAGAGAAGTGATTTTTAATTATTTGAGAAACAAGGGGTGCTATCATTCATTTCCAACGGCTCTTGTCACTGTGTCAAAAAAGAAGCAAACTCCCAGTTACTCCATGGGAGAAAGAGGAGACTTTCTGTTCCCTTAAAAATTTACCCTCTCAGAACCCTACAGAGGAACTTCTACTCTGTCCAACAGGGCCATTGTGAGGTGCCATTATGTAGAAGTCTTTATTTTTCCCTAAAATTAGAGTGGATTTTGGTTTCACCTGCTCATCGGCCCAAAGTAGGGATCGTTGAAGTTATCTTTCTTCAGTTTTACAAATAGAAAACAAAAGAATTTTTGGGGGGGTCACTGATAGTTACATCATTTCATGTCAACTTGATAAATAGGTGTAGAGACCTGTCAATCAGGTCACAGCCTGATGATGCCTCCTTGTGGGCGTGGCCTTCTCATGAGGATGTTGGGAACTTCCTCTCTTTGTACCTGGAAGTAAGCCACACTCTCTCTCTGCTTCACCTTCCTGTTGAAGAGACACACTCGGAGAGCTGGAGGAGCCAGCGCTGGATTGCATCCACAAGACTTTCCACCCACCGACCTGTGGATCTTCCTGTATTTGGCATCATTGTATGCACTGTGAATCTGAAGAGGAGTTTATGGACTAGTATTGGACATATGAGCTAATATCAGACTTATGGACTTGATCTGGACTGGACTGTGATGTTTTCTCAATATACAATTGCTCTTCCACATAACGCTCTTTCCTATAAACATATGGGGGTCTCTGGATTTGTTTCTCGAGTCAACCCGAACTAATGCATTATGGTAAGGTGACCGGATTTTAACATTGGTAAAGCGGGACACCAATGTGTGGGGGGTGGGGTGTTCGTGATTTAAAATTTGGTCTATATGAAGCAACAAAAATTTTCATAGAATGCAAAAATAGTATTGTAATATATATTTTTAAAAATTTCAACAGAAGTACAATTTACAAATATAGTACATTAAAAAGTATGTATAGTATTATTTTTATTCTTTGGCATATTTCTCATTTGAGTGAATTTTTTTTAGTGGATTGCTGTTGTTTAAAACGTCATGCCATTTTTCACAAGAATTTGTTAAATTGTATTTCAACATAAAATTGCTTTCAAAGTCTCAACACTTAATTGTGAATTTTCTGATGTCCACACTTTATTTACTGTAGAAAAAACGCGATCAGTCGCAGCATTAGTTCCTGGTAAGGACAGCGCGTATTCCACAATTTTTAGTGCATTATTGTATGGAACATGGTTTGTTTCAAAATGATGAAATATTTTTAACCATTTGTTCTCTATTGTGATTTTTGCTGATGCCCAAGATTTAACCTTTTCCTTATCAATATATTTTTTAATACTAATACCTCATTAAAAAGATCATTTTTGGAAATATTACTACATGGAAAATTTTGAGTAATATGATCGAATGACTTACTGTCTGCTAAATTCAAGAAAATGTATGTATTTATGAGATAAATAAGTAAATTACTTACCAAAATTATCTGAATAGCTGATTTGTTGACATCACTTGTTTAACTAGCACTAGCACGCAGTATGATGTGTATCGTCTGAGAGACAGTTACAAAATGTTTTCGTCGTTGCCAATGCCCCAAAATGCCATTGTTCATTAAGTCCAAACAATGGTGGTCGAATTCTCACAACTGATCAACAATGCGAACTTTGTTAAGCAGTTCTCGGTAATCAGTTCTCAACAATTATTTGTTATTATTAATTTATAGAATTTATAAAAATTAACAAAAATAACATAAAACTTATATCCTGGCGAAATTGCCACATGTCAGCCGAAAACCGGATAGTCCCTTCCCATTCGCCTGCCGTTCCCTAGCTTGTAGTGCATTCTTTCCCAAAATCAGGACTTTTTTTAAATGCCGCGGGACGGGCAGGACAAATTGTTGAAAATCGGGACTGTCCCGCCAAAAGCGGGACGTCTGGTCACCTTACATTATGGTATCTTGGGAGTGGGGTACTAGAGAAACAAATCATGAAGATGGAGAGTGGATGCATATCTGACCTCTACCTGGTGGCAGTTTTTCTTCTTAGGCTAGCTGGAGGTCAGATATGGCCATGCAGTTTACTGGGTTGTTTTCTGGAAAGGATGTGGGATGTTAAAGTGTTGATTCTTTTCCTTGTTTGTTGTGTTTGATTATTCCTGTTTAAAATGGCAAAAATGAATGTGATAAATGTAAATTTTGAGCTAAGGGGGCAATATTGCCCCTTGAACTTTTCCTCAGAGACAATGCTGCTTAATCAAAGTGGCTGACAGAAGATCAAAATCGCTGACAGAAAGCCCCGCCCTGGCTTGATACAGTGAGGCCATATTTAGTGTCAATGGAATACTTTAGATAAGGATTAAGATAAGTTTAGAGAAGGATAGAATTTGACTTTCAAGAATGTGTTTAGGATCTGGCTCTACTAGGTTTATACTGATTTCTTCTGTCTATTGTTATTGAAATAATGTATGATAAGAAGGATTATTGAGAAGTAAAAATATGGTTTGTGAGCCTTTAGATTTAAGTAAATTGAATCTTTAAATGGGTGTAGGACAAGACTGCAAAGAATGCTCTGAAGATAAGTCCCACCCAGTGTCTCGAGTGCTTAGGACATTCCTATTTGAAGAGAAGTGCCTAGGGTGCTGTTGACAGACTGAAGAAGCAAGACAGGAACTCTGGCTTTTTGAGTGTTGGACTCGTGGTTTGTGCCTACAGTTGGAAACACCTGGAGCCACGAGGGAGCACTCGCTCAGGACTGAACCTTAAAAGGAGCTTACAGGCAGCTGAATTTATGGACGGCGTGCCCGGATTTGACTTTGCTTATGGATGCCGATTCACAAGGTTCCAACTGGAATGAAGATTCTTCACATCAGAGAACATGCTTGTCTCCTCAGAGCACTAGGCTGATATAAGTGGGCAGTATAGAAATTGTATACCCAAAATAGGGAGGATAAAGGCATGAAATGGCTGGCTTACAAATGTTCATAGGTGGAGGAATATATTGATATAATTATAGGATTATGGTGTAGGTGTTCACATAACTGCAGTTGTTAAATAGAGAATATTTTTGTTTAGTTCACGTATAGAATATTATGTTTAAATGAGGCTGACATATTTTGAGTTATATTTTGGTTTTATCCTGTTAAGTCCAAATGTGATTTTAATATTGTCTTGTTTAAAAATTATATATGGCTAAGGAGTTGTGCAAAAGTGCCTAGTTGACAATGGGTGGTCTGTAGTAATTACATAATTTCATGTCAATTTGTTAAATTGGTCTAGGGGTGGAGTCTAGCTTGTCAATCGGGCCACAGACTGATGATGCCTTTTTGTGGGTAGAACCTTCTCATGAGGATCCTGGGAACTTTCCCTCTTTCTTCCTGGAGGCTGGCTACACTCTCTCTCTATGCTTCACCTTCCTGTAGAAGAGCCACACTCAAGAGATGCACCCACTGGCCTGTGATCTTCCTGCATTGGGCATCATTGTATGTACTGTGTGCATCTGAAAAGGAGTTTATGGACTAGTATGGGACATATGGGCTAATATCAGACTTATGAACTTGATTTGGACTGGGCTGGGATGTTTTCTCTCTATATAATTGCTCTTCCATGTAAAGCTTTCTTACACACATATGAGTGTCTCTGAATTTGTTTCTCTCGTCATCCCGGACTAACACAGTCACATTATAAATTAGTTTGAAATAAACTAAACTCAAACCAGATGCCATGAAGTTGTTCCAACTCAGGATGATCCATGTGCGTCAGAATAGAGTTGTGATCTGAAGAGTTTTCTATGGCTGGTTTTTCCAAAGTAGAAGACTACATCCTTCTTCTGAAACGACCCTCCGTGATCCTAAGGGTGATCTCAAACCCACAGCTTCTCAGTCATCAACTGACTAACTGTTTATACCACCCAAGGATTCCTAATATGGTATAATTGTGTTTTCTGTTTCTCTGATGATGCAAATGAAAGGCTATCTGCAAAGTTCTCTGCTCTTAAAAGTCTTGCAGTCATTTCCTCAGTGGGCAGAGCTGTACTGGAGTACTTTAACATTTGTGTTAATTGTGACAGGAGTACTTTAACACTTGAATGCTATTGTTTCATGGGTGGGTTAAACAGACTCAATATCCAGCAAATACCCATTGATGCTGGCTGGACAGAAGAGAATCAGAGTCTCAGAGAGCTGAAATTGAGGCTTGCATGAATTGTCCTTCAGCCTCTGAGCTCCTTTATAAGATTTCATTTGTCTACTGCTTTAATGCATTTAATACATGCCTAGTGCCCTTCTGTCGTCTCCTTGATTTTGCCCTGCACTTGTGTTTATATGTTTATATTTATTCTGTCTCCTCTTTTAGGTAGTAACGTTGTCAAAGGCAGACAGTTTGTCTTCTACCTTATAATTCCCTAGATCATTCTGTACAGTGTTTTAAACAAGGAACACTCAATTAATGTTTGTCTAACAAGTAAACAAGAGGGAAGGCGACTGCAGTATTATCAAAAAATCATATTAAGGAGTCACAGTAATCAAAACAGACATTTAGTCTCCCTAGCATTTAGACTGAAATGAAAACTGGACCCCATGTGAATGGATCAAATGAGTTGTGGGACTGCTGAAGTAGATTATTATTATTATTTTCTTCCAAAGCCTGCTCTGTGTCATTCTGTTTCAAAGGAAATTCTAGACCTGTGGTGATTTAATCTTGCAAATTTAGAAACCTCTAAAATGAGTCATTCTCATTTTTATTCACTTTGTTTTTACAGGGAAGATTACATAGACAAAGAAAACCTAATGAGTGTAGCGTAGTTTTCTAGTGGGTTGGTGATGACGTTGTTTTGCTTGTCCTTGGCATGGCTCACTTATAATCTTTTGCACATAGATGTTATAAAGGTCAGTGTTGCCTTGTGTGTTTTGAGGTAATACTTTGTGTGATTGGAATCAGGCAGACCCTAGTATTCAGAGAACTATTGATATAGGATCACCAGGAGCCATAATTGACTCAATGGCAGTGAGTTTATGTGTGTTTTATTAAACCGTGGTTTATAATCTGAGTAGAAGAAAATGACCTGTCATGGAAAACCCACAAGACTGGCTGTCAGAAGATCCGATGGGTTGATTGCTATACCTCCCATTTGATTGCCTTAAAATCAAGGTGATAATGATGCAAAGGTTTTGAACCTTAATGGCTCCAATTTTAGTGATGTATGTTTTATAGTTACAGTCTTTACTATCATGGAATGAAGTTTGCATATAAATCTAATTTAGTTGCATACATAATTTAGCTCAGGCTTACATACTTGATGGTAAATAAAAAAGTATGATTACAAAATCGTTATTGTTGTTGCTGTTGTTGACCTACAGGTCAGTTTAAACTTATATAGTGACCCTAGCCCAGACTGATAAACGGACTGATTCTGGGCATCTTCATAGTTGTTGTTATGTTTGAGTTCGTTGTTGGACCCACTGGGCCAATCCGTCTTGTTTAGGGCCTTCCCCTTTTTTGCTGCCCCTCGCCTTTACCAAGCATGATGTCCTTCACCAGGGACTGGTCTCTTCTGATAATGTGTCCAAAGTACTTTTTCCAAGACAGATTTGTTTGCCCTTTTGGCAGTCCATGGTACTTTCAAATGTGATTCTGCAGTCTTCCTTATTTAATACAAAATCATAGAAACCTGTATTACACAAAATTAATGAAAGGTAAACTTGTCTCTTGACAGATCCTCCATGTAGGTCTATTCACTTCTGAAGGTACTGGTTCCATCTAACTCTTCCTTGGAAGATTTCTGCATTCTTTTATTTGCAGCATATTAAAGCAGCACTTTTAGTGTCACCAGGGGACTCTAATTGTGTTTCTTATCGATGCTCTTTGAGTTTGTGAACAAAACGAGGTCTGAAGAGGCAAGGTCAGGGCTGTAGGGCGTCATTGGGAAAAGGTTACCCAATGAAGTTCATTCAAGACAACTTTTGCTGTCTTCGAAGAATGAGCAGGGACACTGTTGTAATGGGGAAAAAATGTCCTTGGTGAAACTTTCCTTGCCTTTTTGCTTCCAATGTAGTTGTCAACTTTATTAAAACTTCTTACTAATAAGCCCCCAGATGGTGCTTTGTCTTACAAAGAAACTCTACCAAGATTTTCCCTTGCAATCCCAAAAAACAATCACCGTAACCTTCTGAGCTAACTTTGCTGCTTTGAATTTCACAGGCCCAGCAGATCCCCTTAGAAGCCACTGTTTTGATTGGATCTTTTTAATTGTTTTAAAGCCACCCTAAAAAGACTGAGATGTGTATTACTGATGTAACTTGTCTGCAGCCTCATTGATTGAAGAGACATGGTTTTAACATAAACATGTTTTTAAAATAACCTGTGCATAGATGATCTAGAACCCGAATAACAATGCTTTTTTATGTACCCTGGTGTGTGTGCGTGTGCACATGTTCGTGTGCACGTGTAATCCCTAAGTGCAGTATAAAGCCAAAACAAGCAAAGCAGTTGCTCGGTCAGTTCCCACTCATGGCAACCCCACGTGCATCAGAAGAGAACTGTGATCCAGAACACCGTCAGGTCAGTGACTTCTCAGAAGCAGTTCCCTAAGCCATTCTTTCAAGGCAGTCTGGGTAGATTTGAACACCAAACTTTCCATTAGCATCTGAGTAGATTTAACAGAGCTGTTGCTGTCATGTGAGCTGCTGACTACAAGGTCAGCAGTTCAAAACTACAAAGTGTCTGCAGAAGGAAGAAAAGGCTCTCTACTTAAGGAAAGAGTTACAATCCTGGAAACTTCCTGGGGCAGTTCGACTCTGACTTCAAAGGGTCCCTATGAGTTGGAATTGAAGCTTCCCTTGATTATTAAATGGAATTAGACTTAGATCATCATTAATGGATTTATTACCTGTGTGATTTGTGGAATCTGTGAAGTTTAGATCATGCAAAGAGTTCTTTGTTTATATAAACGGGGGGCGCTCCAAAAAGTTCGTGAAAAAAATACAGTTGAAAGACAATTGAATTTTTTCCACAGAATTTTTGAAGCCCTCTTCACATTTTAAATGGAATTACTGTTCTTGACTCAGATAGTCATGGAATAATTAACATGTTAATAACTGTGTGATTCATGAGACATTTGAAAGGTGAGCAGGATATGACACAATACTTCATTAAGACAATTTACTTATGCATTGCATGATTTTTGTCTGCATCCCTTACTAGGAATACCAAGAGCCCTGGTGGCAATGAGGGCTCTGTGGTGGCCTGCTAGCTTCAAGCTATGCGTAAAGCCCACCAGCTGCTATGTGGGAGAAAGATGAAGCTCTCTGCTCCCAAAGAATGTACAGTCTTGGAACCCCTACATCAGGCCGCTAGGAGTTGGAATAAGGAACCCTGGTGGTGTTGTGGTTTACATGCTGGGCAGCTAAGCGCAAAGCCAGTAGTTTGAATCCCCAAGGGGTAGATTACTCTGCCCTGTGGAGTCACTAGGAGTCAGAATTGATTCAATGGCAGTAGAATTGGTTTTGCTCCTTTCCTAACATACAGGGACTTCTTTCTTCTCCCACGTGGACAACCAAATTTCCAAATCACCTTTTGGAGTGCAGTGCTACTTCCACTGAAATCATTGCTCAAAGGCAGGATTTCTCAACCGTAGGACCACTGGCATTTTGGCCCAGATAAGTTTCTACCCTGGGGAGGGTTTAGAGCTGTTTTGTGCATTAGGGAATGTTTAGCAGCATCCCTGGCTTTTACCCACTAGAGACCAGTGCAACCCCCCCCCCTCCATCCCTGTAGGTGTGACAACTAAATATGTATTCAAATATTGCTAAATGTCCTCTGGGTGGTAAAATTGTGCTCGGTTGAGAAAAGGTGCTCTGCAGGCTCCAAAATCTGTCGTGGGAATGACAGAATAGTTGTTAATGTGGATCAGTATTGCGTACTGTACTAATAGGTGTTATTAAATTTTTTGGCTAGGCTTAAATACTGAAGACTTCTAATAATTCCTCATTCTTGTTTTTCTGACTGTTTAACACAGAGAGGTTTTAGTGCCAGGCATATTGCCAGGCAAGTGGGTGTCATAATGGATGCTATCTTGTAGTGTGAGGGAATGGAGAACTAGAATTTCAAGAATGGTTGTCCCAAGAAGGCCCTTGGTCCATAAATGTTCACCTGAATGCCTTTTATAAATTTTCCATTAATGCTAATGGTTAGAAAATCCACATTTTAGATCAACAAGATGTAGTAGACATTTAGTGGGTACCTTCTCATTTAAAAGATGAGAAAAATACTAAATGCTAATGTGCACACTTTAACTGTGAACTAGGACTTTAGACTTCCATGTCTTGTGGGTTCCCGTGTGCTGTGCTTTGTACCACCTTAAAATCATTCTCAACCAGGCTGTTTTAGTAGAATAGTCTTAGCTTACTCCAAGCACTGACTTAATAGGAAATAAAAGACAAAATAACATTTTCCTTTAAAAACCTTTATCTAGTATATTATCCCTGCTAAAAAGAGTAAAGGAGAAACATAGGTATGTTCAGAGAGGTGCATTCATAGATTAAACCCATAGATTGCGTTTCTTTTTTCATATATATAGTGGTTTTCAGTTACGGTTTTCACGGGAGTATAGTTTCTTGTTCAACATCTAACCAGATTGCTCAATGATAAGGGTTACATTCTTCAAAATGTGAGCATTCTCATGATTTCCTCCTTTCTTGTCATTCTATGGCTTTTTATCTTGATTCCCTTATAATCTGATCTTTGTTTTACCCAAAAATTGTTTGAAGATTATTTCTGTGTAATATGAAATAACGATACTTAAAAGTATAATGACAATGCTTAATATATGATAATTCTTAAATGCATGTTGTGAACTAGGCCTTATTCTAAGAACTATACATGTTTAATGCTTACAACAACTATGGATTAGACAGTTATTATCACTTCCCCACTCCCCTTCTATAGATGAGTCTTGGTGGTGCAGTGGTTAAGGTGCTTGGCTGCCAACCAAAAGCTTGGTTTAAACCAACCGGCCACTCTGCAAGAGAAAGATGTAACAGTCTTGCTTCTGGAGACTTACAACCTTGAAAGTCCTCTGGACTAGACATACTCTGACTTATAGGGTCACTATGAGTTGGAGTCCACTCAAAAGTAATGGGTTTGGTTTGGTCTTGTATAGATAGACACTAAGAGTTTAAGAAGCTAGCCCAAGGTCATTGGGTAAATAAGTGGCTGAGCTGGAATCTGAAGCCAGGAAATTTGCTGCCTTCTTTCATGTTCTTGTTCTTGTCCACAGCCTAACCCAATCTACTTGCTTCAAGCTGTAAGTATTGAACTGATGAAGGCTAGTTTACTCTTGTCTCTGAGTTGTGAAATTGCTATTCTTAGGAGCTAAAACACTTAGCGAATTCCAAACCTAAACATGTTCAGAATGTGTTATTTTTCCCCCAAAGACTAAATCGTTTTTCACATTTCTCCAGCATTTAGACCAAAGGTGAATTTGCTCTTTATAGGCTATGAGAGCTTCTTTTATCTGTGAAGTCCTATGAAGCACAACTGCAGCGTGCGGCTCATAGCAGGAAGGAATCAGGATCTGAAGTGAAAGGATTATATAAAGCCATCTTCCTTGTTTGTTTCACCTTTTCTTTCCCTCCCAGAGGAAGGAGAGGAGATTTTGAAATCCTTTATTGCAAAATGAGTTTGAAGCAGACAAAAATAATACATATGATTGACAGCTATGAAGAAAAGAAAAATTACAACCTTTTTTCCCCCAAGAAAAACACTTGAAGGAAAATATCTATATTTATTGAGAAGTCATTTCAAATCTTTTCAAACATAGTATTTATAAATGAAAATAACATCACAGGGTTTAGAAGCATTTCTAAGGGTAATACTAGGTTTTTAAATTCCAGATAGCTGAAAGGTCAGTATCAATTAAGTTCTGTATTCCTGGGATATTTGGATTAGTGCTGTCTGTCGGTCTCTCTATTTTCTTCCTTTAAATTGACTTATTATTGGTCACATTCAGACAGGCAACATGTTGGTTTATTTTCCCAGCTAGCTACTTAGAGAAATTTTGCTTTGGGGGAAAAATATTTTTTTTTACAAATGTTCATTCCCTCTGTTACATGCTCCATATTGTTGCTTGTATCTTAGCAACAATGGCTCTTAATTTCCAAGGTATTTCCTATTTGACAAAACCAGGAAAAGTTGTGTTTGTGTATGGGGGGGTGCAAGGAAAGGAAGGGAAAATAAAAGTAAAGTTTTTCACTCAGTGTGAAATCAGCTAGTGTCTTAAATATTATGACCTGGTTAATTCATTCTCCTTATTGAATGAAGGTATAAATTTGTTATCTGATCTGGAGTGGCTTCATAATTTGTGAGCTTAATTCAAAATGAAAATTTGATACTGTTGCCAGATTTTGCAAATAAAAATAGAGGACGCTCAGTTAAATTTGAATTTCAGATAAGCAACAAATAATCTTTGAGTATGAGTGTCCCAACTATCATGGGACAAATATCCAGTGTTCTATCATCAAAATGACTTTAAATGATAATTTACTAGGTAATTTCCGTAACAACAAAGATTTAAAATTCATTTGAGTTGTACGAGAATGTGGAACCCAGTCATTAACATTACTTTCTCAATACCGTAACTGATACCAATTATCCTTTTATTTGAGGATCCTGAAATTTTTCCACTATAAGACGATGCTCCATAATAAAATCAAACATGAATCTGAGATAGTTTCAAGAGATTTTACAATTACAGACTTGCTCTGTGGCACTTTGGCGATAAGAAAGAATATAAATGAAGACTGAAGACCTAGGGATTGATTCTTTTTCAACTCTTCTGTGCTGGTTGAGTTCCTGGAAAGTCTTTGTAACGCCACAAATGTGCACCCAGAAGTTTCCGGGACACTGGCCCACAAAGGGGAAGATGGATAGACACAGTCTGCTATCAAGGAGCCTACCAGCTAGAGGAAATCCACTTCCGAAAAACCGAATTGCTTGTTGTTGTTAGTTGGTGTCAAGGGGATGGCAATTCGCCACAACCCCTCCCGTATGTGTGAAGTAGCACCACTGGTCCATAGGTTTTGTTCAAGACAGTGCCTTTTTGAAAGTAGGTTACTCTGCCTGCCTTTAGAGACGCCTCACAATTTGATGTGTAGTCAAGCACTTAAGCAGTGGTGCCACCCTTACTGGTTTCCTTTTGCTTTTTAGTCACGTTCAGAATTCTTCACTTGCCCTATTAGGCCCTGCACGATTTACCCATCTACCTACATTTCCCCTCCTATCTTTTAACCATTTTCTTCTCGCTGAGTGAACCCTAAGCTACAGCCGTAACAGTCTTTTAGTCCACGGCACAGCTAAGCTGCGTCCCCCAAAGGCTATCGGTCAAGCTGTTTGGTTAGCCTAGAATGTTATTCTCCCTGTTGTCTCTCCCAGCTGGCCAGCCTGATGTTTCAGGTTTTCTTGGTACTCCAATTCTGAACCAAGATAGATGTTGGTGTTCGTTGACCTTGACCTCTGACTGTAACATTATATATAACAAGATGTTGCTTGGTCTTGCACGGTTTTCATGACCCTTGGTATGTTTGCAGACGCTCTGTGGCAGTTGTGTCAGTCTT
Source organism: Echinops telfairi (assembly GCF_000313985.2). Taxonomy (NCBI): domain Eukaryota; kingdom Metazoa; phylum Chordata; class Mammalia; order Afrosoricida; family Tenrecidae; genus Echinops; species Echinops telfairi. The sequence goes on along the minus strand of NW_022111373.1, from coordinate 43,578,201 downwards.
GCTCATTGAGGATAGCCATCATTGTTGTCCACATTCTGTTTTACCAACTTTGATGTACTTTTAAAATAACTGATCTTTCCGGACGACGTGTCTCCTCCTCCTCTTTTGCAATTAACATTCTGGATGTATGCCTTCTACCTTAGCTTTGTTCCTTTTGTTGACGGTAGTTTCTATGCAGTTCACCAGTAGCACAATTTTCAATGCTTTATTTGTCTTTTTTGGACTTCCTTTTTCATTAGAAGAGAGTTTCCATAGGCAAATTGAAATAACCTAGTTCTAAAGTCTCATGCCTTCATTCCCCTCACTGCACAATATTTAGTCACAAAAGAATTAATTTTTTAGGTATTAGTTTTATGTCTGGTTGTTATTTTGTGGTCAGCTGTGTGAGGTCAGGTACCAGGTCTGTTTTATTTAACAATGTATTCTCAGCTCAGAAGGTAACTTCTCTCCCAGATGAGGGGGCTTCAAAAAGGTCTTGGAAAAATTTCATGATGTTTTAATTCCAGTTTCCCATGATGTTTTGAAGCCTCCTCATATTTGTTGAATGAATTAGAAAGAGAAGGAAGCCAGCACCTATTGAAGCATGAAGCCATCCCTACGATTAACGTTTCATATATTCCAACTCACTGCGTCATGGTGATACTGACTCATAGTGACCTGCTAGAACATGGTAGAACTGCCCTTGTTACTCTCTAAGACTGTAACTAAGGGAGTAGAAATCCTGTCTTTCTCCTACAAAGTACCTTGGTGGTTTTGAACTGCTGACCTTGCACTTCGCAGCCCAAAGCATAACCACTACACCACCCTCTTTCATACATTATCTCCTTTAAATTTCCCAAAAGCATTTGGGAAGGTATGTGCCTCTATGACATATTTACTTATTTATTTCCATCATCGTCCTTATCATTATTGATTAAACAGTATTCTTTGGTTTGAGAACAAATTCATGAACACAGGTGTAAGGTCTTGAATGATGTGCTTAGTACTTAGAACTTCTCAATATTTGTGGGAAGTCAGAATCCCTGGAGGGTTATTAAAACTCAGTGTCTGCATTCATTGGGGTGTGGGTAGCAACTTTTTAAAGTTCTCCAAGTAGATGCTCTCTGTCTCAGTCTCCTCATGCAAAATAGAGAAACTGACAATCTCTAGCTTAAAGGGTTTCTGTAAGCATTGAATTAGTGCCTGCAAAAATACTTTAACTAATGTATAGCATTTGGTTAATAATCATTAAATGTAAATACATATTGATACTGAAACTTTTATTCTTTGTTGTTGTTATTATGTATTATTATCTAAACTGTTGATCCCAATAATTTCTGAATCTTCCTTTTTGTTGTTGCTGCTTGTAAGGGGCCCTGGCGGGGTAGTGGATTAGGGATTAGGCTGTTTACTGCAAGTCCAGCAGCTGAAACTCCAGCCACGCTGCGGAGAAAGATGAGGCTTTAGACTCCCTTAAAGATGTATGGCATTGGAAGCGTACAGGGGCAGCTCTGCTCTGCCTTCTAGACTCACTATCCGACAAACTTGACTTGATGCCAGTGAGTTTTGGGTCTTTTTTATGTGATTTCTGTTAGCTTTCTGAACTTCTGATTATTGAAGTAAATTTGATTACAGCCCAGAGATTTATAGGAATAAAATCCGGAAGCATGCTTGGATAAACTTGTGGGAGTGCATAAAACTATTGCATTATTTCTAAAAATTAGAACTTATCTTTCACTTTAGAACATGCTGTATGTTTAGTTCAAGTTGCTGGCCAAAAAGTTCCAGGTTCATCTTTATTCGGAGCGTAGTGAGCAGCCAATCGATAATTTACTCTGAGCAGGAATATTATATAAATTACTCCCTTTTATAGTTGGTAAAAAGGTCAAGAATATATTGTAAAAATTTCTGTATCAAAAATTATAAAAAAGAGAATGGCTAAAAAAGTATGATTATAACTAGTAATGATAATGATAATAATGATAATTCCTATGCAATACTTTTGACCTTCGCAGTCAGTGAGGGGAAGACAGCACCTTTAGAAACAGAAAAGAATCTTACTCTTCCATCTGAGAGCTGCCAATTAAGTCTATTCATTACTGATTATGAATTGTAATGATTTGAGTTTCACTTAAATGATTCCTTTAGTTTAGAAATCATTATTTTGCTGTAAAGGCCAGAGACAAATGCTTCATTTTAAACGTATTTATTTAGCATCCTCAAAATTGCACTGCAATTCAGAAAATGTTAACTCTATTTCAGCTGGGGTAGTGGTACTAGGAGGATGATAGGTACAGCCAGAAGGAATGAATACACAAGGGGGTACACCCCCAAATCAGAATTGTGCTGGGCGAAGTGTAGCTTTCGTAATACCCTCTAGGTGAGCCTCCAGCAACCTGCTATGTGTTAGTGCACCCAGTGGGTCGCCTGGGAAGGTTCTTTCTGGTCACAGTGAATTTTGTTGTAAAAGCAGCTTTGCTGGAACCTTGTTTTCTTTTGTGATGACCAATTTAAGAGCAGGAAAAATGCCGCAGAAACTGTTGTGATGTTGAATACAGCTTACAAGGTCAGTACTGTGGGAAAAACTCAAGTGTCTGAGGGGTTTCATTTCAAAAGAAGTGAAATGTCGATTGATGACAAATCTTGTTCTGGATGTCTGGCAACTTCCAGAGTTGACAACAATGTCGACCTGTAGTGCATTTGGAGTTGGTTCCACCAGGTCAGACTGTTGATCAAGCTTTCTATTTAGAATTTCTGAAAAGATTGAGTAGCAGTCTGTGACAAAAAAGGCTTGATTTGTGGCGGATTGGGGTCTGATTTTGCCACCATGACAATGCACCTGCTCTTGTAGCCATCTCAGTGTACCAGTTTTTGGCAAAAAACAGCATTCCTTTCTTGCCCCTTGCGTCTTATTCACCTGACCTTGCTCCATGAGAGTTCTCTTTGTTTCTGCAAATGAAGAGGGACATGATAGGACGGCAATTTGAAGATGTAGAAATTTGAAGATTTGAAGAGCTGAAAAAAAACCCAAAACCCCCAAAACAAGGGAGGTGCTGTCAGCTGCCGAAACAGATGAGTTTGAAAAATGTTTGCTAAATAGAATTGCAGATTTGACAGATTTATTAAGTGTAATGGAGAGTACTTTGAGAGTGATAAGGGTCTTTTGTAAAAAAAAAATTAAATACATAGCTTTTGTGGAAAAGAAATCTGGCTTCTTTTGGGGGGTATCCCCTGGTAGGTCAGGGTAATCTTATCTCCAGGCCTAGCCAGATCCACAGAGCTCTTTTGTATTTGTCATATCCAGGCACATTTTAAATATAGCTATTACTGTGTGCTACTTGCTGATAAAAATCAAGTATCGCAGCCTTCATTATCAGTTACAATTTAATTCAATACAATACAATTCAAGAAAACCCAAATCTTCGCAACTGGGCCAATAGGTAACATCATGATAAACAGAGAACTGATTGACATTGTCAAGGATTTCATCTATCTTGGATCCATCGTCAAAGCTCATGGAAGCAGCAGTCAAGAGATCAGATAATATGCTTCATTGTGTACAATGCTTCTTCAAAGTGTTGAAAAGCAAAGAGGTTGCTTTGAGGACTAAGGTGCATCTGACCTTAGCCATGGTCTTTTCAGTGGTCTCATATATATGTGAAAGTTGGACATTGAATAATGAAGACTGAAGAAAATCGATGCATTTGAACCATGGTGCTGGCAAAGAATATTGTAAGTACCATGAACTGCTAAAGAGTCAATAGATTTGTCTTGTTAAGAAGTATAGCCAGATTGCTCCATAGAGGCAACGATGGTGAGACTTTGTCTTACGTACTTTGGACATGTTATCAAGAGAGACCAGTCCTTAGAGAAACACATCATGCTTAGTAAAGTATAGGGGCAGCAAAAAAGTGGAAGGCCCTTGATGAGATGGATTGACAAAGTGGCTGCCACAATGGGCTCTAACATAAGAACACCTGTGAGGATGGTGTGGTACCAGGTGATGTTTCGTTCTGTTGCACATGGGGTCGCTATGTGTTGGAACTGACTTGACAGCACCTACTAACAGCAATATGTGCTGCTTGGAGTTCTGTTCTGAGAATGGCTCATAGTATGAACTATACTTCTTGGACTCAGTAAGAGGTTTAGGAAGAAGTTTTGGTGATGCAGTAGTTACAATTTAGGTTGCTAACTGGGAAGTCATTGGTTTGAAACCACCACAGGCTCTGTGGGAGAAAGACAAGGCTTTCGACTCCCTTAAAGAATTAAAGTCTTAGAAACCAATAGGGACAGTACTATCCTGTCCTACAGGGTTACTAGGAGTTGCCGACTCGATGGTTGTGAGTTTGGTTTGGTGGCTTGGGTGCCTAAATTCAGACTGGACAAGAGCCCAACTTGCTAGAAGGGAACTATTTTGTAATTTCCAGAAAGGCTGTTCATACCTCATGAACCTCTTTGGGGGTTAGTAGCTTTTGCCCACTTGGTGAAAGAATGCAAAATTTAGCAAGTTATAAACATTACAGAAGTTAAGCAAAATGATAGGCATTCTCAAGATGTTAGGTATTTTTAATATTTATTTATATCCCCACCCCTTCTCTGGACTTACATTTCCCTAAGTCATTATATTGCATGCTTAGTGAGTTGCTATTGAGTTGGTTTCAGCTCAGGGTGACTCCAAGTTCAACATAACGAGATGTTGCCCATTCCTGTGCCATCAATGCAATTGCTACTTCCGCCTGTTCATTGATGTGGCCACTAGGTATTCTGAATGCCTGCCAGCCAAAGGGGCTCATCTTCCATCACTCTCTGGGGCTGTATTTTGTGTTTGTTGTCCTTAGGGTTTCCATGGGCTAATTTTGGGGAATCACTTGCCAGGCATTTCTTCCTAATCTGTTTTAGTCTAGCATCCCTTCAGAAACCTCTCCACCATGGATTACCCTATTGCTATTTGGAATACTTGTAGCATAGCTTCCAGTATTATAGAACTATACCACAACAGTATGACGAGCTTGCAGTTGGTTAGTGTGAGTGAGTTAGGCCGGGATGGCCAGAGAAACAAATCCAGAGATACTCATATATATATGAGAGTGCTTTATATCAAGAAATAATTATATATCTAGAAAACATCACAGCCCAGTCCAACTCAAGTCCATAAGTCCCTCTTCAGATCCATGAGCCACAGGCAGTGATCCAGAATGCAGGAGGATCACAAACAGGTGGGTGCAAATTCATGTGGATTTTATGGCAGTGGTAGTATCCCAGGCCTCTGGCAGCAAACAGGGTTTGCCAGTTGGAAGGTAATAGCAAGAGAGAGGGGGAGGTTCCCAGAGCCCTTCTTATGAGAAAGCCACACCCACAAAGAGGCATCAGCAGGCTTTGCAACCTGATTGACAGGTCGAATTCCACTCCTCCAATTTTATATATCTTCACGTTAACATGAAATTATATAACTACCACTATGTGTGCTTCGGTAGTGATTTATTAAGTGGCAAACATTGATACTTGAAAATTGTTATTATTGTTGGTAGATTTGAAATGTAGATCCATTTACTTTTAATGCAAAAATTAAAATTTTATCATCTCTTTTAAAAAATCTATTGCCTTTCTTGTTAAAATACTTGAGGAAAGAGGTTGAATTGTACTTACACAGCTCTTTAGTGAAAACAATCCTTGGACCTCCAGAAGCAGATATCAAAAATTTGATGCCTTGGAAAAGAAATGCACTGGTCTGAATTAATGTTTGTCTGTAATTTAATAACAATTCAGCCTACTTTAAATTGTTTGTTAACACCATGTGAAAATTGATGTATTAAAAATAAAATGTAAGAAACTGCCCACATACTTTCTTTGGAGGGTAATTACCCTTCAGAGACTCCATAACTCACCAGCTCTGAGGTGGCAGTGAGTTTTATGGTCTTCACTCCGTCAGAGAGACTTTAATAACTTCATCATGCCACTGGTGTCTTAAAGCTATGGATCATATGCAAGGCATAATAACTCTCTTTTTCTTTTTGATAGAAACTACATTTCTCTTCCCAAGTGGTCAGTAAATCATAGTTAAAGAGTCAAAAATGGTGACTTGTATGTCTAGATCACATTTCCACTCACAATATTGATGAAATGACTAAATTACGATCATATAATTTCAAAAACTACAAGGAACCCTCATGTATTAATTTAAAAAAAAGTTTTTGCAAAGTACAGTGGAATGCTTATTTTGAGTGACAATGTTGGACATTAATTGTTGAACATGTTACATATATTTTTATGATGATATGAAATTAAATATTGTGTTGGAAGGGTGTCATATTTTATCTGGAACATAGGATCATATAGATTTATAACAGTAGGGTTGAATTCAGATGAAAACTTGAAAATGGGTGTTTATAGCATACAAGACTGAACTAAAGGGTAAACAAAATATTTCCATTCAACAAAATCTTCACCTATGTTAATTTGTTGTTATTCCAGTTGGTATGGAAATTTTTCCGTTAAGAGACTATGATTTTACAGCAAAGCTGTGAGCCTTGTGGAGGAGCATTATTAAAATATTTATGTATTGTCTGGAAGTGTGCGATAACAATGTGTTAATGACTGGAGGGGGACATGCCAGCTACAAGGACACAGTGACTTGGTGTTAAGTGTCCTGATGGTTGACATTCAGGGGCAGAGGCTAAAAGGTGTGGGGAAGGAGGAGGAATATCTATGGATGACATTACTGGCACCGTGAGAGGATTTGCTGCAAAAAAGTTGGCTCGTACACTGACATTATCAAGAGTACTTTTATTTTTAACATGGGATATTAAAACATGCATTGAAGGGGAATAGTATAGCTCATTCTAGATGGAATTTGATAATTCTCATTTTTGAAATACTAATCAAAAGACATGTTTATTAAAAGCTGGAAATTTTACGTGTAAAATTTACTAAAATAGCATTCTAGAGTAATAGAATGTTTCCAGTTATTTAGAGAGCAAACTATCACAACAAATATAAGAGTTAGGTAATCATTCATATATATAAATATTCAGTAGTTATCATTACACTGTATCTGGGGGAAATGCAAATTCCTTATCTTATATATGATCGAGGAGTGATTTATTCATATTTGAAAATATTCTGTTTCTGTACTTCACATAATTTCTGAAATAGGGTAGATTCTCAATAAATATTTGTTGACTGATGTGTTTATTCAGGAAATTGCTGTTGTAACTTTATATGCAAAATATGTACAAAGCCTGTGTACACACTCAGCAAGCAGGCAGAAAACATAGATTTTAAAACACAGTTTTAAAAATGTATTGCAATAGCCTACATTATAAGGATTATTGTATCTTAGCTTTTCATAGTATAAAATATGCCATGAATTAGTCTGTTGCGATAAAAACAATTATAATCTCTGGAGAAATGGGCAGTTATTTGGCTGAAAGGCTACCTCTATGGTCCAGAGTGCACTGTCCCCATTTTATAGATGTACAAAGACTTCCAGAGGGATCATAGGGTGGAGCATGGCCATCTTAGTGACTATTTTAGTATAATTATAGCTTACACTAAGCCTCCGGTTCTTATGAGAGTGATTTGACTGTGTTCTGGGCATAGTTGTAGGTATTGAGGTGGGAAAACTATCTTAATAGTGTGCATTTATGTTGGCTGCATATGCCCACTTTTACCAGGTGGAGAAGTGAAGCCATTCTTTGTCTCTATCATGGAATCTGTTTTACCCTCTTACAGAACATTATTGTCATTTTTCTGAGCAGGGAAATTGTAGTTATCAGAAACTGAGTATAACCTACATGAGAAATTGCAGCTCTATTTTTCTGAACAATTATATTTTCCATGAGTTTACTTGAATATATACGAGGGGGCTTTAAAAAAGTTCATGGAAAAATGCCATGATCTCTGAATTCCGTCTTTCCATGACCCTTTTGCAATCCTCTTGTGCTTGCTTGTTATATGGAACTTAGCAAATGCAGAGCAAAATTAGCAAACAAAAAAACCCACGCCAACATTTGAAGTACCCATTATTTCACCACACAGAGATAAGCCTTGACATAATTTGTTTATGTGCGAGCGGTCCTATCCATATATGCACACATGCAAACAAATGGAAGTACACAACTGGGAACCATAAAATTAGGATCATAATGTTCACTCTGTTTTAAAACCTGCCTTCCCCCTGCCCCCACTGAGCATTAGATAGTGAACATTTTCTCATGTCAATGGTTTTTTTTTTGCAGCTGCTTTTGTAGTAGCTGTGTTGTATTTTATCTTATGCCTAAACCAATCCTCCAACTCTCCATTGTTGGAATTTTAGATGATTTTTCTCTTGCGCTGGCAATTACAGGGACACTGATGAGAATGCATTTAGAGAAATATTTTTACTTATCTCTATTGTCTTTGGATACGTTTCTGGAAGTAAACTAAGCTAAGGATTTGAGCATTCTTAAAAGACTCGTATGTACCAGTTTGTCTTCAGAAAAACTCTGCTGCTCTTACACAGCCCACCATGTTTTGTTTTGTTTTGTTTTCAAAGCAAGTAATTAGAAAAGTGAAGAATAATACAAATCATTTGTTATAATTTGCATTGATACCCTTAGCAATTTTTATGTGATTGCCTGGCATATTACCTCTATATGTCATCTGTTAATGTGCTCCTTTTTTGCTTATGCTTTAAAAATTTATGTAGGTATTAAAGGTATTATTCTGGTGATGTGCTGGGGTTTTTTTATACCTACTTTTTCCGCCATAGATTTTTCTTTCTTTCAACATTTTGCTAAGAGTTACTAAGTGAGCGGGGAGGGAGAGAGAAAAGAAACAGCCTCTTTGGATTGATAACATGATTTTGAGATTGTTTCTGAATGCAAGATATCTATGCAAACAGACTTCATTTTATTGTGCTTCATGCTATTGTGCTTTGCCGATACTGTGATTATTACAAATTGAAGGTTTGTGGCAACCCTGCATCTAGCAAGTCTATTGGCACCATTTTTCCAATAGGTTGTGTTCACTTTGTATCTCTGCATCACATTTTGGTAATTCTCACAACACTAAACATTTTCATACTGCTTTTGCAGGCTTAGTGGATGACAGCATAGTATAAGCATACTTTTCACAACCACTGGGAGACCACAAAATTCAAATGACACGATATATTGCTATATTTGCTTTATTGTGATAGGCTGGCACCAAATCCGCAGTATCAGCAATGTTATCTGTAGTAAATTCCCTTCCTTCACCTTCAGATAAGAACACTTTCTAAAAAAAAACAAAAACCTTTCTTTGTGGAGTAGTTGTGAACCATGTAGTCCTCTAGCAGATAACTTGGATAGTTTCATACACGTTTTCTCTATGGTTTTTGAAGGAAGCTGTAGCTATACAGAACATTTCAATGTGAGTCTGCTCCTTTGCCCCAAGTACTGTTGAAACACAGCATTAATTGACATTTTCCCTCAGCAATGAGCAAACATTCGGAAAGGTTCTATCCATACTAATAAGGAAAACAATAATTAAATTTACTATTAACTAGAATTGGGCTTCTTATACAGCTAGTCTCTAGGTTACAAATGTCCGATTTATGTATAACCTGTAGTTATGAATCAACTCCCATAAAGCCCACTATATTAAAAATTCTAGGTACATAGAGTGGTTCAAATAAAAATGGCGCTGCTTTAAAACACACATCAAAACATTACTATTAGTATTACTGTGTTATTATGTTAAAGAGGTTTTAGTGTATCTTGAGGTGTTTCTTTAGTGCTTTTTGTGCATTGAAAGGTGCACACTATATACTTTCTAGACAGCCTGGCGACACACCTAGCTAAGCATTGTACTGCTAACAATAGGTGGTAGGTTCAATCTCATCAGCTGTTTCTCAGAAAAAGGTGAGGCTATTCGATTCCTGGAAAGGGTTACAGTGGGTTGGAATAGGCTCAATAGCAGTGGTTTTTATACTTTATACTATGAGAAACATTTGACTAAATGACATTAGATATGAACCACGCTTTTTCTAATTTTTGCACAAATTCAATTTAAAAACATTAAGAATGGTGCTCATTCCTAACCCAGGAATTGCTTGTAGTAAAGAGTATGTGTAATTTTCTAATGCTTGTTTTCATGAATACAGATTGGAATTCGTTATCGTTTTAGGGGTTACTTAGTATTTAAAATGGCAACTATAATATTTAGGGAACTAATTTTAGGCATCTGAAAGTTACTCTTCTATCAGACCAAACCAAACCGATTGCCACAGAGTTGGTTCTGAATTACAGTAACTAAGGCGCGTCTCTATATGTGGATTTATGTCTGTGTTGGGAGGACTGGAAGGTGACAAAAGGAAAGTCAAAGTCATAATACTGGGGGCAATGAAGGTCATATTGTCTTAAATTGCTTTCTAGCCCAAGAAAAATAAAAGGGCATGTGAAAAGGCTAGAAGGTTACTTTCAAACCAAACATTTACCAAGTTCCAGGAAAGAAATATGATTGTTTAAAAAGCACTTAGGAATTGTATAAGGCTGTTACTAATTTGCTAATTAATCTATTGTTAGGGCCTTTTTGGTTACCTTTGGAGCTTCAGGTCTGTTGTTTCTAGGCATAAAGAAAAAGATTTGTGTAAATGGAAACTTAAAAAAAATCTATTTATTGCAAAATCTAATGAAGGCTAAG
>NW_022111373.1:43509119-43564550 GCF_000313985.2 Echinops telfairi | reverse complement strand
CAGGGGACTCATGCTATACCTGTCCTTTTGCTTTTGGCTTACCTTGCTTAGCATGATTCCTTACAGCTCTTCCCACGAGATGAGGTGCTTCATGCAATCGACCAGGCTTTTCAGTGCTGCATAGTACTCCATTGTGTGTGTGCTGGTATCAGACATATGGGCTAATACCGGTCTCAAGGACATGATCTGGGCTGGGCTGGGATGTTTTCTTAATATACAATTGCTCTTTGATGTAACGTTCTCTCTTACACATATAAGAGTGTCAGTGAATTTGTTTCTCTAGTCTAGTTGGACTAACACAGTGAGTGACTTAACCAAATGGTGTTATTATAATTTTATATCAGATTTGTCAACTAATTTCCTTGGTTGTTATTATTCCTTGGTTGTTATCATTCTCTTGATGAGTACCCCCTTTTTTTAAAAAAAGAAAGAAATCCTAGCTGGTCTTAGAGGGAAACCAAATTTAAGAAATTAAAATGAAAGAATTAAAAATATCTGTATTTATGTTGTGGCCATTGTAGGTGTGGAAGAAAATCTAGAGATTGACCTTGATTCGTGCCCCAAAGTCACAAAAATAAGTATAACTTGACCTTTATCCACAAATAGCAATTATCTCCAGTTGAATCCGGGATTAAATTTGTGTGTAGAAAATAAAATATTTGCCAACCATATTGTGTTATTCTGGGTAGACTAGAGAAACAAATTCATAGACACTTATATGTGTATAAGAAAGAACTTTGTATACAAGAGCAATTGAGTATTGAGAACACATCCCAGCCCAATCCAGATCAAGTCCATAAGTCCGGTATTAGCCCATATGTCTGATACCAATCTATAAAGTCCTCTTCAGACTCACAAAACACATGCAATACTGCCAAATGCAGGAATGTCCCAGGCCAGTGGGTGAGAAGTCTTGTGGATCTAGTGGCATTGTCAGCCTCTCAGTGCTGGCAGGGGTCTCTCTCCACTTGGCTTCTCCAGTTCCAAGGCTCTGGCTGCAATCAGCCTATCTACATGTGGCTTGTCAACAAGAATGTCTCGCAGGGACTGAGCGTGTGTCCCACCTCGAATGATTATTTATCTCCTTAGCACCTCCAAATAAGGTCATCAAGCTGCAATATGATTGACAGGCTAAATTCTACCCCTGCGCTCTTAAGCCTCAAATTGACAACAGATTATGTAACTGCCACACATATTATCACAGAGCATAGTCAATGTTTTCTTGAGACAGTTTAGAATCTCTGTTTTGACAATAGTAATTTGTTTGAATTCATATCTTATTAGCCATGAATTTTTGCTTAATTTATATTTAAAGATCCAGAGCTATGCAATATTGTATTTAAAGCAGAAGGAGGTGCTTGTTTGGTTTTTAACGATTGAACAAAATGTAAATAGGCAATGGTATTAACAAAACTTCCATGATCTGATGATAGATTTTTAATTAGGGTTCTTGCAAGGACAACAGTCATTTATACTGTGGACCCACTTGAAATATTGTAGCAATGCTTATATTGATTGAATCAGATCAATGATCAGACTTGGTATAATCTCAAGATAAGGATCTGAGTACTGCACTGTAGAAACAATGTAAAGGTTCAGTTAGTTTCCCAGCTTCATCCTTAATACATATTAGGAACCCGATATATAAATCAATATTCTAGAACTGTTATAGATTGATGTTGGCCTCTCCAACCGATCAGTGAATATTGCATTGCACTTGGTGAATCTGCCACATAAGATATCCTTAAAAATGTTCAATAGCAAGGAGGTTTCTTTGAGGACTAAGAGGCACTTGACTCAAGCCATGGTATTTTCATTTGCCTAATATGTATGTGAGTGTTGAACAATGAATAAGAAAGAATGAAAAAGAATCAATGCATTTGAATTGTGGTGCTGGAGAAGAATGTTGAAAGTACCATGGACCGCTGAAAGGACAAACAGATCTGTCTTGGAAGAGCACAGCCGGAGTATCTTTAGGAGCAAGGATGGTGAGACAGCCTCTTGTGTACTTTGGATGTGTTATAGGACGATACCAGTCCCTGGAGAAGGACATCATGCTTGGCAAAGTGGAAGGGCTGGGATAAATAGGAAGACCCTCAACAAGATGGATAGACACAGTTACTGCAATAGTGGACCCAAATATAACAGCTGTGGGGGTGATTCAAAACCAGGCAGTGCTGTTGTCCAGAGGGTTGCTAGTCAGAAGCAACTCAGTGGCATCTAACAACCACAACAACAACACCTCTAATGGTTAGTTTTGTGTGTCAACTTGGCTAAGCCATGTTCTTCAGTGTTTTGGCCGATGCTCGACTGGCTTCTGTTCTATAATGTAATGGCCTTCCAGGCATGCTTGCTATGAAGTGATCAACCAGGTGAAAGTAGAATTTCCTTTAGAATGCATCTGGCTCTAGAGTATGTATGGATGTTCTGGTATATTGATCACTTGCTTGATTCTGTACACTCTAACTAACTTACTACCTAACTAACCAACCAACCTACTTCTCTTGGGATTTAAACCTGCAAAAAGTTTGAATTTACTGCCCGACCCTCAAATTTTGTGTTTGCCACCTCCACATGCCATGAACTAGCAGACGTCTCCAGCTTGCTTTCTAACCTATGGATTTGGAATTTGGGATCTCCTACAACTGTGTGAGCTGTTTCTGTAAAGTAAATCTCAATCTCCCCCACCTCCCCACTCCCCTCACCCCACCCCCACATTACACACACAAACGCACGTGCTTCCAAAACTTTCTTGAGGCTTCCTCTTCCTCTCAAGCTCAGTGTTAGATCCCTGGGCACCCACGTGGGGTGAGCATTGTACCTCGGCCACAGCAAAGGTGTTCCGATTCTGTAAATCCAAATGTCATAAAAACTTTAAAAAGAAGCGTAATCCTTGCGAGGTCAGATGGACCAAGGCATTCCTGAAAAGCCAGTGGTAGAGTGGATAATACATTTGAATTTGAAAAACGTAGAAATGAACCTGTCAAGTACCAGCAAGAGCTGTGGAAGAAAACTACTGATGCAAGGAAGAAAGTTGAAGACATCCAGCAGAAACACCAAGCTACATTGATAATGAACAGGTTAAAGAAAAACAAAGCTCTAAAGAAAGTCCAGGCTATCAGTGGAGTTAAGCAAAGCACCCCTCTTCTTCGGTCACTTCTTGCAGGCAAAGGAAAGCCTCCGGAAGACAGCAAGTACAAGAAGATGTGAATAGGGAAGATGCTTCTTAGAAATCTTGCTGCCTGTAATTATTTCTACCTGTGCCTTTGAAAACTTTAGAGATTGGTAGCTTCCAATGATTGGTTTATTTTTTATATAAGGTCACTCAGATGAAGGGTGATTAAAAAAACATCTCTACTACATACCGTCTATAAAACGTCAAGTATTACAGATGTTCAGTTGTGTCTTAGTGTTAAATCTTCAGTTATCTAAAGCAAAAAAGTTCTTTTTGTTATTACAGAAGTTAATTGTGTATATAAATGGTCCATATTTGGATAATGGCACGAAGCAGTGTTCCTGTCATGACAACAATTCATGATAAAGAAAATAAAATGTTCTTTGAAATGGTTAAAACTAACAAAAGTTTGTGGAAAAAGTCCATTCTCTTTAAATTCCATTTTTTCCCATGAGATTAGTTGCAACCTTCTCATAGATATACTCCTTGCTGGCTTTGTACCTCTGGAACACCCGGGCAAAGATAAAATGGTGTTTACTCACCAGTGTTATTTTGGAGCTTGGGCTGTGAGATGGAGCATAAAGTAGTTCCCCACAGCAGACACCTGCTTATAAGGAAGTCTTCACGGACTGAGTTTCCCAAACTGAGTAGGAGTGATCTTTGGTTTTGAAAATCTAGTTACAATTTGTTGCCACTTTATTTTTGTTTATTAAATACCATTATCAATTTGTTAAATCAGAGGCGATTTGAGAGTGGGAGCATTTGTCTTTATTTCTTCCTCTGAAAACGCTCCGTGTACTCTTTCTGAGCTACCACCGCATTAGGGACTTTGTATGGCTGAGTCTGCCCTAGTAGGCTCTGACTTCGGGCTCCCTTGTGTGTTGTAAGAGTAGATATGGCCCTTTCTAGACTACTCTACATGGAAGCACATCACCAGGTCTTTCTTCTGCAGTGCTTCTGAGTGGGTTCATACCACTAACCTTTTGTTTAGTCTATTGCAAACTGTTTGTGCCAACCAGAGACCTTCTTTAAACTAGTTGCTTGCTGTTTGTATAACTATCAAAGTTATTTAACCTCACTGTGCCTGTTTTCTTATTTGTAATATGGCAATAGGGTTTTACCTATATCCTAAAGTTGTCGTGAGGATTAAATGCATTAAGATGTGTCAAGAACTTAGGTTAGTGCCTGGCTATATAAAATGTCAAGTGACCAGTTATCTAATAATTGCTAATAGAGTCTACTTGCACAATAATGATGGAGAGTCGTATACTTCATTGCTGAGGTTCAAAATGTTAAACTACGAACTGTGAATTCTTAATGTGCAACACCACAGGTACTGAGTTCTGCTTTTTTGAGGCAAAGAGACTCATAGAAGTCTGAAAAATACAAAATGACTATTGACTCAAGCCCCAGAAAACTCTTGGGGGTAAGAGAGAATGTGTCAAGAATACCGGGGATCAGACAGGTGATTGCACTAAAAAAATAAAAAAAAAAGAATACCGGGGATCATATTGATCTTGTTATTTTTATTGGAAAAGGAGACAACAATAACCATATAATGTTGAACTGTTCTTTTTTAATCTTTTAAATTCTATACTTATCTTTTCTCTCATAATAGAACTGGTGTTTTCTTTATCCAGTGTGAATGGTATAAACTGTGACTGTTAATAAATTTTATTTTAAAAATAAATTTTGGCATGGTGAGAATATAAATTTTTGAGGTTTTATGTATTTATTTTTTTAAAGTAGAATCTAGATAGCCTTACCACTTTACTTTGCGAATACTGTATGCAAAATAATTTTGAAGGACATTTTATTTTCTGGTATGTGTTTTCAGCAGGTGGTTAATGGCTTTTGACTTGCTGTTGCAACATGGAAAACTGAGTGTGTCAGATGGAATGTCTTTTAAAAGCTGCATTTTCATCTTGCATAATGAAGCACAGTAGTTCTTTTTTGAAATTTCCTTATATGTTTTTCCAAGTAGTTACTGATAGAGAAATATCGCTTTGGTAAGAGGGAAAATGGCAACAGTGAGCACTTAGATTTTAAAACTATTTAAGCATATTGAGATTAGAAATATAAGTATTGGAGTTAACGATGTAAAATCTAATAGATCCACAAACTAAAAGCCACCAGGGTACATGGCACCAACCTTTCTATAGTCCCACCTCGTTGGGACATTGATATAAAAATGTTCCCGTTTTTAATTTACCCACTTTTCCCTTCTGTCTTTTAATTTCTGTCTTCTCTTGTTATGTATATAGTATATGCCAAGGTTTACCATTACACAAAATTAAAAATTTTATAAATTAAAGTGTTTAATATCAAAGATGCTAAACGCTCCAGGATTAGCAAATTTAGCTCTTTTTCAAAGTTAGTTTCAAATTAAGTTTTGATACAAGTTGAATAAAGCTCAAGTCTTTACAATTGTAGTGCAATCAGTGTGAAAAATATAATTTAGACATTGACTAACACTCTGATGAAAGTGGAGTTGAATTTTTGAGACAATGATTTGCGTACAATTTGATTAATGCCCAAAGTACTTTGTAGAATGGTTGGTCGGGTAAAGAGCTCTGCTGCCTCCACTGTACATATTAGAGCTGGCATTTTGCCACTGAACTATATGATGGAGGAAGAATATTGTTTATCCACTTTGAGTATAAGGCATAATTTCCGAGGCCAAGTTCTGATTTCATTCATTCCCTTAGGTAATAATAGTTTTCAGGGATGCAAAGAAAGTATATTATTGGAATTTTTTAAAAAATAGCTAAATGTGTATAGTAGACGTTCTTTCTTTAAATTTGAACACTTCATATCCTGAACATCAAAGTAGTGTGGGGTTCTCGTTTGTGGCTTAGAGAGTTAATCATCTTTCAACATGCTTTGATGTTGGGTCTTTTCCTGCATCATTTTTTTTTAACCCAGCATGACTTCATGAATAAATCCAACCACTGATGGGTTTAGTGCCTTACTGCTCTTGCCTATGGCTCTTGCTAATAAAAATTCAAATCCTGGTTAGTGTGCTGATGTCAAATCAATGTAGTATGTGGTATAATTTTTTTCCCTTGTTGCAAAGCTTTTACACAGAAGAGAAGTAGAAAGACTGCATAGGACTGGGAGGAAGAAGGTTCTGTATGTTTTGCCATTTCTTCCTATGTTATTTTTGTGTCTAATCTATGTAAGTTTTTTACTTCTTACTGTCATAGTATCCTTAAAATTTAGGACCAAATAAAAAATTCCACCCTTTAGTCAAAATATTTGTCTATTGTATAGATGAGGTGACAGTAACAGTGGCAGGAATTTATTAGTAAGTGTATGTGTCTGTTTTAAATGCAGCTAGGTGACAAGCTATCTGCTGGAATACATGGTGGGTGACGCAACCATTTCTAAAATAACTTGGAATTTTGACAGTTGCTAAAATTAACTCCGCTTGTTTAGAAGATTACTTAATCGGTAAATCAGATAAGGTTTGGCATTTTCATAAATGGGATGTTTTCTACTAATGTCAACACAGGAAAGAATTGTGCCCGGGTGCTTGCTTCAGAATGTGACTTGAGTGTTTAGAAGCCAGAGAATATGCAGCACTAGAGTACAAGACATTCTATACTACAGCCAGATGTACTCGGCTCAGCTGGAAAGGCCCTAACGTGTAGTTAGGGAATGCAAATAAGGAGCTTCTCTGGCAAATTTACATGAGTATATCACAGTAGCCCTGGGTACAGCCTTGAGTTAGATAACACCCATATTTTGTTCTCAGCTTTAACTACTTGAAGACTGATCACATTGGGCAAATAATTGAATCAGTTGAGTCTCAACTTCCTTCCCTATGAAATAGAGATTAGAATTGTACCTAATTCATATTCTTAAGAACACACACGCACTCACACTCACACTAAGCAAACTTGACAGTGAAGATAACTGTCAGTTCCAGAGTATGGAAATTGGAATTCTTTATTGGAAACCTTTATCATTTGACTATTTTTCACAGAGTAGAGCATGTTGTTACAGAGGCTTATATTTGGCCTTAGACTCACTCTCAACACAGAAGGACATGCAGCCCTATTTCATGGAAGTTGGCAGAAAACATGAAGTTTATTTTCAAAATATCCACTAGTTGTTCTCTGGGAGAAAGAGGAGACTGAGTGTTCCTATAAAAATCTACAGTCTCAGAAACCGTACATGGGTTGCTGTGAGTTAGAATCAACTTGATGACAGTGGATTTAGGATATGGAACTCTAATGGTGCATTGGTTAAGTGCTCAACCCCTAACCAAAAGTCAGTAGTTCAACCCACTGGTTACACCATAGAGAAACCTATGGTAATCTGCCTCTGTAAAGATTCAGCCTTGGAAGTCCAATGGGGCAGTTCAGCTATGTCCTGTTGATTCCCTGTGAGTTGGAATTGTTGCAGCAGCAAGGGGCTAGTTAAGTGAGTCCAGCCTTTGCTATCTTCTCGCTTTCTATTTGGCTGACAGCCTCCCTAATATACACATCCATTCGGTTACTTGTTAACATGTAAATGAGCATGCCATTCATCCACTATCATAATGTTCAAGCACTGTGCTAGTTACTTTACACAGTTTTTTTTTTTTAATCAAATGTGGTTTTTAGATGTGGCCTCTACTCCACAGCCCATCGCCTAGTTGTCTAATAGGTATCTAACCTTATTGCGCTCATCACTCCCTCCAATACAGCGGCACGGGGCTGCTTTATGTTCCTTGAATATTCCAAACTCATTCCTCTCACAAGACTGGCAGACTCTGTGCATCTTGCTTCTTGTCTTTTTTTTTCTTTTCTTGCTTTTTTTTTTTTGCTTCTTGTCTTTAATACGTCATTTCTTCTCACAACTGAAGTTTCTCTCTGCCAAGTGACTCCACATCCTTCCCCATCCAGTCAGGGCTCACCCCAGGATCCTGTTATATATTTCTAAAGAGTCTACTTTTACATATGTAAAACTATTCTTGTTTTCTTTTAATTGCCCATTGTTTTATCTCCAAATACAAATTTCTCAATGCGATGTCCTTGTCTACTTTCTTCAACATTATATGCCCACAACATTATACACTAAGTGCCTGGTACTTAGGAGTGATCAACAACCATGAAACTGTTCTTTGGGAATGATTTATACATAAATTGCTCTTTTCTTAATTTAATAGATGATAAAGTGAGAGCTGTGAAGGTTTAGGAACTTGCTCAAAGTCTCAGCTATTGCATGTGACAGTGGAATTCAGAACCAATGCTGTGCTCTGAAAAGTTGTGTAGCGCAGTCATCCTTGCCATAGTTGAGGGTAACGTCAGGGGTATTGACATGGGTGATGGTGAGATCTGTCGATTTGGGGGGGATGTTCTTTGATATTTGGCAGTTACTGTTTTTACAGGATCGTCAGGCAAAAACTAGTCCTGGTCACTTTATGCCATCGGAGCCGTGGCTTATTGTCTTTCCCGCTTCCTTTTAGACTCAGTGCCCAAGAGATTTATGATTAATATTTTACAACAATGTACTCTATTCCCTACTGCTTGGGAGAAACAATGAAATACTGGATTTTAAAGAAGCTTTCAAAGGCCTTGAATCCATGGTTTCAAACTTAAAATTTTCCATGGCTTGCGTTATTTCATTTTTATGTAGTTGCCAGTTTTCGGAGCATTTCCTTTACCTGACAGCAGTTCTACGTACAGTTTCTCCTTGTGGATTTGTGTTAATAACACAGAGATTGCTTTCATTTTAGTTTTCTTGCTCTGTACTTGGCCTTGTTGACTGGAATTTTCACCCCCAAAGTTTTTTTCATCCCCTCTCCACAGTGTTTCCATGTTGTGCTTACGGTTTTCAGTGTTTATTTTCTTCGAAGTGGGTAACCGATTCATTCTTCATAGTCTATTCTTAGTCTGGAAGCTTTGCTGAGAACTGTTCATCTTGGGCGACCTTTCTGGCGCTTGAAATATCGGTGATATAA
Source organism: Echinops telfairi (assembly GCF_000313985.2). NCBI lineage: Eukaryota > Metazoa > Chordata > Mammalia > Afrosoricida > Tenrecidae > Echinops > Echinops telfairi. The sequence goes on along the minus strand of NW_022111373.1, from coordinate 43,555,425 downwards.
CTTCTAGCATCACAGCAACACACAAGCTACTACAATGAAGTAAGCTCTCAATGAGATGTATCAAAGCAGTGGCTGCAATAATGGGTTCAAGCACAGGAACCAGCTGTGCGGATGGTGCAGGACAGGGAAGTGTTTGGTTCTACTGTGCGTAGGAACACTAGGCGTCGGAACCAAATTGATAGCACTTCAACCCAACCATAACTTCCAAATGAGCTCTCAAAGCTGAGCTATTTGTATTGCTTCAGCCAGAAAAAAATTATAGAAGGAAATAGGGTTTCTTACAATGTAGATCATTACAACTTATTAGTTTAAAAGCTATTGACAGCATTTGGGAACTGTTGGTCAAACTCAAACAAAACACCTGTTGCTGTTGAGTGATTCTGACTCAGAGACAGAGTAGAACTTTCTCCAAGGGTTCCAAAGTTGTGGTCATTTCAAAACAGACTATCACATCTTTCTCCCATGAGGCACTTGGTGAGACGGAACCAGTGACCTTTCAGTTAGTAGTTAGTAGCAAGTGCCCACCCCTGTATGACCAGGGCTCCTGACCTTTGGGTATACGTGGCTGACCACTTGATTAAATCCAAACCACACATTCTTGCTTGGATGCCTTGATGAAACCTTTGGAACATATTACTCATATTCTTTTGTCAGATAGTTTCAGCTCTGTTGGCGTCCTTCTCCCTCCCATCCAGTCAACTTTGACTCATAGTGACCCTGTAGGAAAGTCACTGTGGGTGTTTTGGTCTGCCATGCTTTATGGGAGTAGAGTTATCCTTCTCTTATTTCATGAAATCAGAATCTGTGCTGATTCATATAAATGCTCTTCACTTTCCTTAAAATCATTTTCTTTTTTCTTTTTTTGTATCCTATGGGAAAGATATTTTTAAGTTCCATGAATTGAGAAACTGGAATGGGAACTTCTCTTAAACTGGCTCTGTTAGAAACATATATTAGAGATAACACTGCTTCCTCTGGGAATTGCAATCAAAATTAGAATCACGAAATGTTGAAATAGGTTTTGGATATCAAAGTAGCTGTCATTTGTAATTCCTTTGATTTTTAGATTCAAAACAGAAGGCTTTATAATCACTCTTTAGTTTGGGGGGGGACGGGAACTTGCTCTAGTGATTTGAGAGACAATGTAAGGAATTTAAATTAAAATTCTCTAAGAATAAATTTTTGTGTAGCTTCAGTCTACTGCATGGACTAAGAAGTCATCAGACATTGTGAATTTGCTTAAAGAAGATGTGTACTTGCAAAAGAGGGCATATTTTTAAGCAAGAGAATGAAACCATTTCTGGAGAGATCTTTCACAGCAGGTAGAATATTCAGCCGGATGAGAACAGTATCATTTGAAGTTAAAAAAAAACCAACAAAACTCAGAAAACCAAAAATGAACAAGACCAGCCCCTTCCACACACACACCACCACCACCATGCACAAAATCTCAAAATCCAACCCCCAAACAAAACACCCTAAGTCTTCATTTATTTTCTCAAGGTCTTCCAATCTCTTCCTACCTTCTGTTTCTCCTTCCTCATCACCCAGGTGCTACGCTCTTCTAGAACACAAATTAGGCCTCTATAGTCAGATTGCTATGATTTTATTAATTATTATGAGTCAAAACTGCTCTTTGTTGAGTGCTTGTGCTATGCAACTATTTTATGCCTTATCATTTTACCCACAAGCACTGTGTGAGGTGGGAGTATTATCTCTTCTTGTTTTACAATGAGAAACACGTGCTTAGAATACTTGGGGACTTGCCCAGAGTAACAGAATCCGCGCATAAGACAGAAGACTGTTTTCTTCCTTTGAAGAAGTTAGGCTGGCAGCTAGATAAAGGAAAGGGAAGCCAATATGAAGACGTATTTCTGCCAAGCTTCTTAAGGTGCTGAGGAAGTCAAACGTGAGTTACTCTGCCATGGGTCATTGGTGAAGCCAGGAAAGGACACTAATTGAATTCACTCTGGGCAGGAAACTTGGGAGCATTGTCTCATTGACATGATAAATGGGCAGATGAGGAGCATGTAGACTAATCAGGGAACTATAAGCCACGTGATAAAAGGGAAATCATGATACTATTTTGAACCTAGGTTTCAAATTTTCATTTCTAAAAGTGAAATTTTTGTTTCCATCTTACCTGCCACACTAGGTTGTTCCACATCCAAAGTGAAATAATGTAATCTTAAGTATTTGGGCAAATGAAAAAAAAAGAGTGTATAATAACTTTTGTTATTTTATTAAAGTAATCATCAGTTAAATGCTAAATGTAAGATGTGGTGCTAAGAGAATTAGAGATGAGTTAGGCTCAACCTTTGCCTCTCGGTACCTTACAAATGAGTGAAAAATGCATATACATGCTAATAACTCTGCACTAGAAAGTTTGAAGTGCCATTAGCAAAGTACAGAACTCTGTTGAAATTCTGAGGAAGAATCTATTCCCTGTGGAGAAAGTAGGTTTTAAAGGGTTTCCATTGTTTGGTGTACGAGGAGAGATGTAGGTGTGCACATGTGGAATGCCTGGGTATGAGGCTTTGGTTTGGGGGGGGCGCATGGGAGGAGTGGGTGGTGGTGGGAGGATGGTAAGTGAAATTCCAGATGGCTATTTGGCATCCAGAAGTAAGTCTAGTAAAGATGGGTTTACATTGAGACTGTAGATTTAAAGGTGATGGATAGTAAGAATCCATTGGGAGTTCACTTGATATCTCCCCAACTCTCCCATTAAGCCATTTGGTTAACAAATACAAACCCAAGTACTAACAATAGCTTCTCATATACCATTATATTTTTTCTGTACTCATACCCCTACCTTCCCGCAAAACCAAACCAAAACAAAAAATCCCTCAAATTCATTGCCATCAAGTCAATTCTGACAGAGTATGTATACTGAACTGGAATAAGAAAAGAACAAGGGGGAAAATGTTGTATTAGGATCAGAGAAACAAGTCAGGCCTTGTTAATAATGCGAGAGCCTGGATGTGTATGTATGGCTTTTAGAGTGCGTTCTTCTTGGCAGACACCTGCAGCCTGCTAACCACGGTGAAAATGCCTGTCTCCAAGGGCGCTTTAGGCACCATTCCGGAAGCCCACCACTTTATAGAAGGAGTGGTGCTGACAGGATGGGTCGGGGCCAAGGAATTTTTGAACCGTTGTTTCGGAATATGGACTGTCTATGTTTTCTATGGTTTGCCACTAAATTTTCAAGCTTGATTTCTTCTTGCGTCCAAATTATATGTGTTGTCTTTCTTGTCCCTCAAGTCTACCTGCGCAAGAAGGACCCAGACTTGCTCTCATGGAAAGGCCCAGGAGCAAGAGGCCTCCTTGTTCTGGTTTTACTGTCAACTTTGGGACAGGCTTCTATAACCAGCTCATTTGGGCTAAGAGGAAGCTCCAAATACATTTTGAGAAGTGATTTGAGGAAGAATAAATACTGGCAGCTCACTAGATGGGGCTTTAGAATTCCCAGCCAAATACTTGCTCTGAATTGGTACTTTAACCCCCATCACTAACCAATGTGAACTCCGTCTTAAGAAACACTTTAGGCTCAAGTCCTTGTTGAACTCTAAACTTTCCTATGAGGATTGAGGTGGTTACCTGGACATTAAATTAGCACTAAAACACTTTGATATTATAGAGGTGATTCACCTGTGGGGAATATCTATATCTTTCCCCGACTTATTATTATATTTTTTCTGAGGTAGTTAATTTATTGTGCCAAACTGGCGGAATAAGCACATGGGTTAATTGAAGGGCAGAGGGATACATAGCTCAGTGAGTCTGACCTTTCTAGTTCTCGAGTCTCTAGCTCTCTGATGGTCAGACCAGGGTGCAGCTGCCTTAGCCAGTTCCCTACTTTAGCTTGCAAGGCTCATTTCTTCAAGACAGCCCCAAGGAGAAGCACATGGACCTACCCCGATGCAGCCCTGGGTGCTGGAGCAGCCGTGCGGAGACCCCTGCCAGCGCTGAGATGCTTACACATTCACTGACTCGGCTTTCCTCCTGCAGTTGGCGTCATTGTGTCTGTTCTGTGAGATGGCGGAGGACTTTGTGGATTGGTGTTGGACATATGGGTTAATGTTGGACTTCTGGGCTTGGGCAGCACTGGGTTGGGGTGTTTTCTTGATGCACATTTAATCTTTGTATAAAACTCTCTCTTAAAAATGAGTTTCTGTGGATTTGTTTCTCTAAAGTACCCAGACTAACACACTATCTAACATTTACTTACTTAAAGAGTTTGAGATATTATATTATTTAGATTTTTGTGAGTCTTTGGGATCCACTGGGAAGTAAGGGGTAGATTTTCTGAAGTTTAGGACAGATAAAAGGTGGTATCCAACAAGAAGAAAATAGAAACTGAAGTTGTGAGTTTCTACCAGCAACCTTGCATTTAAGAACCCCTGGCCTAACCCACAGTGCCAACAGGGTTATTTGGAGAACTGAAGAAAAGGAAGTGATCATTTGGGCAAGAGTTATCAAATCAAGAAAAAGTTTATGGGCTTATAAGAACATAGTGAGACTGCATTGTCCAAAAAATTCAGTTGAGTCACAAAAAGAAATACTGACTAGAATATGTCAGGATGAATGGAGTCCTTCTGAGAACTCAGTGCTGGAAGTTGGGAAAAGGACCCTTTGCTCTAAAGCAAGCATCTTTTAAAAGCCAGAGAATCTGGTATTTCTCACGGATACCTGAGTTCTGTTTTAGGTGGTTGTCTTCTATATTGGCTTTATTTTTAGATATGTTTCTTTCTATACTATGGCATATTTAATTTAACAAAACAAGATTAATGTTATAATATATATATAATGCCTTTATTATACGAGAGAAGTTGATAACCCCACTTGCTGTCTTTTGTGGAACGGTTGCCTTGATAACCTTTACTTGTTTCATTCATCCTAATTCTACTTAAACAAGTGGCTTATTCTCCCGCCTTGATAAGAGCGATTTGAAATAATCTGGAAGTAGGCTATCATAACAGTACTTAACTATTGTTGTTAGATTAATAGAATTGACTTTGGGTCCGAGTGACATGGACAACAGTGTGAAAAACTGCCTGGTCCTGTAGCATCCTCAGAATGTTGTTATATTTGAGCAGATTGTTGCAGGCACTGTGTCAATCTATCTACTTGAGGGTCTTCTTTTTGCTGATCCACCACTTGTCTGTCAGTTTGTCCTACTGTGGTGGCTGTGTGTTTCCGTGATGCTGGAAGATATGTCACTGGAATTTCAAAAGCCAGCAGGGTCACCCAAAGTGAATAGGTTCCAGCAGAGCTTTCAGACCAAGAAAAGATACTGAAGGAGGACTCGCCTTCCCACTTCAGAGGAAATAGCTGCTGAAAACCAAAGCACTGTCAGATAGACCTAAAGAAAGGAAGCAGAACATTGTCGGGGACAGTGCTGGAGCAGGGGCCGCTCAGGTCCGGGGCCATTCAAAGTGTGACTGAAGAGGACCTGATTTCTCGCAGTGGACTTGACCATCGTGACATGAGTCAGGGAGTCGAGTCTTTGGGATCTTCATTTGCTGATGAAGCACAACTCAAGGTAAGGAGAAATAACTGAAAAAAAATCTGCTAAGGATCAGAATTTGGAATGTGCAAAGTATGAACCTTGTAAAATTGGAAGTGGTCATAAATGAAATTGAACATATAAAGATTCTAGGCATTGGTGAACTGAGCTGGACTGGCTTAGAGGAAAGGCATGGCATTCGTTGTCAAAACAACAATAACAAATTGCAAAATCAATCATGAAGTACAATACTGTCTGTGATAGTGTTATATCTATTTGCCTTCGAGGAAATCCAATCATTATTCAAATTTATGCACCAACCACAAAAGCTAGTGATAAAGAAATCGAAGGGTTCTACCAACGAATTCAGTCAGAAATCTATCAAACCTGCACTCTAGATACATTCATTATTATTACGATTGGAATGCAACACCTGGAAACAAAGAAGAAGGAACAGTAGTTGGGAAATGTGAATGTGATGATGGAAATTAAGCTGGAGATTGATAGAATTTTGCAAAACTACTGACTTATTCTTAGCAAATACCTTTTCAACAACACTAAAGGTGACTATACACTCGGAGTTCCTAAAATGGAAAACACAGAAATCAAATCGACATCTGTGGGAAGACACCGAGGATGTCAGTGTCTGACAATATCAGCACCTAAAACCAGACCGGGGCCAACCGAAGAAATTAAAACAAGCCCACGACAGTCACAATATGATCTTGAGTCAATTCCACCTGAACTTCAGGAACTTCCCAAGAACAGATTTGACTTACTGAGTACTAATGACAGAACAGCTAATGAGCTGTGGGAAGACAACAAAACTATCATTCTTGAAGAAAGCAAAAGGGTTTTACAAAGACAGGAGAGAAAGAAAAGATCAAAATGGATAACAGAAGATTTTCTGAAACTTATTCTTAATCGGAGAGTAGCTAAAGCAAATGGAAGAAAGTATGAAGTCAGAGAGCTAAGTAGAAAATTTCAAAGGGGAGCTGAGGAAGGCAAAAAGGAAATATAATGATAAAATGTGCAAAGACATTGAATTAGGAAACCAGGAAGGAAAGGCACACTCAAGATAACATATTTAAAACTTAACTAACTGAAGTAAAACTCAAGTCTCATGTTGCAGTCTTGAAAGATTCTATGGCCAAAATATTGAACGATTCAGGAAAAACAGAGACAATGGAATGAATACACGTAGTCACTGTACCAAAAAGAACTAGTCAGCAATCCACCATTTCAGGAGGTAGCATGTGAGCAAGAACCAATGGTGCTAAAGGAAGAAGTTCACGCAGCACTGAACGTATTAGCCAAAAACAGGACTCCAGGAACTGATGGAATACCAATTGAAATGTTTCAGCAAGCTGGTGAAGCACTGGGACCACTCACGTGCCTATGCTAGGAAATTTGGAAGACATTTACTTGGCCACCTGACTGGAAGAGATTTATATTTGTGCCCATGCCAAAGGAAGGTGACCAGCAGATAGCTCAAACTACAAAACAGTATCATTGACATCATATACAAGTAAAATTCTTGCTTAAAATGATCCAACAAGGGCTGCAGCAACACATTGACAGGGAGCTGTTAGAAGTTCAGCCAGATTCAGAAGAGGACATAGAACAAGTGAGGAGGACTGAAAGTGAGGAGGACATGAAGCAATGGCTGATGAAGATCAACAATTGCAGCATTTATGGATTACAACTCAATGTAAATAGAACCAAATCCTCACAACTGGACCAATGAGGTGACATCATGATAAATGGAGAAAGGTTGGAATTGTTAAGAATTTCGTTTTACTTGGATCCACAATCAGTGCTCATGGAAGAAGCCGTCAAGATATAAAACCATGAGTCGCATTAGATAAATATGCTCACAAGACCTCTTCAGAATATTAAATAGCAAAGTTCTTACTTTGAGGTTTAAGGCGTGCCTGACCCAAGCCGTGATATTTTTCATTGCCTCATATGCATGTTAAAGTTGGACATTGAATAAGGAAGATGAAAGAAGAATTGATGCATTTGAATTTTGGCGCTGGTGAAGAATATTGCAAGTACCATGGACTGCTAAATGGACAAACCAGTCTGTATTGGAAGAAGGACAGCCAGCGTGCTCCTTAGAGGCAAGGCTGGCAAGACTTTGTCTTTTACGCTTGGATGTATTGTCGGCAGAGGGCAATTGTTGGGAAGGACATCATGCTTGGAAAAGTTGAGAGCTGCAAAGAAGAAGAAGGCCCGCAAGGAGACGGGTTGACCCAGTGGCTGCAACAGTGGCTTCAGAACATTTGTGAGGGGGGCACAGCAAGGTGCGACGTTGCATTCTGTGTGCATTGGGTCTCTGTGGGTCAGGACTGACGCGAGGGCACCTAACAACATTTACTTTGCCGAGCATGGTGTCCTTTTTCTGAGACTGGTCTTACCTGATACCCTGTCCAAAGTATCTAAGACATAGTGCCCTCATCCTCACTTCGAAGGAGCATTCTGGCTGTACTTCTTTCAAAACGAGGCGTGTTTGTTCATAGGCAGTCTAAGTTGCTTTCAATATTCTTTGCCAACACGGTAATTCAAATACATCAATTTCTGTTTGGTCTTCCTTATTATTGTCCAGCTTTCATATACATTTGAGGCTCTTGAAATACCTTGACTTAGATGAGGCCTGCTACGGTCCTGAAGGTTATATTCTTGAACACTTTACAGAGGTCTTGATGTACAGCACATTTGCCCAGTGAGACATGTAGTTAACTATCTTGACTACTGTTTCCATGAACACTGATTGTGAATCCTAGCCAAGTGAAGTCCTTGACAGCTGCAATCGTCTCCATTTATCAAGATGCCCATTGGTTCAGTGGTAAGCATTGTTCTCTTGACATTGAACCGCACTCCATAGTCAAGGCCCGTCTCTCTTCTTCACTAGCAAATGCTTGAAGTCCTCCTCTCTTTCAGCAAGCTAGGGGGTGTCACCTATATATTTCAGGTTGTTAATAGACCTTCTCTCAAATCTTGACACCTTGTTCTTCATATACTCTAGCTTCTTAGTCCACTGATGCTTTCATTGGCCTTTGCAGACTCCAGATAATCCTGCTGCAAGTTCCTGGATTGCACGTTCTTTAAAAAAATATGTCAACAGTAAGTAATCGCCATGGTTCCAAAACAAAGAAACAAAAAAGCAAATAGCAGGCAAGCAAAAAATGTAACAACCAGAAAACACTTCTAAAAATACAAAAGAATATGATGCAAAACTTGGAGGTATCTTCCTTCAAACTCAATCTCTAGTGACCACTCTGAGCAGTATAGCATGTATCTTTAAGGCATTTACAGTGCATGTTCAGATATGGAAATATTTATTTTAAAATTTTATTTATACCATATTTGTTGCTCTACACTATTTCTGCTTGTTAAACTTTGAGAGGCTTGTTTCTGACATGTGGAACTTCAAAACAAAACAAAAACAAGGTAATAAGAAAGGAGTAATTCCATTTTGTCGAAGAGCTTTTTAAATTCATTTACCTGTTTCCAAACAGTCAAACGCAACAGCCATAAACTTAATTCTAACTCACAGTGATTCTATGCGAGAAGAAATACACCGAGTTGTTTCTTAGAGCTTCTGCGATTAGAGATATTTACAGAACCAGGCAGCTGCATGTTTCTCCTGCAGAGTAGCTGGTCGGGTCAAAATGAAGACCATACGGGTTAACAGCCTAACCCTTAGCCTATGTACCACCAGGGCTCACCTGTACGTTTAAGACATCTAAATTATTATGTCCCTTTTGAGGAAAATGACTTTAGTATTCAGCTATCTTATCAACTAAGTTATAATGCTCTCTATTTTCCCAGATTGTATATTGGAGCTCTTGTATTCCATTTTACTAGTTTTGTAAACAGTGTTATTGCTACACCTTTATATACTATTTACTCACAGGGGAAACATTAAAAGGGAGGCTTAGCCTCATATAAATTGAAATCGAGATAATAAAAGTTTCTTTGAAATAGCTTGGATCTAAGTATCCAGTATAGAATGAGAGTCTTCATTTTTGTGTGTGCATTTATGAGTATCTTAAAACAAGGTTCTCTCAAGTCACTTGCTTCTCCTTTGCAATTATAGTATTTGCAATAGAAAAATTAGATTGTGGTATTGTTTAAAAACATGCCAATCCAATATTCATAGAGAAGAAAACAATAGTTTTCATAGTAAAGATGATAAATTATATACTTATTAGAGTGTTGCATCTGATCAGATAAGCATGATATATCATTATAGACTCAGTTTGATGTTAAAACATTGTTATTTTAGGCAATTACTTTAAACCTAGTATTTTTAAAGGAGGTGTATTGTTCTGCACGTGGGTGGCAGATGCAGGGAAGGAGAAATTAGATCCAAGGGAAGATTTGAAATGAAGAATAAGTACTTTGGGGGATCTTCAGAAGTAGAAGCAGCTCTTCCCCTGATGGAAGAGACAGCTAAGAAACTGTGTGGCAGTAAGTAGGCACATTTCTTTTCATTTTTATTCGTGCGTCATAATCAGGCATTTAGCTGCAAGTGCTCTCTGGATGAGGGATGTATTGGCAAGGATTGACTGGAGTTCAGAGATAAATGGAATGGGCAGCTGCTGCCTCTTGGAGAAGTAACCCGAACCAGCTTTCATGGTTATCAGTACGCTGAACTCTGAAGGCGCAGGTGTGAGCTTTCTTTTCCAAGGGCATCAAGGATTCATGGACAAGGAAGAAGCATGTGTGTGATGTTATAATAGTAATGTCTGCTAACAGAGAAAACCAATCACAAATACTTAGCGTACTTCTTGCTACCCGGGAGTATTGTTTATTGACTTGTGACTTCATCAGAGCTTCAGATGTGAAAGGAATATTAGTAATGAAATCACATAATGACATTTGTCATTTGAAAGCAACATTACAATGAATAGATTCAGAATCCATTGAGTTTCTCTTGCTCTGTGTCACACTCACTGCTTCTGTGACAATCTTCATTTCCTACTTAGCAAATCCAAGCCCAGTCAGTAGCTGGAGCCCCAGGAAGTTGTTAAAGCAATTAAAGGCTTCTGTCTCCCAGCACGTTGCTCGGTTACCATAGTATCCTCTGCCTCCAAGTCTCTCCTGGTGATGTCAGTGCGCGTACAGGGGTTGTTCGGAGCATTTACGTAGGCATGATTCACCCCACAATATAGCGCCCCTCCTGTGCTCCATTTCCAGTGTGATTTCAGATGTCCCGAGCAATGCTAGGTAAGTGCCATGTTTTGCATATTTAAGAATTACTAAATGCTTGAATTATTCTGTTTCAGGTATGTGAGTGCTTTCTTGCTAGCTAAGATGCACTACTGACTGAAAAAATCATAGTGTGGAGAATGCAGCTCAGGCATTTACCTAGAACAGACTTCTAGTTTGTACTTAAAGTGTATGTGTGTGTTGCACATGTGCAGCGGGCTTATAAAAATAACTGCACAATAAAATGCACATTATCTCCCTGGTAAGTGCAAGAGTAAACACAGTAGTCCTTTTTATTTCAAAACTGTTTGAAATTTATAAATTTCTTTAAAATACTTGCACATGTGCTATAGGACAATTAGGGATACTTTTTCTAAGTGTTTAAATTAAGGGTTTTGGGGGTGGGGTGGATGGGAGTGTATGTATTCTGTCTAATTTAGACACTGCTGTTGTAAAAGCATCTGTCTGTTAAACGCAAGGTTAGTGATTCAAAAATCACCAACCCCTCTGAAGGGGAAGAATGAGGCTGTCTATCCCTGTCAGAATCAAGTCAATAGCAGTAGGTTTGCATTTGGGGCATCTAAAATGATTTTGGGAAAATATTACTAGAAAGAAGGTCCAACTTAGGTTGAAAATCTATATGTTAGATATAGACATGAAAACTCTGATATATTTAGGAAACACCTCTAAAAGGGATTAAGTACATAAGGTAGGGCAAAGATTTAGCTGGGTACACTGATGGCATACTGTTTACACTTTAGATTGCTAACTGCAAGGTCAGAAGTTCAAAACCACCAACCTCAGTACATGAGAAATACTGGGCTTTCTACTTTCCTAAACATTGACAGTCGTGGAACTCACAGAGGCAGTCCTACCCTGTCCTATGTGGGCGCTGTGAGTCCCATCAACCCAAAGGCAGTGTGTTTGGTTTGGCTTTTGGTTTTAGAGATGTAGGTTCAAATGTTGACAACAATAATTCCAGACTTATGTCATATTTGATTGCTTTTTAATATCTCTGAGTTTGATAGTAAAATAGTGTTATTTTTATTATTGTGCTAAATGAAATTAATGCTTCATTAAAGCTTTCTTTTGATACATAACTATGCTTCTCAAGGATAAGCCAGTTGTGTTTAGTTTTATGAAAACTAGCATAATGTAGAACATTCAAATAGAAGTGATTTCTTTTTCTGTTTTTCTCCTATAGTATGCTTTGTTAACAATGAGTAATGGAGCACACAAAGACATATTTCCTCTATCAAACTTGGTTCTCAAATTCTGCCCATGTGACAATGTCAGTCATGGATGTGTGTCTCATGGGACCATTTCAGGATATTCTATGAAGAGCTCAATATTGTGTTTAAATAGAGGCATTTTCTAATTAATTAATAGATTGCTTTGCAAGAGAAAAGAGAGTGGCGTTATAGGGAAGAGAACTTCCACATTTCTTTAAATGGTTGTATCTTTATTCTGTTTGGGGAGTGGGTAATTTAAAAGATTAATTATTTTGTTATTGCTGTTGAAGATATATATAGCAGAACATAGGCTAGTTCAACAATTTCTATGTGTACAATCCTCTGATATTGATTACTGACTTATGAACCATTGTCATACTCTTTTTTATAAAGTTGCTCCTCCCCTATTAACATGTTCCATTGTGCTCTGAATTTCCTGTACAATCTTTCCGGTTGCTCTTGTCAATTTGATCTTAAAAGAGCCCAGGGCTCAACATAGGCATTCTTCTCTCATTAGGCTAAAGTAGCAGTTTACTTTAAGAAGACTTTAGATGATATTTTTGGTTTAAGGTTTAAAGACTTTCTCAGCATAGTAACTTCAGAGGCTCATCCAACCTCCATGTTTCCAGAAAATCTGAATTTCGTTAGAATTTGAAATTCTGTTCCGCAGTTTCCCTTTGATCATTATTGTTCCAGAGATTATATGATCCGTTTATCCATATCTTCTGCTTTTATGGCCAAATGGGTAGTTCATGGAGCCAATTAGCCTCACTTTTCATTTCTTTCTCTTAGTCCAAACTGTCCTTTCTCTCTGTTGTACCAGGTGAACCAATTGCTGACCACATTTAAAAGGCTGCTTGTGAGACCAGTCACTAAGCAATGAGCTAGGATGTAGAAAAGAAGCCTCTGAACATGGTATTAGACACCATGCAACTTAACTGGGATGTCCCCTGGAACCATGACTTTAACCGGTAGATCAAGGAACCAAATGGGATTTTGTTCTATGATTTTGAGTTTTAAGGTCATAATTTGTTTTGTTTCTTTAGAAATAAATTTTTATTGTGATTACGTGAAAGTTTGCAAGTTAAATTAGTTTCCCAGTCAGTACTTTATATCCAGGTTTTCCTGTGACATCGATTGCAGCCCTCACAATGTGCGAGCACTCTTCCTATTTCCACCTCGAATTTTCCCTTTCCAAGTGACCAATTTTCCTGCCCCTTCTTGTCTTCTTAACTTTGATTTTGGATAAATGCTCTTTGGATATCATATAGTTGAGGAACAATCTGACATTACTGTTGGCTTTAAAGATGATACATTTATTTGGGTGGGGGAGATAAGTAAATGTCTATACTATTTCTAGAGGGACATTGATTAATATTTGCATTTTATTCTTTTGTAGTTTGGGAACATGTGTTAGTCTGGGTAGACTAGAGAAACAAATCCATAGGTTTATATACAAGAGCAATTGAATATTGAGAAAACGCCCCAACCCAGTCCACATCAAGTCCTTAAAACCAATATTAGCCAATGTGTCCAATACCAATCTATAAAGTCCTCTTCAGACTCATGAAATACATGCAATGATGCCGAATGCAGGAGGATCACAGGCCAGTGGTTTGGAAATCTTGTGGATCCAGTGCTGTTCTAAGCATCTCAGCACTGGCAGGGGTCTCTACATGGTTTCTCCATAGAGGTCTGGTTGCATCAGGGTAGATCCATGTGGTTTCTCCAGCTCCCAGGGCATAGCGCTATGTGTCTTGTCAGTAGAGTGTCTCTCAGGCAGTGAGCGGAGAGAGAGAAGTGTCTCCCGCCTCCAAGAAGGAAATACCAGAGTTCCAGAATTCTCAGGAGAAGGCCATGCCCACATAGAGGCCTCATTGGCTATGATCCAATTGACAGATTAGACCCCACCCTTTCACTCTTAATCCTCTCAAGTCCCAAATTGACACCAGACTATGTAACTAATACAGAACATAACAGGTTTTTACTGTTTGCTGTATTACTGATGACATAATTTAATATACAGAGATTTAAGTGTAATCTCTGAAATTATAAAAAAAAAAACTTCTGTAGTTTTGAATCCTTGAAATATCCATGGAAGCATTTTCTGCTTTCTTGACAGAAGCAAGTAGCAGTTGATATGGAGCAGTGGTTCTCAGCCTGTGGGTCGCCACCCCTTTGGGGGGTTGAACGACCCTTTCACAGGGGTCGCCCAATTCATAACAGTAGCAAAATGACAGTGATGAAGTAGCAACGAAAATAATTTTATGGTTGGGGGGGTCACCACAACATGAGGAACTGTATTAAAGGGTCTCGGCAAACCACTGGTAGGAAGTAAAGATTACACTTTCCTTCATGCTTTAGTTGGTGCAGTGGATCTAAGTAGCTTTAGGCGTGATCAGATGGGTATAACAATGTTTCCTTTGTGTCCTCATCCCATTGTAAGAGTGTTGTAAAATTTACAAGTATTTAAATTTCTCTTCCTGGAATATTGAAGTATCAGCTCTATAGATTTTACCAGAGTGAGACAAATGCAAATATGGCAGGAGAGGATTACTTTGGCTCTCACTTGAAATAAAGTGAGTTAAATCAAACCAGTATGCAACATATTTAGAGGAAGCTATAGTGAGGACATGGGCCTGGAAATTGACATTTTGTCTGATAAGAAAGAAACAGAAATCAAAAGAGATTGATTAGTAAATGGGTTGTCGCATTTTCTGTGTTCATTTGAAGACAGAGCCAGGCCAGGGACTTGTGTGTCCGCATCTGTACAGCCCAGTTTTCATTTTCATGGTACCATCTTCCCTACTTAAACCTACATTTCCTGACTCCTGGCTCCCTTCTTAAATTTGCCTTCCTCAAAGCAAGGAGACAAGACAGATCCTCAGTCTGCAATTTATCTGGTTTACTGCTGCCAGGAAAGATCCTTATATCGATCCTATCTGGAAATCCAACATAACTTCCCCCTTTGGGGTCCTGACCCTTAAATACCCCTGCAGAGTTCCTTTTTTCCATGTACAGTAGCATCTTCACTGGCTGTGAGGAACATGGTCGGAGTACCTTCTGGGACCATTATTCTGCTGGCCAGAGACGGATTGAAAAATCATGTCTGGCTCCATCCACAGTAAATTCACAAATCATATTTTTTACTGAAATCAGGTTAAAGCAGTGATTGCCACAAAGACTATGGAGTTTTGACCTAATTTGGAGAATACAATCATCTCCAAGGATATTGAAATGCCTCAAGATAATTAATGAGGGGAAATTAGATTAGAAAGAAATATTTCCCCAACTCTGAGGTACAGATGTGAGCCCTATGAAGTGACACTATTCTCAGTTTAATATTTTTATTGAGCGTCTCAGATCAGGTAAAGTTAATTACACAAAGGTGATTTGGGATTGTGAAAATTCTATTAGTTAATTCCTATGTGAATGATCCTGAGTTTCTTTTGAAACTGAAGGGGGATGACTGGGTCACTTGGGGCCCAAAGGTGAACTATGGTAACTCGGAGTTTTGAATAACACTGCCGTTCATTTACATGGCAAGACATCACAGTTTAATCTGACAGCTATGCCCTGTCTGTATAGGGCTTTCCCTAGAAAAGTCACCGCCTAGCACCATAATCAATAATACAAGGCAGAGGCGAACGGCTGCTGAAATAATTTCTCATATTGTTCACATTCTGTGTTTTTGATAAATCTGACCCAAATTGATGGCATCTGTCCATCCATACGAAGCATAAGATAATTTATATCTAATAGCAGTTTTGCAACCTCCTTTGCTAAGTACAAGTGATAAACAAAACAGAGGAACAGCAACTCTATCGCATTGATTTTGGATAGAAAATATGAAAGTTTTGGGGTCTTTTTTTTCTTTGTAAGGAAAAGAGCTAGACAGAAAATGGTTTTCTGGCTCATGTTCTTTACTGCTTCTGGAATTTGTTCTAAGCAGAAACCTGCTAGTGGCACAAAAGCCTGCTGTGGTTAGGTGCCATCAAGGGACTCCCCACTCCAGGTGGCTCCATCTGACTCAGGACTGTCCCATTGGGTAGTGGAGGCTGTACTCTTAGGAAGCAGATTTCCAGGTATTTCTTCACAGTGCCCTTGGGTGGGACTGAACCCAACCTTAACTTAGCAGTCATGCGCTTAACCACTGCGTCACCAGGTGTAGGATTCGATCTGAAAACAAAATTGACTTGATCCGTTTTACGCTATCAGGAGACCTGTGCGTTACTCCGAACTTTACTCAGCGTAACATGTTATCTGGCAATGAAGTTAGAGTTTAAATCAGCTGATGATATGACTTCCTGAAAAATGAATAAATAAGTATTTAGTTCAATTTCTTCTTTATACACAGATTAAACTCACTTCACAGTTTGTTTTCTTTTATCTATCAGCAGGATAGTTTACTCTGTCAAGTACTAGAATAGATGAAAACAAACGCCTGATGTCTTTAAATATTTGAACATTTTAAAAAATGGCATGCAGGATATTCAGTTTAATGCAGAGTTTGGGCAGCTGTGGTAGAGTGGGTAGAGATTACCATAGGGAGGAGCTCTGGTGGCACGATGAGGAAGCATACTTTCGCTAACCAAAAGGTGGGTAGTTCAAACTCCCATGTGGCTCTAAGAGAGAAAGATGGACCTGTCCAATTCTGTAACGATGTATACATAGCCTTGGAAATCCTAGGAAGCAGTTCTATTCTGCCCTGTAGGATTGCTTAGAGTCAGAATTGACCCAACCGCTACGGATTTTTTTTTAGAATTTTAATCTCTGTTTCATTAAAAATTTCTTAGAGTGGCTGCCTCTTCTGTGATAGAAGAGATCGTTTAATCTTTAAACCATTGTGAGCTGGCTCACTTGCTTTACATTTCCTTTAACTTTGTTATAATTATCTTAAAAGTTTATCTTTGTGGAAAATTATGGATAAAGGAACTAATGAATTTGAGAGTTTTGAGGTTTTGAATCTTATTTAGTCAGTGGGAGGTGGATAAGATGGAAAGAGACTTCAAAATCAGAAACTTCAAAGATGATTCTAATTTATCGTTGACTACTTTGAAAACGAGTCCAGCGCTTTAGTTTTAGACAGCATTCCCTCTAATAATGGGAGTCACGGCAAGGAGCAAGTGAATAATGGAAGTTATTCTGAGCCCTTCCAGCTCCAGAAACTTTACAGATGAGAGAAGAGTCTCAAACTCAATTCCTGTTCCTTGCCGATCTTACATTCAATTATTTCCCTCAATTTATTTATTTTAAATATTATTTTCATCTTTAAAATGAAGTGCAACTTGCAGAAAGGAAAGCAATTAATAAAATGGTTTTAGGAAGAAAGTCCATTTAATTTGTAGAATGCCTATATTTCTGCTGTAGAAGTGAGATTTTACAACTCAGACTAATTCTTTAATTAACTCCTCCAAATTAGTCTCCTTTGAAGTTAGAAGTAATGGAAATAAAGGTGCAAAACCAGCATAAAGGCCATATCTAACCTCCTCCGGCTATTCAAGGAAGAAGGAGAATCCAATTCCACACAAACCCAAGACCAGTTGCCACAAGGCAAAGAGGTCAAACATGCCTGTAAGTGCTATTCTTCTTTGCCTATTCTGACACCTACTCTCCCCCCTCCCCACCCCCCACCGGCACTCTGCTTCTTTGCTGGGTTTGAGAATTCATTGCACTGATCAACCAGAACTCACAGACAATACTTATGATTAAGGAAGTTTATTAGGGAAGGTAGGGAGCCCTTGTGGCATAGTGGTTACAAATTGGAGCACCAACCTCAAGGTCATCAGTTAGAATAGAAACCACCAGTCACTCTGCCGGACAAAGATCAGGCTTCCTTCTCCTGTAAAGAGTTGCAGTCTTTGAATCCAACAGTTCTACCCTGCCCTATCAGGTTGCCACGAGTCAGAATTGACTAGACGACAGTGAGTTTGGTGGTGGTTTTGGTGGTGGGAGTTTGTGTGTGTGTGGGGGGGCGGCTGTTTGCATTATCAATGTATTTGTTGTCGGACTGGACAGTCGGCGGGGAAGCTTAGGGAGATCTGTGCCTCATCGCTGTCTACTCTAGATGAATTTACAAAGCATAAAGGGTCTGTGCTTAGTCCAGGAAGTTAGTTCCGATATAGCCTGCCATAATGGGCAATGGAGCTGTTCCCAGGTACTTCCTCTTTAAGTGAAAGGTAAAATATGGTAACTGCAGACCATCAGTCCAGTCTTCAATATTAATAAGCAATAGAAGGAGCTCAAAAATTCAAAGATCTTTGTAAACATAATCCTCCAGATATCAAATCTGTGCCACAACAATATGAAAACTTCCTGAGAGTTTCAGTAGCGAGGGGGGGTAGTAATATGGTTTACTAATTGTAATATTAAAGCATGAGAGAGTCAGGCAGCATTGTTTCCCTTATTGATAAAGGTCACTCCTGTCCTCTTCAATAAAAGTGCAATCTCAGTAATTACTATTGAATGCCCTCATGCGTATGGCGGTGCACTAAGTACAATGCGGAATTAATCAAAGGACAATATGACCTCCAATATCAAAGAATTCAGCTAAGTGCATGACTGTACAGGGAGAATTCTTTATAATAATAATAGTTATGAAAGACACCACTTATAACTACCATTGTTTTACTTTCATAGATTTCTTTTGAGGGGGAGAAGTGGCAAGTTCCAGCTAGATTTCCTGAATTTATTTTATGTTCATTAGATAAAATAGTTAACTTAAAAATGGAAACAAATGTATGTAGTGTCGGGGTGAGAGAGTCCCCAACACTCAAACAGGCCCTCAGGAACGACTTTGTGATTATGGAAAATATTTAAGACAGACAGACAGACAGACACCGGGGCACAGGGGCTCCTCATCCCATGTCAGGGTTGAGAGACAGAATGTATTTTCCAATGGGTGTATATAATGGGGCTTACAGATCTTTCATAAGGCATGCACGCCATCCAGCTAACAGCAGAAATAGTCAATAGGTAATATCATAAGGAAGTAGCATAATAAACAAGCAATAAGTTGAGTCAGTGTCTTGACCTCAAGCCCCTGAGTCCTCTCTAGGTGGCTGCTACGTTCATGGTGCTTGGCTACGGAACCTGATTGCTTTTAGCTACAGTAAACCTTTAGGCATTATAAAGTAGCCAGACACAGAAATGATTCATCTTATATAGTAGCTCCTTTATGATAGTTCCTTTATGGGGAGTATTAGAGGGCCTGTGTCCATTCATGAGAATGTATATTAAAATTTATTTACATCTCAACCATGGGAGTTTTCCCCCATCAGAATTGGCTTTCCAGACCCGTCATTATGACCTTGGGTGATTTAGGTGTATGACATTCTCATCCACCCCTCAGTGTACCACAATGTAGTTAAAGGATTATAGATCTATTGTTGCCATGCCTAAGCTTTATGTTTTCCACCTCTCAATTTGCATTTCTTGAAGACTCATCTGCTTCTTGTGCTGTTCCTCCCTTTTCCACATAGAACCACATGGTTGGAGCACACAGGAGCTTTCCAATCCTCGCCCTTCTTTGTCGTTTTATGTTAAGCAATCAACTTCTATTATTCAATCATTATTAAGTAAAAACAGCATGCTCCACACATGTCCCTACTCTTCATTGTCTCTGCAAATTCTTCATTGTACTGCTACAATATTTCCTTTTGACAAGTAGAAACAAACAAACAAAAAAACCCCGAACCCATAGAGACCCTCTTCTGGGTTTCTGGAGCTGTAATTTTTTATGGGCAAAGATAGTCTCATCTTTCTCCCTCAGAGGAGTTGTTGGGTTTGAACCACAGACCTTGGCAGTTAGCAGTCCAACATTTTAGCGGGCAATGCCACCCATGCTCTTTTCTTAGAGGAAGGTACAATAAAAGAAGTAATAGGCATATAGGATGGGCAGTGATGGTTATAGAGAAAGGAGATTGCAGGCAGAAATTTAAATGAGAAAAGGGAATATAAAGAACATTGAAGTGGTGTTGGGAGGGAGATTCAAGTATTGTTAAGTTCGTAGGAGGAGGTGAGGAAGCTGCAGTAGCAGAATTAGTTTGAGTGTTTGATCAGCGTTTTAGGGAGAGTGAAATGGATTACTGTACATTAAACCTCTGAATTAAATGATCAGTTTACCTTTTTCTACTATATAAAACCCAAGTCTAAAAACCTCAACTTAGCCAGAGCGTGGTACCCCATCAGACTTGACTAGAGGAAAAAAACGAGACCTTGATCTATTTACAGTTTTTCTTTCTTTTTAAAATTTAAAAAAATTTTTCTTTTTTTAAAATTAATTTATTCTCTTATGGGTCATTGGTTTTCTTTTCTTTTTTTGTTGTCATTGTTGTGTTCTCTTTGTCACTTTGTCTTGCTATGCCTTGTTTTTTAAGTGCATATTATTATCTCTGCAGATCTATCTAGATAAGATAGGCTGGATGAACAGTCCGGAGGAGAAAACAACGGGACTGATGGTTCTGCGGGGACATGGGAGAGGAGTAGGCAGGGGTAAGGAGGTGGTGTTGACCAACCCAGGGACAAGGGAGCAACAAGTGATCCAAAATTAGTGGCAAGGAGGGTGTGAGAGGGCTAGTAGAGGCAATGTAACTGAGATAAATTACTGAAACCCAAATGAAGGCTGAGCATGATATTGGGACAAGAGGAAAATAAAAGGAAATAGAGGAAAGAACTAGGGTATTTATAGAGGTCTAAATACAGGCATGTACATATGTAAATATATTTCTATAGGATGGTGGGGAAATAGAACTACATGCATATATTTGTAGGTTTAGTATTAAGGCAGCAGCTGGACATTGGACCTCCACTCAAGTACTTACTCAATGGAAGAACACGTTGTTCTATTAAATTGACATTCCATGATGCACACCTTCCCGACACAATAGCTGAAGATAAATGTGTGCATAAGCAAATGTGGTGAAGAAAGCTGATGGTGCCTGGCTATCAAAAGATATAGGTCTTAAAGGCTTGTAGATAAACAAGCATCCATCTAACTCAGAAGCATCAAAGCTCACATGGAAGAAGCACACCAGCCTGTGTGACCACAAGGTGTCAAAGGGATCAGGTATCAGGCATGAAAGAACAAAAAATCACATCATTGTAAGTGAGGGTGTGTGCAGAATGGAGACCCAAAGCCCATCTGTAGGCTTCTGGAAACCCCCTTACTGAAGGGTCGCAGGGAGGAGATGAGTCAGTCAGGTTGCAGGGTAGCAACGATGAAACATACAACTTTCCTCTACTTCTTAAATGCTTCCTCCCCCCACTATCCTGATCCCAATTCTACCTTACAAATCTGGCTAGACCAGAGGATGTACACTGGTACAGACAGGAACTGGAAACACAGGGAATCCAGAACAGATGAACCCCTCAGGACCAGTGGTGAGAGTGGCGATACCGGGAAGGTGGAGGGAGGATGGGGTAAAAAGTGGGAACCGATTACAAGGATCTACATATAACCTCCTCCCTAGGGAATGGACAACATAAAAATGGGTGAAGGGGGACATCGGACAGTGTAAGATATGACAGAATAATAATAAATTATCAACGGTTCATGAGGGAGTGGGGAGGGATGGGGGAGCATGAGGAGCTGATAGTAAGGGCTCAAGTAGAAAGCAAATGTTTTGAGAATGATGATGGCAACAAATGTACAAATGTGCTTGACACAATGGATGCATTTATGGATTGTGATAAGAATTGTACGAGCCCCCAATAAAATGATTTAAAAAACAAACAAACACCTCAACTTAGTATTTCTTTGCAATGAGTTCCCTACAGTCCATTTGGGAGAGCTGGTAGTATAGTGGTTACGAGTTGGGCTGCGATCTATGTGGTGGGCAGTTTGGAATCACCCGCAGCTCTGCAGGAGACAGCCTAGGCTTTCTGCTCCCATGAACACTTGCAGTCTCGGAAACGCACCGGAGGTTGTTAGGAGTCAGCATTGACTTGATGGCAGTGAATTTGAGTGAACATTCTATTTTAAAACAAATTTTGTTTTCTGAATCAAGCTTAATATTTTAAGTCCAAATTATTTGCAGACTTGACTTAAAAATTGAATCTGTGTTTTCCATAATGGAAGTTATTTTTAATGAAATGGGAAAAAAACTAAACAAACACTAACCACTTTCTTGAGATAATATAGATGTTGATACAGTTTTGTTAGGTGCCATCAAATTGGCTCTGACCCAAAGCAACCCTTGGCACACCAGAACGGAACACTGCACGGCCCTGCGCCATACGCACAATTGCTCCTCTGCCGGAACCCACTGATGCAGCCACTGTGTCAATCCATCTCATTGAGGGCCTTCCTCTTTTTTGGCCACTCTTCCACTTTACCAAGCATAATGTCCTTCTCCAGGGACTGGTCTCTCCTGACTATAAGCCCAAAATATGTAAGCTGAAATATTGCCGTCCTTGCTACGGTTAGTATGCTGCAGAAATACTACAATATGCTAGAGAGGGGCATAGAGTGGGACAGTCCCAAAGAGTCTCTGGTGTTGGTGTTGGTGGGTGATGCTCATTTCTTCAGATTCGCCCGGAGAAACAGGTCCCTGCTGGATGTCTGCGCACATGTCAACTGGGATAGCTTTTGCTATCAGACAATGTAGGAGATTGCAGACACGATCTCCTCCATTGTGTGCTTTACATAACCCCCAGGCCTTGAAAGGGATAAAGAAGAATGTGTTCTTATACCAACAACCAACAAATTTGATGTGTAATCTAGAACTACCTCCTAACCCGTTGACTCTTTGAGGCGTTTTCCTTTAGTTTGAATCAGTGTTGAAAAGTTGGTTGTACAGAAACAGTAGCCTGAAATTTGTCCAGACTTAGTAAATCATTGAAAGTTAGAAAAATGATTGATTTTTCTAGCAAGTGTACTTTTCATTGTAACCTTATCCGATATTGATCTGGCTTATGGACTGTTGTATTTTTTGTGTCTTAATGGACATCTCACTGGTTATCTGTTCTAAAGTTTCATTCAATATTTGAAACTTTTATATCTTTGCATATTGTTAAAAAATGTGTGGTTTAGTGGTCTTTAAACTTGGGATTTGGCAAGAAGAAAAAAGATCAGTTTTTATTTCATGAGTCATCCAGTAATTTATACTTAGGCTTCTTGACAACAGTAATTATTGGTTTGAATTGTCTTTCAGAAGTGTTTTCTGGAGTTGAGGTTTTATCCTGTTATTGATTTGAAACATGAGTCAACTATCCATTTAATTCAAAAGTTAATCTGCCATCCTCTTTAATATCACAACACTACAGCTAGACACACATTTGTTGTAGACACACATTTGTTGTAGAGCACATTGAACTGACATAAGCTGTTCTCTTCTTACAGATAAAGGCAGGTATACAGGGATATAATACCACACTGACACAAATGACTCCATTTCTTTGCACCTTTTTGCAGCAGAACTACTGAGTAGTACCTATGTGTTGTCTGTAGTTCTCCTCTCATTCTTTTGTGAGCTCACTCCTTTGAGCCTTGGTGGTGCAGTGGGTTTGCTAACCACAAGGACAACCATTTGAACCCTCCAGCCAGAGGAAGAAAGATTACGCTTTATGCTCCCATTAAGGTTGACAGTACCCAAAATGTGAAGGAGCCATTCTACTCTGCCCTGCAGGGCGACCCTGGGTCGGAATCTGCTCAGTGGCAGGACCTTTGAGGTGCTTTTGCTTTTTGTTTTTTATCGTTTGCTCCACGAGGCTTATATTATGTTTCATGACATGCGCTCCTCTGTACTCCTTTGATTCCACCTTTCAGCGTCATTGGGCACAGATGGACACTCTACTTTTGCAGATTTCACATTCTTCTGATTCTCATCTCATGTAATTTACTGTTCCTCTCAACACCATTGCTGGTTCTTCATCTTCCCGACTATAAAAGTGACAGTCAGTATCCCAGGGTTTAGTCACTGACCTTGATTTCATCTCTAGGGTTCTTCGTGACGAGTAAGTTTGACACAGTGGTTGTCACAATGGGCTCAAACATAACAGTTGGGAGGGTGGGATGACACCAGACAGTGTTTCATTCTGTTTCAGCCATAAAGAGGGTTACTATGATTCAGAACTGACTTAAAAGCACCTAGCAACAACAACATATACTTCTTTCATATACATTAGCGAAAGAGTGCTTATAGCACTGTAGTAAAATAGAAATGCTTGTAAGAGACAATTTATGCTGTCACTAAATGATGCATTTCATTCTTAATTGGCAGTGCTTTAACACACACACACACACACACACACACACACACACATACACACACACGATGCTTCAAAACGTTCATGGAAAAATTCTATTATCTTTTAATACCATTTTTTCATGAACTTTTAGAAGCACCCGTGTGTGGGGTTTGTGTGTGTGTGTGTGTGTGTGTGTGTGTGTGTGTGTGTTTTGTCCATACTGTGAATGGCAGATCGACTTTTATTTATGAGAGAAAGTGCATGTTTTATTTCTTGTACTTTATGAAAATGTGCATCTCTGGCATTTACACTGGCTGGTTTTGCTATAGTAATTAAAACACAGATGGAGCTCATTTCTTTCCCAAGTGTTTGATTGGCAGATTCTCTGTGATCAACACTCCTCTCTCCTGAACACATCAGCACCATCTGCCTTCAGACTGCTTGGAAAGGGAGGTTGCAGTGGAATTTCCTGATCATCACATGAGTCAGTTTAAATGCCCAATTTGAATAGAATATATTCCTCTTGCTGAAACCATCAAATGATTTGTGGAAAATTCCAATTACATGTAAGGATTTTCATGACGCTTGGTTTGCAACGTAATGAAATATTCATTGATATGTTTTTTAATTCATCACTTTCGTTCTCTGATTAAAATATTTCGAGCATAACAAAGTCACTACATCACTACGGTTCAAAAAGTTAAAGTTTCTAAATAGTGCTGATTGAGCATGTTGTTTTCAGTTAGTTTATTAGAAATGATTTCAGATGAAGGTCTTTTTTTTGGAACCAAGAAAGTAGACATTAGTTACAAATGAAATTTTATAGTCTGTAATCTCCTAATCCAATATTAAAATCTTTTCAATTAATATGTTAATATGAAAAGTATATCTATTGGCAACTGCTACAAATAGATTATGTCAAGTGTTATTTCTTTATTTGAATACCAGATAAGAAATGAATGAATGTTGATCCAGATAAGTAAATGTAGATTTATTACTATGCGGGGAAGAAAACACTTAGAACATTGGAAAGCATAGAGTGGCTTCTGCTAATAAGGAAACTTAACAAGTGAAAGTTATTTTGTTCTAGAGAAATGTTTTGTGATGTGAACTTCCTTAAGCTAACATCCATTCTGCATCTGTGAAGAATACACATGTGCTGTACATTATACCGAAGGACCCCTGGCTGCACAGCGGCTTTGCATTGTGCTGCTATTTGCAAGGGCAACAGTTGGAAACTGCCAGCCGCTTTCAGGAGTCTGAGCTCAGAAACCCACAGGGACAGTTCTACCCTCTTCCATTTGAGTTGGAATCGACTTGATGGCAATTAGTTTCTTTTGAGTATATGATAACATAAATTTTATGTGTTATTAAGTAATAGAAAACAGGTTTGAGGGTTCCTCCCTCCCAAATGGATAAAGAATTATGATTGAGAAGATAAAAATCATGCTATAAGGTTTGTATGGGAGGAAAAAAATGATTGAGCTATTGACAATAGAATGTTAGAACAAAGAATAAGGGAATTAGATGGAAAACCATTCTGAAGAATCTTAGATACATTCACTGTACAGTATATGTTTCTGGTGAAAACCTACTTAATGGTAA
This sequence comes from Echinops telfairi, assembly GCF_000313985.2. NCBI lineage: Eukaryota > Metazoa > Chordata > Mammalia > Afrosoricida > Tenrecidae > Echinops > Echinops telfairi. The sequence continues at coordinate 43,529,676 of NW_022111373.1, read as the reverse complement.
AAGGCACATTGTGATTTTTTTGGACACTTTGCAAGGATATGAACATGAGATTTGTAAAGTTAATCACTTCATAGTTGAACAGAAAAAAAATAGATGAGCTTTGAAGGTGGACCTACAGGAAGAAAGGAAAATAAGCATAAATACATAGACATTCATGATCGTCTACTACTAGAAACCTTTAAAAGATGAATCTTGAATTATTTTTTCATTTTGTTTGAATATATAATTACCTCAATACAAACTTGGATTTTAAAAGGTAAGGCTTGCAAGTGGGGAGCTAAAAAGGAGAGTTTTGACTGTAATGATTTAAATAACTTAATTATTTTCCAATCTGGTTCTTCTTTCTGTTCCAGGTGTAGTTTCTGTCGACATTTTTTGTGTAGTTTAAATTTTCATGCACCTCACTCCAGCCCTTAAACACTCCAGCCCTTAAATTGCTATGCCACTAGGTTACTAGTGCTTACTATGAGTCAGGCATTCTTTAAGTACTTTCTCATTTCATTCTTGCATAATCATATGAGGAAATTGCTATTATTATTCATTTATTTTGCAAATGAAAAATCTGCCTAAATTCGCCCAACTAATCCATTAGAGTAATTGGCAGATTCTGACTTGTAGTAACCTCTATAAGGTTTCCTAGACTGTACATCTCTACAGAAGCAGACAGCCTGATCTGCCAGGGAGCAGCAGTGGGTTTGAATCATCCACCTTGTGTTTGCTAGTCTAATGCTTAACCTACAGCCTCACCGGGGTTGTTCCAGCTTACTCTTAAAATGCAAACCAAAAGCAAAGTATTCCCATGCATAGAGTTGATTCTAACTCATGGTGACCTTATAGAGAGTTTCCAAGGTCATAAATTCTTACTGCAGTAGGAAGCCTTATCTTTCTCCTATGGAGAGGCTGGTGCATTTGAACAGCCAGTCTTGAGGTTCACAAGACTTAATGCATACTTGTGCAGTGCCTTTCAAGTAGACCTAACCCCAAAATGGCCCTCAGTATAGAGTCAATAAATGCTTTCTCTCAGCTTTTATGAATTTTGTAAGTGAACACAACAGAAATCTTGGGATGAAAAATTAAACTGAAAAGAGGGAAGAGAAGGTAGTCTGAAGAGACTGGGCAGGCAACGGACTGCTTAATGTACTAGGAGGCTGATACACAGCCACCTCTACCTCTGTCTACATCCTGCTGTGCCTGCACACCTGGATCCCTCCAGCTTTTTGCAAGCTGATGGCCACCCAAGAGTCAAGGGGAGGAAAAGCACCCCGTAGTGGAAAAGATGTTTTGTTTCACTATCCCTCCGTCCCATCCTTGAACATTCTGCCTTGAGTGAGGTATGGAAAAGTGAATCTCTTATCTTCAAAGAGCATCAAGTTTACTGGCTTGAGGTAGTGTGAATTCCCCTGTCTTAGATCCATCCAGCCTGACACACACTTTCTGTGGTTCTTTGTTTCCTTGTGAAGGAGGTGAGCTGAGAGGTCTAGAGTCCGTAAGAGCTCTGAAAGCAGTTTGTGATAAAAGGAGCTGGAGCTCTAGCGGAGGAGACATGAGAAATGTGTATAAAAAGTAAATGCAAGGGAGGCGGGGAAAACGAGGAGCTGATGCCAGGTGCTTAAGTGGAGAGCAAATGTTTTGAAAATGATGAGGGCAATAAATGTACAAATGTGCTTTACACAAGTGATGTATGTATGGATTGTGATGAGTTGTATGAGCCACAAATAAAATGATTAAAAAAAAACAAACTAAATGCAGGTTAGAAAAAGTAGAACAGAGATTGCCTATTGGGTGGTGTGTAAATGGCATGAGGGCCATTATCTGGACCCCTCTGGCTTTCCTTTTGCCCCTAGGCAGGAATCAGACAAGCCTTCACGGTCAGTCCTTCTTTATATATTCGGACACCAACCACTCCTTCCATAGCACTCCTCATCTATCCTGGGTTTGACAGTTCATTGCAATGGAACACAGAAGTTAAAGCGGCAATTCACAATTAAGGGGGCTTATTAGGGAAGACAATAGGTTACCATAAGTCAGGATCAGCAAATAGTAAGGGTACAGTCATTGGTCTCCGCAGCCAGTATCAAAGTTTCCCTCTGGTTCTCAGCCTCTCAGCCACGTGGTAGCCATCTCTTGCCTTTTCAGTCTCTTAGCATGTAGTCCCTTGGTAGATAAGAAGGCACCCCTTCGTCTTGGGGCTGCTCCTCTCAGTCCTGTGCCAGTCTGTGATGCATCTGGTCTCGACCATTTCAGAAAGAGATCTTAAACATGCACTTCCCAGGACCTGCGGATTTCTCACTTCTCTCCTGCTGCTTCAAAGATAGCTCATCCTTTTAGACAGGTGGTGGTAATGAAAATTGCCCAGTCCCTTCTATTAGTGTCACGTGTGCCCTATTTGCACAGTAAGTCCCTTCAGTGGGACTTACAGAGACTTGGGTAGAAGAGAGTCGTATTAAGAAATTTCACTGCACCACAGGTGGTTTCATGAATAAACCATTTGTAAAATCTCATTGAATTGCAAATCGTACATTTAAGATGTGTATTTTATAAGTGCTTTTTAACTCAATGAAGCACCAAACTTCAAAGAATAGCATATAACGCTACATTTTTTAAAAATGCATCTCAAACCAACAAGTTGTAATTGAGTCAGTTCCAATCTATAGTGACCCTGTGCACCACAGAACAAACCACCGCCTTGTCCTGTGCCATCCTTACCATTGTTAGGCTTGAACACACGTGTTAGTCCATCTCTTTGAGGGTCTTCTTTTCCTCTAATGCTCTACTTTGCCAAGCAAGGTAACCATTTCCAGGAACTGGTCCCTCCTGATAACCTGTCCAAAGTATATAAGAAAGTTTCCCATCCTCAATCTCAGGTGTGTTTGGGCTTTCCTTCTTCCAAGACAAATTTGTTTGTTCTGTTGGCATCCCGTGGTAATTTTCATGTTCTTCTCCAACACCGTAGTTCAAATGTATCAGTTCTTTTGCAGTCTTTCATCCATTGACCAACTTTCATATTGAAAATACCACGACTTGGGTCAGGCACATACTAGTTCTCAAAGTGACACCCTTTTTCCTTGTAAAGAGGTCTTGTTCAGCAGATTTGCCCAGTGCAATACATTGTTTGATTTATTGCTGCTTCTGTTAGCATTAATTATGGATTCAAGTCAAATGAAATCCTTCACAACTTCAATCTTTTCTCTATCATGATGTTGTCTATTGAGATTCCAACAAGTGAAAGCCTAATAGAAATGAAGGGTTCGAAAGAGATGCAGCATTATGAACATGGGGACTGGATTTTTAATAAAGAGAGCTAAGTTAAAAAGACCATTGCCACTTAATTTATTCTGATTCATTGCAATGCCAATTATGTCATATTATACATTATATTGCTTTTGGAAAGAGATCACCAGGGCTTTCTTCCCAGGTGCCTCTGTGTGGAATTGAACCTTCAACTTTTAAATTAGCAGCCAAGCACACATATTACCTGGCCACTGAGGAATTCTAGTCCAATAGACCCTGCTTTTTGTGTATGATTGATCAATTGTTTAGCTTTCCTTAATTATTTTTGTTCCTTGGATTATTTTTAAACTATTTAGTATTTCTCTATTTCTTGTCTTTTGTAAATTATACCACATTTTTGCTTTATCTTTTTTTAAAAACTTGCTGTTACTCTTTCTTTAATACTCATTAGTTTCTTATTTTTAAATTCTGTATAAGTAGCTTATATGCAGAGACACTTCATGACACATAATTAATACTCAATAAATATCTGTTACATAGAACTGTTGGGTTTATACCACTGTTTTTGCATCAGCATGTTGTGTGGCTTTTAGTTAAACCAGCTAAACATTCATCTACTGATTCACTCCGTTTTCAAGAGAGAATATATCAGAGGTACTTGGACAGTTCCATTTAAGTCTCCTTTTTCTCTTTTCTGGTAGGGACAAGGAAGCAAAAATAAGCTAGGCCCATTAGCTCATTTAATTTTTTTAGCTTTGCTTGAAATCCTAAAATATTCTTTCTCTGCTTCCTTTCTCTCTTGTGTCTCACTAACTTATCCACAGGGGCAAACAACAAATGAAGAGTGAATTGATTGAAATAAGTATTTCTGCTGTGTAAAAGGGGGGGGGGGTTGGTAATGCGTGGTATGTGCTGTTCGATGCCATGAGTCCTAGAGGATAATATAATTTAAAATGCACTGTAATAGCATTGCTTGAATTAAACATGATAGAGAAATTCAAGGAAAAATGGTAGATGAAAAAAAGTTGGTTTAATGATCAGAAGGAAGCAGGCAGCGATGCCTGTGCCCTGCTTGGTGATCTCCACATTTTATGCTCACTTAATGGCATCTAAAGAGACCAGGGTGTAATGGTTATGCGTTGGGCTGCTGGCAAGGCCAGCAGCTCAAAACCACCAAATTCTCTCCAGGAGAAAGTTCAGCTGTCTTTTCCTCTAAAGAGCTTCAGTCTCAGAAACCCAGAGGGTTTCAGCTATGCAGCAGGGAGTTTAATTTAGTGGCATCTAAGTTAGCTTGTCTAGAGATTTGCTGGTTTGATTTCTTTTAGGCCATGCTGATTTACTGTTGGTCATTTGGGGCTCCTTTCACCCCTTCAATCCTCTAAGTTTATAAAGCCTTGATGTGACTTATTTCCCAAATCTAAAATGTAAAACCCTAAAAAGGGAGGATAAGAACAAAATAGCAAGATAATAACATAGACATCAGAAATCAGAGAACAATAGACAGAATTTAAGTGGGCTAGGACAGCCTGAGGCAGCGGTTCCAAACCTGTGGGTCGCGACCCCTTTGGAGGTTGAACGACCCTTTCATAGTAGCAAAATTACAGTTATGAAGTAGCAACTAAAATAATTTGATGGTTAGGGGGGTCACCACAACATGAGGAACTGTGTTAAAGGGTCGTGGCAGGAAGGTTGAGAATCACTGGTCTAAGGAGTCCCGATGGTGAATTATGTGTTGTACTGTTAACCTCAAGCTCAGCAGTTCAAGCTCACCTGCTGCTCCACAGCAGATTGGTGAGACTTTCTGCTCATACAATAATTCATAGCCTTGGAAATACAAAGGGGCAGTTCTACTCTGCCCTATAGGGTCACTAAACTCAGAATGGACTCAGTGTCAATGAGTGGGTTTGAGAAACATAATCTACAAATGTGACTATTTTTCATTCCCCAGCAGGTAGAGAAAGGCATGTAGACACAGCTAATGTGCTCAAGCAGGTGGGGATGGTGGGAACTGGGGCTCCGTAATTCACATCATTTTAGCCTTAATTTCCAAGAGAAATATTTAACTTCAAGCTCTCAAAAGGGGCTGGTTTGGGCTAGTTTTGATAACTTAGAGAGGTGTGACTGAGCAGGAATAGGCTATCGGCATTGCCAATATCTGAAGCCAAGGGGTAATAAGGATGGGATTGGCAAGCCTTAGAAGGAAAGTGAACACATTTCTAAGGTTCTTTGTACAAACTTTAAGTTCTTGATTCTTTATACTGTGCTCAGTGGGATGCCAGATTAGATTGCCAGTCCCAAGACTAATGAATCCCCAAATGAGCTTTAGTAACCCCAATGGCACTCAGAAGTGAAGGGAGAACCAATATTACTGCCATAGTTTTTAAGGCTCCTTGATTACTAAAAGCCAAATGATAAAATCAGGTCATAAACATTGTGACATATTGTAAATGCTTAATTGTGAATAGTCTCATCCCTTTTAATACAAGCACAAGATACAATGGTTGTATGTGTAATATGATTTGGAAAGAAATGTTGGAAGAACTGCCCTGTTTTCCCATTGCCAGTCTTCTGTAGTTTCTGAGTAATACATATTTAAAATTCCCAAATGGAGGTTGATCATGATTATCTTCACAGAGTAGTACAATATTGAGAACAAACCCAAAATTCTCAGTGGCCTCTTTACAGTGGAAACTTTCGGTGGACGAAAGAGGATGAATGAAGAGAAAAGGCTTCTGGGGAAGAGTGATAAATGGACCTAGCAGGAAAAAGCTTTAGCTAATTTATAGTCAGATTCCTCGGTATTATGAATTTTACTACCGAAGCAGAGAGCTTTAAGACTCTCAGAAGTTTTGCCAGATTAGAATGAAACCATACCATTACGTCATAACAGTGAGTTGAAACAGTCACCGTTTGCTATAAAACCTTACTAAACATTAGGGGCAAGAGTTACAAGAGGAAAAAAAGGTGTATTTTTAAAAATAAACGGAGTCACCTAGAAGTGTGGTTTGGGGAGCGATTAGACATGAAAGCTTGAACAACTGGGTGATTCAGTTTTCGCTGCCTCTGTGACTTGATTCCTGGAGGAACGCTGGGACAGACGTCAGGCTTCAATGAGGGTGAGCTATTAAACCAAGTACTTAAAGAATACACTTGATCAGGATTAAGAATGATGGGTCCTCTCTTTCCAATGTTCTGCATGGCTTTTATTACTCCAAGAGTGGTCTTGGGGATAGAAACGGAACTATGACTGAGAATCAAGCTCCAAATTCCATTGGTGCTGAATTTAAGTTCACCATAAAACCTTTACAATCTTTACTTAGAGGACAGCATCTATTCTCCTGCATGCTAGGAAAAGCAGAGGCCAAACTCGTAGTACTCAAGTCACCGAACGGGAACCACTGATAGCTCAAAATGGCCATGATAATGAAAAACATATATAGGCAGGTTTCCCTCCATCCTTTCATGGTCTAATCTTTAGTTTTGTATTGTAGTTCATTAAGCATTATATAATTTAACTTGTTTTATTACTGTTACAAGCATTGGAAATAGAAACATTAAAAATGGACTTTGGTTTATTGAAACCCTACAAAACCAGCAGATGGTTTGGGAAAACAGCATGAAGTATGTTACTTGATCCTTAATTTAAGACCATACTAGATGCCGCATCTGGAAGAAGAGCTTTGCCAAGAAAAATGCTCTTAAGTTAAAGACTATACTGTTCATAAGTACTTAAGAAAACAAGAGCCGAGCATTCATAAGCATAACATGAACCTAGATATGTAGTCCATGGTGAGGACGTTTCTATAAACATTCCTAAAGCTGTGGGTTTTATTACTATAACATTTAAATAATTTTCTCGATAATACAGTCTCATAATGAATGCAGTCAAAACTCGGTAACCACATTGCTGTATAAATGGAAGTTTTCATTTTATATGAAATAGCTACTAGGGTAAATATTCTTTCTATATTTAAATCCTTTCATACTAAATATAGAGTCCCCATGTTTCCCTCTCTTTAAATATTTTCCCAACACTTAACAATGTATCTGATAGTGATTTAAAAGCTGATTATAATTCATTGGTACTGGGGATAGCTGGGATTGCTGGCATCTGGCTACTTTTCCTGTTATTCAGCTTGCTCTGTTTTTCTTTAACCTCTCCACTTGTGTATGCATTTTTATGTTTTCTCTTCAATACATACTATTGGGTTTTTTTTGAGTGAGAAAAAGAGGGAGTCCTTGAAGCGATGTTAAAAACCTGAAACTTTCCTAAGTAGCTTTATGGAAGTAGAAATAAATCACTTAACAATTTTGAACTCTTTAAAGTATTTTTATTTGTTATATATATTTGAAAACATTGTTATATATCTATAGCTATAGGTATATAACAATGTTCACAAATTTAACACTTTTCGCTTGTACAGAGAAACCCATCGGGTTTCCAAGGCTGTAATCTTTATAGAAGCAGTCTATGGCACGTTTCTCAAAAAGAGCTGCTGGGAGAACCACCTCTCCTTTATTCAGCAGCTAAGTGCTTCGCCATTGTACTACAAAGGTTCCTTAGAGTCATTTGCCAATTTGAGTTATTTTATATAAGTGCGATGATATAATAATTATTTTGTGTGTGTGTGTATGGCTCCTATGATTATAATGTTTTAGATGTTCAACCATATTATAGCGTACATCAGGGCTTTATCTTATGAATAACTAACATTCCATTGTGTGTTTATGTGTGTGCAAGTATGTGTGTGTGTATATATATATATATATATATATACACACACACACATATATACATATATATATATATATTCATCTGCAAGGCTCCCTGGTGGTGTAGTGGTTATACGTTGGGCTGCAATGCGCATGGTCAGCAGTTGCAAACCAGGGGGTTGCTTTGGGTCAGCCTTGACTCAATGGCAGTCAGTTTTGTTTAGTCATCTGCAGATTAACATCTTGACTGTTTCTACATCTTGGCGATTGTGAATAGTGCTGCAATAAACATTGAGTTGAAAATTGATTGGTTGTATGCTAGTTCTGTTTAACTTTTAGGGGTGGGGGGAAGGACTGGAGAAATGGACTTTCTCAGGAGAGTGTGGCTGACCTGGAAGAGTAAGTGGGTGAGAACTCCAAAAATCTAACAAGAGCATTGTAGTAAAACAAAGGTACAAAAACTGAAGAAAGTAATATAAAGTAGATGATAAAACTGGCTGGGGGGCGCTGTTCTTTGATACTCTTATTTTGTGAACATGTATATGGGAGGGTGGGGCTAGGGCAACAGGGTATAAAGGCACCAGAGACCAAAGCAGGAAAGGAGGAGGAAGGGGAAGAAAGAACATGGCAAAGTTCAGCGTGGGTACTGATTCGGTGTGCACGATGATGCCCACCCACAGCTCTCTCCCAGAGGCGAGCACAGTACGAGGAGTGGTTGCTTAGTGTTCCTCAGGGCTGGGGCCAATTGGCTGTGCTGGGAAGAGTGAAGCTCATGGAAGCCAGCCATGCTGCTGGTCTGTGTTAAAAAGGAGTCTCTCCCTTCAAGAAACTTTGTTTACTTAGCTCTATACTGAAATTCTCGCTGCCAGAGTGCAGGCTGTCCCTTCTAGTGGCCCTTCCCTGGGAGTTGCGGAGGAGATGCTCCTGTGGCTGTTACCTGGCAGCCCTCTTGTCAGCTTTTTCTGGAATGAAATCCTATCTAGTGCTCCCTGGATAGGCAATTCTGATACAAGGAGCTTGAGAAGGAGTACTTGAGGCCCTTGCACTGCTTCTCCTTTGTTACGTGTTCGTAGGCGCTAAGCGGAGAGCTGCCCCATAGTGTTTTCTTGGCTATAACCTTTACAAAGGCAAAATTCCAAGTCTTCGCCAGTGAAGCTTCTGGTTAGGTTTGAACTGCCTACCTTTGGGTTACAAGCTCCGTGCTTAACCTTTGTGTTACCAGGGATCCTTATAGTCTACCACAATTAATAACAATTTAATTATAAATGGTATTGTTGATGGGTTTTGGAAAAACAAGAGAAGTTTATATGATTTTATAAGATAAAGGGTCAAATTTTGAAAAATTGAGAGCTAAGAACATTTCAGACACTTAGTGTAGTGGGTTGTGCATTGGCCTGCTAATTACAAGATCAGCAGTTTGAACCCATCAGCCACTCTGTGGGAGAAATGTGAGACTGTCTGCTCCCATGAAGATTTACAGCCATGGAAACACAAAGGGACAGCTCTACCCTGCCTTGTTGGCTTGCACTGAGTCAGAATCAACTCGAAGGCAGCAGATATGAGGACACCACCAGGTGCCCTCTCTGGAGAACACATTTAAGATGCAGCAGAGATTCCCTGCCTCTTAGAATCAATTTAGAGTCAACCTCAAACATTTATAGGGTAATGGGATTAGTACTCTGCTGGGATCACAACCTTTAAGGATGAAAATTTGTGTCTACATGTACTAGCTACTAATCCTATGCTTCTTGACGGGCCTTACAATGTAACTGACACTGTTGAAATGGAGAATGTAAACCTCAGACCTCTTTCTGTCTGCTGAGTTGGGAGGTTCAAAGACTTTAAGAGAAAGGATTCTGTCTTGAGAAATGAAAATTGTTTCTCACCATTATTCTTTGATCCAGGTATTTTTGAGAGAAAACTGATGTAAAGAGTAACCTGAATTTAGAATACAGTGATTTATTATAGATGCTTGTATAAGCCAGTGCGTATACAAGCTTTTTATAAAAAGCTTCATATTTAATGTCCTTGATTTTCATAAAATTTTAAGGAGAAATATGCTAAGAAGGGATTTTAATTTAAATATATCTCTTGATCATTGAAAACCTTCTGAATCAGTTAGTTTTGTTGGAATTCAGTGTAAGGTGAAAAAAGTCTCAGAATGGTCTGCTTCTCTTTTGTATGTTTTATGATACTGCGCCGTCTCCTACTTCCTCAGAAGCACAACATGTGCGGGAACATGTCGAGCCGTCATCTTGCATATGGCGGAGAAGAGAGGAGCGGTCAAGCCCCGGAGAAGGACATAATGCTTGGCACAATAGAGGGCAGCAAAAAAGAGGAAGACCCTCAACGAGATGGATTGACACAGTAGCAGCAACAATGGGCTCAGGCATAGGAACGATTGTGAGGCCGGCCCAGGACTGGGCGGTGTTTCCTTCTTTAGTGGGTAGGTTGCTGTGGATCAGAACTGGCTTAACGGCAACAAGCAACAACTTCCCCAGAAGGACAATAGAGGTTTGCTGAGGCATTATAATCCTTAGAAGATCAAATACACTGTTAGAAAACTTAACGTTCCTGGCCACATACCAATATTCTTATTATATTTTACTTTGAAATATATTCTCACAATATGAATGTGAAACTTGGACATAGAATAAGGGAGAAAACTCGATGTGTTTTAACTATGTGCTGGTGAGGAATAACTTAAAGTATCAAAGACTGCCAAAAGAACCAACAGATCTGTCTTGGACAAAGTACAGCCAGAATGCTCCTTAGAGGTGAGGATGCCAAGATTTCATTTCCCATCCCTCGGATCTGTTACGGGGAGAGATCAGTCCCGAGAGAAGGACATTGTGCTTGGGAGAGGAGATGTGGAAGAGGAAGGCCCTGGATGAGATGGGTCAGCAGAGTGGCTGCAACAATGGGTGCAGGCACAATTGGGAGGATGGCACCGGACCTGCTGTGTTTCCTTCTGTTGAGTCAGAACCAACTCGATGGACCCCAACAACAATAAATAAGGGCCCGACATTATGAATACGTTGATGATTTCATGGGTATGTCTACATTTGTTCGTGATTTCAAATAGCCCAAATGTTTCTTCATGAAGCCTTATTATTATTATTTCTATCTACGCTTCCACTGGACTTGTGTAAAACAATAAGAACTTTGCCAGTGAGAGATCGGCTCTTCTTTTTTTGTTGTTGTTATTGTTGGAAGTGAACTTGTTTGCCACCAGACTCCAAGTCCATTTCAGTTTCACTTTCCTCCTCTTTTCTTTAAGCCGCCCAGACACTGTTTAGGTTTGAGGGCTAAGGGAAGCTGGAGAGGTGAGATCAGCTATTCTTAAGAGTTAGAGAGAAAAAGAGGATTAGTAAACAATCAGTCTAGAGAAACTGCTGTGAGAGTCAGAAAGCAGTTTTTTGCTTCTATGTCGTGTGGTGTAGTGGGTTACGCCTTGGACTGCTAACCGCAAGGTCTGCAGTACGAACCTACCAGTGCTCTGATGGAGAAAGATAAGGGTTTCTACTCCGATACAGATTGACAGCCTTGGAAAACCACAAGGGCAGGTCTACTGTGTCCTGTCGGATTACTAGGAGTCAGAATAGACTGCATAGCAGTGAGTTTGGTTTAGTTATGTATAATCTTGGGCTAAAAGGGGGAATATACAGCTTTTCTTTTTTTAAGAGTTGTACAGTAGCCCAGAAGAGGAAGGCACATGGAATACATGGAATTCTAGAGATGCGGGTCTTGGAGGTGGGGGTGGGGGAGTAAACTTTTTAAAAATGTTTAAATTAAACATCTACCATCTGTTACATCAAAGTGATCAAGGACCTTGAAAAAAAGAAAGGGAGTTGCATTCTTGAGGGCTGAATGATGTTGACCTCCATATATATATACATATATATGTCTATATATATGACACATACATATATATAGTCATAGGACATCCAGAAGTCTTGGAGCATTGTTCAGAGTTCTAGGGAGTTGTTTAGCTTGAATAAACTGTAAAATATAAATTGTAGTATATTTTGCGATAATGATAATCTCCTGGGCTACTCTATGAGTATTCTAGATAGAAAACAAATATTTAATAAATTTTCTCTTACACTTATCATCTTTCCTTTAAAACTATTCTCAACTCTTTCTAAAATGCTGTAGTCATAGAATTTTCTTCTTGAATATACTATACTGCCTATACATATTTCTCGCGTTGATTATTTCTGTTTGTGTCTGTAAATACCAGTTGTGTCTGTTCTGTAGAGACCACAGGACGCATTCTTGGGAACATTATTCTTCGCTTCACAGCTCTGATAGGCCCAAGCTCTGGCATATGAGTTATTTAGCCTTTCTGAACTTTAGTATTCGAAGTCGTGAAGTTGGATTAGTAATTCACATCTAGGGCAGTGGGGTGAGAGTTATGTGATACTGCATTGTATTTTGCAGTGTTTGGCATATAGAAGATGCTCAATATACTTTAACTCCTTAGTTCATGATAGATGAAAATAAAATTGTCAATGTAAGGAGTTTAGGTTTGGGGCTAAACGTTTGCTGACTTCAGCTGTGGCCTTGATAACAGTTGATTATTTGCCTGTTTGCTTTTTAATTTGAAAAAAAAGAAAGAAAGAAAAGAATGAAGCTATGTAATTGCTAATCTAGTATATTATGGCACTGATACAAGAGTGAAAATGTATGTTAATTAACTGCATTTGCAGATAAGTTCCTACCTTATAGTGGTTATCTTAAAGACACAAATATCTTTAGCAATTCACAAAGCTCAGCATATGCTAACCATTCGATGAAAGTAGGCTTTTACTAATATGGAGACAAGACCCTTGGGATAGATGTTAGGTTATTCTGAATGTTGGCTAAATCTACACACAAAATGATTTCTGAGTGTTCCCTTTTAGGTGCAGCTTTAAACAGTTATAATAAGCAGAGTTGCTAGATTTTGAAATTATAATTGAGAATCTTTTCAAATAAATGACTGTCTATTCGGGTGGTTTAACCTGTGCCTTTTAAGGAACTGTGAGTGTCCATCAAGTTGACTCCAAACCTTGATGACCCCATATGTGCAGAGTAGAATTTCCCTATAATGTCCCAAAGTCTGTGCTTCTAGCAGTTGATCACCAGACCTGCCTTCTGAGGCACCTCTGGGAGTTTTCAAACCACCATCCTCCTGGCAAGTGTTCAAGTGGTTAACCATTTGTGTCACCCCAGTGACCTACCCTTTAAGTAAAAGAAGAAAAATATAGCAAATACATTGTTTTTCATTGTTGGAAAATTGCACTTGTAAGAAATAATTCTGAATTTACTTTATCTCTTTTCCAAATTTATAGAGATGATAAATACAAGACCTTTAGAAATCTTGGACTCTGGAAAGAAGAATTTACATAGTCCTTCTTTCTGAGCTTTGTTACCTTACCAGGTAGATCCGTGGTTCTCAGCCTTCCTAATACCGTGACCCTTTCATACAGTTCCTCATGTTGTGGTGACCCCGACCATAAAATTATTTTCATTGCTACTTCATAACTGTAATTTTGCTACTGTTATGAATCGGGTGACCCCTGTGAAAGGGTCGTTCAACCTCCAAAGGGGTCACAACCCATAGGTTGAGAACTGCTGAGGTAGATGGATTTATATTGTACAAATTTAGCAAAATATATAGATTTCTTTCAACATAACTGTGTGGCTAGATAAATAATTCTACCTGTAGCCAGGGCTTAAGCCTAGCTGAAACAAATTGCTATGACAGTACTGGTTATAGAGCTGACATTTATTCTGATTGATCAGAACGCCAGTGGTGCCAGTCATTAAATGCTTTGAATGTTGGCCCTCCTTAGAATTATCAATATCTATATCTGAGTCCTCATTTTATTGTTTAATGGTTATCTTTTAAAAAAATTTTCAGTACAAGGTGGTTACAATCCTCCTGATTAGAATGGCTTCTCCCAGCTAACAAAATCTTCATATCTTGAAACTACAATATCTTCTGGATTGTGGCTTAACTTTTCACCATTGTTGTTAGCTGCTATTGAATCCACTCCAATAAATAGCAACCTTATGCAAAATAGGTCAAAATGTTGCCTAATCCTTCCTCATCCTAAGCATAGCATGCTTGTTTGTATTCAGCATTGTGGATCTACTCGCCTTTGTTTGTTCTCTACTGCACTAAGCATAATGTCTTCCTCTAGTGATTGCGTATACCTGGTGATATATACCCAGAGCAAATCAGAATGTTCTGTTGTGATCCTTGACTTGTTTTTCTGGTCTATCTTAGTCTGAAAGCTCCACTGGAACCCGTTCACCACGATGCTGCTGCTGGTACTTGAAATACCAATAGTATAGCTTCCAGCACCTGCAGTACGCAGCCAACATGGTACCACAAACTGGCAAACAGTGGTGGAATCTGCCACTGAAATGTACCTCCGAACTTTACACAGAGCATGACACCTCACCGCTGAATATTGTTGGGTCAACATCATCATTGTTTACTTATCCCTTTAGGGGTCTTTGAGATATAAACATCCTAACTGCTTATCCATTCTTTCCCACTGACTCTCCTATCCCATACCTTCAATATTTAAAATTTTTGAACTGCGAATTGGTGCCATAGGGCGTTTATGGATTGACCTGCTAAACACAAAGTTAGAAGTTCAGAATCACCAGCCACTGCACAAAAGAGAGATGAGGGTTTTAGCTCATGTAAACATTTATTGTCTCAGAAACCTACAAGGGCAATTCTACTCTGTCCTCAAGGGTCCCGAGGTGATGGCCATGAGTTTGTAGTTTTTGGTATTATGAAACTTCACAGATCAGGTCGTGAATTTGACATTCCACATTCAGACATATTTTATTTCAGCTTATCCATTGCAATCTCCCCAATGTATCCCTTATTCCACTTCCTCCATATGTTTCCTGCTGTTATTCTCTTCTAAGTCTCTAAATTTAGTGTTTCGGTAAATGCTGGCCTTTTGGTCTTAAATGGTTTATTATTCCAAGCTTTTCATGCCTCACCAGCGTTATTGTTCCCCATTGTTGTGCGGTGCCAAGTCAGTTCTGACCCATAGCAACCCCGTGCATAACAGAAGGCCACAAGGCCTGGTCCGCCCCATCCTCACAATTGTTCCTCTGCTTGAGTCCATTGTTGCAGTCACTGTCACTCCTCCTTCTTGAGGACCTTCCTCTTTTTTGCTCCCCTTCTACTTTACCAACCATGATATCCTTCTCCAGGGACTGCTCGCTCCTGAACAACATGTTCAAAGTGTATTACAGGAGATGAAGTCGGCCATCCTTGCCTCTAAGGAACACTCTGGCCATACTTGCTAGACATTTGTTTATCCTTTTATCAATCCACAGTTCTTTCACTGTTCTTCACTAGCATTATTGTGACCCCTATATATGTGTTGATGGTTTTGCTGAAAATTAAGCCATGGGTGAGTTCATTCCAGACCTGAACAGTAAGTAAGAACTATTTACTAACCGTAATTAAGGACTGACCAATAAGCCTCGTTTCTTTTGATTCTGAGTTTTGTTGTGTCATATACAAAACTCTCTACTTCTCCTGCAGTCTTTCTTTTCCTCTAGGTTCTAATATTCATTTCATTTGCTACATAGAACTCACAAACAATCTTTGTGATTAGAGGGTTTAGTGAAAAAGTTAACAACTTGTAATGCACATGAGAAATGTTCAGGAAAAAGTTGTTCATCAGGACATGTAACAAAGTTCTCCCGGGGCTGCGAATACTTACTCAGAGGGCCTGGCAGATCCCTGTCAGCCTCAGCTTGAAGGCATTCCACTCAAGCTCATAGGTCTGCAAACCTAGCTCCCTGCATTAAGTGCCCTGAGGTAACCCCACTCTATGAGCCAGCCTCCTGCCCCAAAGCACTCCGCTTTAAATGCTCCGTGGGCTGGAAGTCCACTTCTCTGTTTCATACTCTGGTTTCTGGTTCTGATGCTGCTCTTCCGATGCCCCAGCTGTCTTCTGGCTCCAGGGATCAATGCTTTCATCAATTAGTAGACTTATGATTCTTGCATCAATCTTCCTCCAAGCCCAGGAGGTTCTCAGCTCGGGGATGCCAGAGCCAAATGATGAGCTCTGCTCAAGATCTCCTTTCTTGGTTGTACTGAGGTCCCTCATTCTTTGGTCACGTTTCTCTCCTTTTATTTCTTGTAAGATAAAAGGTGATGCAAGCTACACACCAGGAAAACTCCCCTTACATTGGGTCAGGGGTGTAACTGGAGTAAGAGTGTTGGATCTCATCCTAAACCTTTTAGTATCATATCATGAGGATGACTACATCATTACATAACTGCCTTTTTATAGTGTTACTTAACTGCCAAACCACTGAGAATCAGGACTTAGCCAAGTTGACTCATAGTTTTGGAAGACATAATTCTATTCATGATACCAACTCTTTTGAGCCAAATTGACTCATAGTTTTTGGAGACATAATTCAATTCATGATATCAACTCTTTTGGTTTCTAGTTAAGAATGTGGATCTGATCAATTGGGATTTTAGCTGCTTGGAGTTTAATCATGAATTTTCATCTTTCAGCTGGACCGGTGTCACGTAGGTAATATATGGCAGAGTATGGACTGGAACCAATATTACTGATTTCTAATCTCATTTTCATCACTGTTGACCATTTTATTATAGTCTTAGAGAAACATTTATGGCAAATCCATTTTCAAAACACTGTAATTCATTTTGCCAGGAGAGCTGGTGTACTGTGGGTTAAATTATGGGCTGCTAAGATCAAGGTTGGGGGATAAAACCCACCAGCCACACCTTGGGAGAAAGTGGTGACCTGATTCCATAAAGATTTTCAGTCTGGGCAAAGTGGGTGCATAAGCAAATATGGTGGAGAAAGCTGATGGTACCTGGCTATCAAAAGATATAGTGTCTGGGGTCTTAAAGATAAACTAGCAGCCCTCTAGCTGAGGAGCAACCAAGCCTACATGGAAGAAGCACACCAGCCTGTGTGATCATGAGGTGTCAATGGGATCAGGTATTAAGCATCAAAGACCCAGAGCAAAAAATCGTAATGTGAATGAGGGGGGCAGTGCAGGGTGGAGGCCCAAAGTCAATCTGTAAGCAATTGGACATCCCCTTACAGAAGGGTCATTGGGAGGTGATAGGCGTCAGGGTGAAGTATAGCACCGATTGAAACATACAGCTTTCCTCTGGTTCTTTAATGCTTCTTTCCTCACCCGCCCCCGCACTATCATGACCCTAATTCTACCTTACAAATCTGGCTAGACCAGAGCATGTACATGGGTACAGATAAGAATTGGAAGCACAGGGCATATAGGACAGATAAACTCATTGGGATCAATATTAAGAGTAGTCATACCAGGAGGTTAAGGGATTGTGAGGGGCAAAGGGGGAACTGATCACAATCACCTACCTATAACCCCGTCCCAGGGGGATGGACAACAGACAAGGGAGTAAAGGAAGACATCAGACAGTGCAAGACATGAAAAAATAAATTATTTATAAAATATCAAGGGTTCATGAGGGACAGAGGGAGGGTGGAGGGAGGGGGGAAATGAGCTGATACCAAGGGCTCAAGTAAAAAGAAAATGCTTTGAAGATGATGATGATGGCAACATACGTATAAATGTGCTTGACACAATGGATGGTTGGATGGATTGTGATAAGAGTTGTAAGGACTCCCAGTAAAATGATTTAAAAAAAAGAAAAAGATTTTCAGTCTTGGAAAACCCATAAAGGGTTATTATGGGTTAGCGCTGACTGCCTTGATGGCAGTGTGAGTTGGATTTTAATTGATTATGCAAGCATGGATATTAAAATTCGGACATATTTTTTATGTTCAAAGAAAACAAACATTAAATTTTATAATATGCTTATTATTTTATTCAATTTTAGAAACAAAGCAGAGATGTGTAAAGAGAAATTTAACATCATATGTATATCATCTAAGTGTGACCCTTCATTATTGAGCTCTTTTTCATGAATTAGTCAATCATTGCTTCTTTCTTAAGGACATATTTCAACGTAGATTAAATCTTTGTGGAATTAGTGTAAATTAATTATAGGTGGCTGCCCAAGCATGCATATATCCATGTGAATGGCATGGAAATATATTTATCAATAGCAATAGAGTAATTGTTTGAATCATGATTTTTTGAGCATTAAACTAGATCTTAGAAGGTCTTTAAGCTCAGTGGACATAGCTTGTATATTCCCCTGGTGAACCACACAGTACATATGTATGCATAGTGATAATTCTTTCTCCATGCAGTGTCCACTTTTACAAGAAAAAAGTACTGCTATGCCAATGTGATCCAATTTTTAAAGTATGTTCAAGTACTAAGTAAATTTCCTGAAATTCTGCCACAGTAATTTCATTTTTTCTTAGTAACTGGTCTTTCACATGGCACACATGCTCCACCTCACCCCTATCTTACATGCATATCCTGTGCCATCTCCTTCCAGTCAAGCACCCTTCCTCGCCGTTTCCTTGGCATAGTTGATGTGTGGCAGTAATTTGTTCTCGTGCATAACGTTGCTACGAGCGGAAATCCAGGCAATGTCATCTGACAAGTAACAACAACGTGTTCACCTTACTCTTTTGGTATCCAGTAGTACTTGGTTTCATATTTCTTTGAAACCAAGATTTTATTTTATTAAATAATCATTTTATTAGGGGCTCATACAACTCATCACAATCTGTACATATGTCATTTTTGCCCAGCACATTAGTACTTGTGTTGGGGTAAGATATGATAAAATAATAGTAATTTATAAATTATCAGGGGGGAGGGGGGACCGGGGAAGGAGGGGGGAAAATGAGATGACACCAAGGGCTCAAGTGGAAAGCGGGTGTTGTAAGAATGAAACCAAGATTTTAAAGCTATCCTTAGACCCGTTTTCTTTATTCTACTACGTCCTTACCAAAACCCCCTGCCACTGAGGTGATTCTGTTGCACAGTGACCCCGTGTGGGATTTCGGGGAACAGATGGCCTCTACTTTCTCTCCAGGAGCAGCTGCCACAGAGCCTTTCTTCTTCCGGGAACCTGAGTTTTTGCTCAAAAGACTCAACTGATTAGATGACCTTCACCTATAGTATGGAAGGCAGTCTGCTTAGAGTGAGGTCAACTGATTCGAACACTGGTCTCTTACGAATACCTTCACAGCGGCATTTAGATTGGTGGGTGAGCAAACAAAGGGACACAAAGACCTCGCCATCACAGGAGGCAAATGTGAATGCAAGAGAAGCTGAGGACTGTCCTCTCAGGATCTGTAGACATCTCCTTCCCATTTACTGTCTGTGTGTTGGGAAACTTAGCGATCAGATCTGATTATATGTTGTCAATAACTGTGGCTCAACATGCCTTATTTATAAACATTTTAGTTTGCTTTTCTCCGATGGTATAAAGAAGATTTAGTCTTGGAGAATTTGTTCATTGATAACTCATCTTCATTGAACTGGGAATTTACTAATTGAGAATTTCTGCTCTCAATAAACTTATAAAAATAAAATGGCCATAATTAAAAGTTATAATATAAAATCTTTTTCATAAAGGTCATCAATGCTTCAGGATACTAAGGAAAGTAATGAATTCTTTGTGAGGATCAAATAGAAATTAATGACAATTTCAGCTTTCTATTTTAATATGGCAGTTGAGCTGAAATAACATAAATGTTATTTGACACTAGGATTCAATAAGCATAATCCTGTAACAGTTACTTACTATGCCTAGCATAAGTTTGCCAGAATTCTAGTTTGTTTGTTAATACTTTTAAAGAAGGATATTTGGTTCGTTACTCGTCATGATTGCCGAAAACTTGGACAGCAAATGGACACCTAGTTTCTTACATTTCGGTGAATGTAGATCCCCATCTGACACAGGTGAAAGATGCATGGGCTTCACACCTCTTCCCTCAGGTCCTATGTTTCCTGAGGACAGAGCCTACATTCAGCTACTTGTGATTGTCCAGTAAATGGCTGTCCTGTGCTGTGTCAAACATGAAGACAAACGTCCCCACACTGGAATATTAAGTTGACAAGCATCTGATGAGTGGAGGAAAGATCGAAGCTGTCAAGGATTTCAGTTTACTTGGATCCTCACTGAACACCCCTGCGAGCAGCTATCGTAAATCTGCTGCAAAGACCTCCTTAAAGTATTAAGAAATCTGACCTACCCTGGGTAATTTTTGTTTGCCTCATATGCATGGGAAAGCTGGACACTGGACAAAGAAGACCAAAGAAGATTTGATACCTTTGAGTGGTGGTGTTGGTGCAGAATTTTGACTATACCATGGACTACCAGGAGAGCACACAGGTTTATCTTGGAAGAAATACAGTCTGAATGCTCCTAAAATTGAAATAACAAGACTTTGTTTCACAAAGGATCTGATCCCTGGAGAAGGTAAAGTAGAGAGGGTCAGGGAAAAAGAGGACAACTCTTAATGCGTTAGATCGGCATGGTGATTACAAAAACAGGCTCAAACAAACAAACAAACAAACAAACATTAGTGAGGAAGGTACTGAAGCATGCAGTGTTTCGTTGAACGTGATTGCTGAGTCAGAATCAGCTTGTGGGGACCTAATAACATAATAAGAATGAGCGAAAACACAAAAA
>NW_022111373.1:43503359-43508882 GCF_000313985.2 Echinops telfairi | reverse complement strand
TTTATTTTAAGGGTAAACTGGATTTCCTGTAGCGTAGAATCAAAGGCATATATAATGTAATTTAATCAAAGGTGTATATAATTAATTAAATTATTCTGGTTGGGATTCAGTGGTTCCTGTTTTCTGGTTTAAAATGTTTTAACTAAAGATAAATTTGAAATGTTTTATTTAACTCTGAAATGATACTTGGTAAAATGAAAAGTTCTGTTAATGCATTATAAGCTTCCTGAGCTTAAAACTGACTTATTTATACATCAAGAACTGTTTATTTTATTTCATTTTTAGATGATTGCTTTTAAAAAGAACAAATCCCACATTCATTCCACATTATTGTATAGTACTTATCTTCTTTTTAGAAAATTTTATTTAAATTTGAGTACTGAACTCAAGCTTATTATTATAATGGCACAACTTCTAGTTTGTCCACACATGCTCATGATGTGAACATTGTGAATCTTTTAATTTAACAAATATTTACTGATGTTAGGCTATGTACCAAGCACTTTACTAGATAGTGGGGAAAGATTAGTAAGCAAAACATACAAAAAGCTTTCTCTCTGAGAATGCGCACTTAGATGTAGCGGTCATAGTAAGATATGTCACATTATAGATGGGGCTCTGGTACGTTGGGATGGTGAATGGGAGTGCAAAGGAAGCAGGGAATGTGACGTCATGGAAGTGGGAGTGCGTCTGAAAGTACGTTTACAGAAAATAGTATTTTTAATGGGAGGGAGGAAATGGGTTCTAGAGTATTGGAAATATGTGTATCCTAGAGACGGGATAGAAATGAGGAAGTGAATGAAAAGGAAGAGTAGAAAAAAATGAAGTACTTGCCTGATGATAAGGTAAGTATAGCGCAATAAGTTGAAAAGCTAAATTAAGAGGCAAGTTTCCACCATCTACTAAAAGTGATCTAAGACTGTACTCCCTTTTCCTCAAGGCACTGTAAAGAGAATGAAATCTTCTTGGGAAAAAGTATACTCAAGTTTCCACAAAACTGGTTAATTTATGTCTTCCCCTTGTTGTGTAAACATTTAACTCCTGTCAAAGACCAGAGGAGCCCTGATGGCTAAGATCTCTGTGTCAGCGACTTGAACCCACCACTCCCATAGGAGAGAGACCCGGCTGTCTACTCCCCACCCCGTTACAGCCTGGGAAACGCACAGGGGCAGTCTGCCCTGGCCTAGAGTCGGTATGAGTTGGCATCACCTGGAGGACAGTGAATTTGTTTGATAAAAGACCAGGGGGAAATGTTCACAATAAGCAAATAGACAATGGAAAGATCATCTTTAAAATATGTTTGGTATATACTGTAAAAACAGTAGATAATATTGACTTCGCCCTTTTGCCCTCTCCCCCAAAGAGAAAAGGTGGAAGGAGGAGAGCTCCATTGAACATGGTGAAGTGGGTTGCTGGGTGACTGGGATCTACAAAGTCTTACATGTCAGGGTGAAGATGCTGACCTTTACTCTGGCCAAGGTGGGAAGCCACTGGGGTTATTAAATGGAAGAGTGACATGAATATGTTTGTCCTTTTAGAGGTTTATATTGCTTGATGTACATTGAAGAGATTATAAGGTAGGAAGGTCACACACAGAGAGACATGTTAGGAGGCAATAATCCTACATGAGAAGATGGTATCTATTTACTGACTGTGCGTTTACAGCTGCATATATTATATGCAGAGACAGCGCTGTTTCTGTTTTCCACTTTTCCATTTAAAAACTTTTTTTGCCACTGTGGTTCAAGAATCTTACATGGAAGTGAAAGAAGAAAAATCAATGACATTTGCTAGTAATGGGATTGCCATATGTCTGAATCAACTTGATGGCAA
Source organism: Echinops telfairi (assembly GCF_000313985.2). Lineage (NCBI taxonomy): Eukaryota > Metazoa > Chordata > Mammalia > Afrosoricida > Tenrecidae > Echinops > Echinops telfairi. Next base: position 43,507,049 of record NW_022111373.1, on the reverse strand, counting down.
ATATCAACAGCATTGTGATTTTCAAAGCATCCTCATATATATTGCCCCACCTGCCCCTCATAAGAGCCTCTGTTTAATGGATGAGAGTTGGGGGGTTTATAGGAACGGTGCAGGTCACACAGCTGGTCCTTTCTCTCTCCACGACTGTCCACACTGATGTCAGTGAGTTTGTATAAACAAAGTAGGATCACTAGTCCTCTATTTGTAGATGATGGAATTGGGGTGCACTTCAAGTTTGCCTACTAAAAAGTGTATCTGGTGGGGGGAGTGGCTAGGTTGTCAAGCTTTGAAAAAGTCCTACTTATTACTGAAATTGAATCAAATTGTTCAGATGAGATTCTAAACAAGTAAATAGGATCATTCTTTATTTGCTTCTTTAAATTCAACTTTTCTTTTTTGTAGCACTCATATATCTAAAGATAAAATAGGAGAAAAGTGGTAAAATGAGAAGAATTGCCTTTATTTTAGTTAGATAATTCTGAAAGATTTTTACTGAGCAGCAACACTAGGTATAGTACTGCCTTGTATATGTCAAAATATTCAGGCAGAGTTTTTATATCTAGAATTTTAATAAAGAGGCTTGTGAAGTTTTACTTTTAACCTATAAAAACCTTGACTGTAATTAAAATATTCAAGATATGTCAAGGAAAATAGCATAAATAGCTTTTCTGGGTGATTTAATTTAAATTTAAAGTACATTTTAAGTGTTTCAGAGAAAGAATGAGAGATTATAGAAATTACTGTCTGTTATGTAGACGAGAAAGCAGGATATATATTTTATATTCAGAAATATATCATGTAACAACTGCTGCAAAATTTGAATGAAAGAAACCTGAATGGGTGAGTATACCTTTCTGGTCAAAAGAAATAATATATCACTTGAATTACATTCTTGAATTGCCATTTTTCTATGGGATTGAATTTTGAATATAAGAGCAATAAAGTGCAAAAATGGTAGATTTAATATAATAGCATTCGTGAAAAATTTAAATGTTCATGATAGGAATTTGAACATATAGTTCACACATCAACAGTCTACTTCTTACTACAAATGTGATTATGGAAAAGTTTAATATTTTGTGTTGAGAACCCTATTTATTTACATTAGATTCCAATTCCATTTCCCATTAAAGATGCGTTTCCCTCCTCCCCCTTCACTTGAAATACCAGTATGTGTAAAATGCAGTTGGTGTCAGGGCATCCATCTGTCAAGCGCGTTTGCAACAGGCGGAACAGATGGTGGTCGCAGTCCTTTCGAAATCTCCTTTTGAACTTTTTGGAGGGGAATGGCCGTAGGTCAGCTGTGGGGTTGGTGCCACATGTAGTTTATTGTTCTCAATTTCATATTACCATCGCCCTATTTTCTGTACATTGCATCTCCTCCTCCTCCTTCCTTCTTCTTTTCTTGTCCATTGGTTTAATTCATACAATATGCCAGACATTATTCTAAGGGTTAGAACTGTAGCTCCCTGCTCTCTTGAAGCACAATCTTGTGAGGAAGGTTGACAATAAACAAACGAATGAGAATATTCACAGTGAAGGACTGGTAAGGGCAGTGCAGTATTGTATCAGGTGAGGGACAGCTGCTCAGGAAGTAAGCTAAAACCAGAATGATACGGTGAAGCTGTTTCCTGCTGCTCATGCCTTTTATTCCCCCCTTTGTTCTACCTCAAGATTGATAATAGTCTCACTACATTCACAGATCCCCATTTACCCACAGTGGCCACCAATGGTATGCTATATCTCTTCTCCTTTCATCCGGAAGATGCCAAAGAGAGGGCTGGGTTTGTCATTCTATAACTTGCCTTCTCTTTCTTACTTCACATTAAGCATCTACTATCTAGCTAGTTCCTGGGTCGTGTAAATGGTAAATGCACTTTGCTGCTTGCTAAATGAAAGTTTGGAGGTTCAAATCTACCCAGAGGCATCACAGAAAAAAGATTGGGACATCTATTGCTAATAAATTAACAATCAAAAGATTAAAGCTGCTCTGCGGAGTTCCACACTTGATACCCAGTTATAGTTTTGGCCATGAATCAAAGTGATTATCACTGGTAACTATTGCCCATTTTATGAGGCATTCTTGATTCGTCCACTAAGCCTGGTCCCAGAGCCGCTTCTTCTTGTTAGTATCACTCACTCCCATCATGTTGATTTCAACTCAGAGCAACCCTATAGGACAGCGTAGAACTGCCTTTCTGGGTTTCTGAGTCTGTAGATCTTTACTGAAGCAGAAAGCCTCATCTTTCTCCTATGGAGTGGCTAGTGCTTTTGAACTGTTGAACTGCTGACATGGTAGATTGCAGCCCATTGTAACTCACTACGCCACCAGGGCTCCTTAGTACCACACAAAATGTTATATTTGCTTCTATGATTGCACTTCTTTCATCACCTTGTTGCAATATTTGTGTGTCCCCTGTGCCACTTCCAAAATGCCACCTCGCCCTCCCTGATACAATACTTGTACCCTGGTGGCACTGATTCAATAGAATCTTAATATGGAATAGAAGAGGTCAATTTAAGTAATTCAATGCATTCTTGTCAACAAAATAATATGTAACAGGTATGCTAGTAACTAGTTTCCTCTTTCACTACTCATTTTTCCTCAACCAAAGAGTAGGATGCTGAACCACACTTAAAAATTTATCAGAAGAAACATTAGAGATATGAAGAAAAACAGCACAACTATATATCACTTTTAGACTGCGAAGTAAAATTAGATAAGTCATTTGATGATCCATGTGATTTGTTATAATGCAATCAATTAAGTAATCCACTTTAAATTATAACACCAAGAAAAATACTTTGGCTAAAGAAATATTTACTGTGGAGTATGACATTACTTGTTCACAGAAATCAGTACAATTGTTTATAATTTTTGTCGAAAAAATTTTAAGCATCTTTTTAAAAGCAGTGTTTAAATATTTTGATTATTTTGTTACACATGCTTTTACTTGTTAATCTCCAACAAGATAGGAAAGAATTCACCACAGTTTGCTTATTTTTATAGTTTAAAATTGGTAACTTTTCCTCTTGCCCCCCCAAAAGTGAGAAGTAAATAAATTGTATCTATTGGTGGACTAGCAGAGATTTTTTTCCAAATATCGTGGCTTTATATTTTTTTATTATCATTCCAGTCTTTCTAGTAAGTATTAGGTCTACATGTGATTTAATTATTGGGAATAATAACAGTAGTAGGAATACCCATTATGTTTTTAAGATATGGATTGTTGTTATTATTGGATGCTATGTAGTCCATTCCAATGCACAGCAGCCTTACATAAAACAGATTGAAACAGGGTTGGGTCCTGCCTGGCCCATCCCCGCAATTGTTATGTTTGAGCCCATTGTTGCAGCTCTTGTGACAATTCATCTCCTTGAGAGTTTTTCTATTTTTTTGCTGACCTGTAATCATGCTTCACTCTAGAAGCATGATGCCCTTTTCTGGAGACTGGTCTCCTGATAACACGTCCAAAGTACATGAGACAAAGTCTCACCATTCTTGCTTCTAAGAAGCAATCTTTTTTTTTTTAAGTTCTATTTTCTCATTTTTATTTACCCACAATCATCTTTGTTATTTTCACCATATAAAATAACATAGCAAGAATTTTAATTTTTCCTTAGTGTAGATTGTGTTGCTGATGGCAGGGGTGGGTCAAAATCACATTTTTGTTGTTGTTGCTGTACTTC
>NW_022111373.1:43499899-43501806 GCF_000313985.2 Echinops telfairi | reverse complement strand
TTTTTGAAGCATATTTGTCCAATGAATAGATTACAAAAACAGAGGGCGGCATCAAAGAACATAAAGAATACAAATGTATTCACTTTGGGGTGGCGGTAGAAGTAGTCACATTGAAATAGCCATTTTTGTTCTGTACCTCCCAAAATGTCATTTATATAGACAGTATAAAAAATTGCTTCAACTTAATTTGGTGAAGAGAAGACAAAAAGTGTGTTTAATGATCTGTCTTTTCTGCATGTTTATAGCAGAGAAACTTTTTTAAACTCCTAGCTTTTTATTTGAATGCCAAATCCTATTGTTTAAAGGAGAAATACAACATCATTATAATTTTCCTACTCTATTGTGAATTTAAAGAGAGTTGCTGTTTTCATAATGAATTTCTATCCACAATCCCTACATACTAACAAGAAAGCAGTGTTGAGAGAGCAGAGCTGAATGTTCCACTTCCCGTTCTAATCTATTAGTGGCACACGTATCATGAGCCCCCTTAATTCTTGATTAAGTCTCTTGACTGAGATGGAAGACTTTCCGGTTTTTCACCTTTAAGAATTCTCTAATATGGAGTGCTGGCAGTGATGGATTGACTAATATGTAATAAACACAGAATCATAGGTCTGGAATAATCTTTGAAAAGATCACCTCCCATTCCCTGAATCCCAGAAGTACATCTAAGTATTTGAATTTCTAAAGATCTGTAAAGAAAATTTCATTACTTTTTGATGTGAGATACATCATAAATACAGATGCAGGCATACGGTTTAGACAATTTAACAAAATACCTGCAAACTTCTATGGAATCACCACCCAGGTCAAGAAATAGAATATTACTAGTGTCTCAGAAGCCCTCTCTAGGTTAAATTTCATTTACTTTCCATCAAAACTGGTTCCATTTGTTTTCAAAGTTTATACTCAAAGATCCCATGTGTATGTATTGTCTACTTTCTCCCAAAGTTCAGAGATTTATTATTAGAGTTAATCTTCAAAGAAATCTTCCCTAGACTAGAGGTATGCCCAATCCTAGTCTTGTTCAGACACATTTATTAGCAGAAAGTAAAAATGCGTCATATAGGCAATTGAGCCCATTGCTGCCTTTGGTGCAGAAGGGTGTGAAAAATATCCCTCCTCCTGTCTTTAACATACAGAGATTTAAAATGAAGCGTCACAGAGGGGTGGGTGGTTGAGTTAAGAAGGATTTCTGGACTGGTATGAATTAAATCCCTTCTTCACGATCAAGTAGCAAATCCAGTAACTCTTCCTCCAGTTGTTGAAGGGTAGAAGGCAACTCTCAATAAGGCAGCAGACAGATGACTTAACAGTAATATAAACAGGTTTTTCAGAACAATAACCAAAAAACATTTCTACACCTTCCTGATGAGACACTAGATCGTTAATGTATTCCCTAGCACTCTGCCCATGAAACATAATAGTTCTTCATTTTGACAGACGATGCATTGTGTCTACACTTATTTCTTATGCTGCTCTGATCGAGGGGCTTTTTGCTTGGCTTCGTTTTACTGTATTTTGAATTACTGATCATCTAGTAGACACTTTTTTCACAACTGTAGCCAGAGTTCTGAACATCTTGGACATGGTGCTGGGACGAAGGGGCAGAGCTGTGTGCAGGCTTCCTCGGCTGTTAGTAAAGTGTAGCACTCTGTGATTAGAGTCATTGGGCTAGAGAGAAAAAGGAAGGGAAAGCCAATATCCAAATCCCAATCTAAACACATTTTTGTCCAGAGAGGAGAAGGGGGAAATCCATCATTTAGGTATATTTACTCTAATTAGTATGAAAACGTAGTCAACATTCCTCTATCAGATTTCATATTGTATCTCCTTCATTTAATTTGTGTTTTGCACTGTTTCCTTTCCTTCTTTGCGCACCTCTTTGCTCTGTAGCAAATCCACTG
>NW_022111373.1:43498070-43499288 GCF_000313985.2 Echinops telfairi | reverse complement strand
TTCAGAATCCAGCTACTTCTCAACTCCAACTTCCTGGGGAGTTCCTGGGTGGTTCAAATACCTACTTGTTGGGCTACGAGGCAAAGATTGTGCTAAGAACCCAACCTTGGTGGCTCAGAAGACGGGCCTAGTAATCTATTTGCAAAGTGCACAGCCTTGAACACCTGCTAAAGCATATTTCTCCTCTGCACACATGGGATCGCCATGAGTCAAAGGGACTAGACAGCAGCTAGCAGCAGCAAGCGTCCTAGATCGCAGCACAGAGCTGACAGCAAAATCAAACAAGTACTGGACTTTCTTATGCCCCTACCCCTTCCTTCCTCATACTCATAGTCTATTGTCAGTAAAAGAGCCTTCTAAAAGGTAACCGATCAATTTTCAGATTCTTTAGCAGTACAAAGCAGTCTTTATGGTTCAGTAATTGCACTTACATGATATCTCATCACTCTTGATCTCCATTGTCCTATTTTATGGATTGAACTGTGCTCTCCAAAATATGTGTCAACTTGGTTAGGCCATGCAGTGTCATGTGATTATGCTCATATTGTAGATGATGTAATTATTGTATGTGTTATAAATTCTAACTCTTGTGATGTTAATAAGGATTCCTGGTAGCATAGTGTCAACAGTTCAAAGTCAGCAGACAAAGCCACCAGCCACTCTGATGGAGAAAGATCAGACTTTCTATGCCTGTAATGATTCTGTCTCAGCAGCCTGAGGCAGTTCTATCCTGCCCTATAGGGTCACTATGAGTTTGAATGGACTTGACAGCAGTGAGATTAGTTTTGGAGTTTATGGTGTTAACAAGGCAGTATAGGCGGCAATTAAATTAATGCAATCTACATGAGAAGATATACTGAAGCTATAACCGTATCTTGAGTCAATTATTTCTGAGCTACAAAAGAGATTAAACAAACCATCCAAGATCAGAGGGACGTGACTACCACCAAGAATGAAAAGCCCAGAGCAAAACACATACTTTGGACCTAGGGTCCCTGCACTGAGAACTTCTAGATGCACCTCAAGAGAGGGAGCCTTCAGAGAAATCTTCCTCTAAAGCCAGTATTCTCTGAAAGAATAACTTATAAACTCTGATAGACTCATTTTTAGTTTGTCAACGCCATCCACTTATAATATTTCTTTTTTTTCTATTTTCTTTAATTTTTATTAATTTGTCATTTTATTGGGAACTCTTTTTTTATTATTATTTTATTGAGG
>NW_022111373.1:43472212-43496502 GCF_000313985.2 Echinops telfairi | reverse complement strand
ACACTTTGTACAAAGAACATAACACTGACCAGTCTTGCGCCATTTTCACAATTGCTCTTCTATTTGACTCTTTGAGCCCTTTATTGTATTCACTGGGTCAATCCATCTTGTCCTCTTTTGCGCTGCCACTCGATCACACATGATGTTCTTCTGGAGACTGGTCTCCTGATAACATGTGCAAAGTACATGAGATGAAGTCTCGCCATCCTGTTTTTAAGGAACATTCTGGCTGTACTTCTTCCAAGACAGATTTGTTTGTACTTTTGGCAGTCCATGGTGCTTTCAGTATTCTTCTCCAGCACTGCAATTGAAATACATCAATTCTTCTTCCGTCTTCCTTATTCATCTTCTGTATTAATGTCCAACTTTCACATGGATATGAGATCGTTGAAAACCAGGGCTATAGTTGGGCACAACTTACTCCTCAAAGGAACACCCTAGTTTTTCAGTACTCCAAGAGGCCTGTGTAGCAGATTTACCCAACACAATGCATTGTTTGAATTCTTGACTGCTGCTTTCGTGTGCATTGATTTTCGATCCAAATCACGAGGAAATCCTTGACAACTTCAATCTTTTCTCCATTTATCATGATGTCACCTGTTTTTGTGAAGATTATGGTTTTCTTTACATTGAGTTGTTATCCATTCTGAAAGCTATACGCCTTGAACTTCATTAGTCCTCCTCATTTTCAATAAACAAGGTGTGTCATTTAGATATCCCAGGTTGTTAATAGCCGTCTTCCAATCCTGATGCTACAGACTTCTTATAATCCAGCTTCTCTGATGATTTGCTCAGTGAATAAATGTATCAGATAAATTAATGATGTTACATAAGAAAATAGTTCATAATGTTTTCTAGTTCAAGAATTAAAGTGTCAGGATTAAAGGAGGAACATCTTTAACAGCACATTTGTCATTAAATAGTAACCATGAAAATATGGGAATGGAGGGAGCAATCTCTAAAAAACAACTCCATGTATAACCTAGATAAAAATTGGAACCAGTTTATTAGGCTATTTAAAGTGAATTCGCATGGTGATATTTAAAGACCATAAAGTCTCTAAATAAAAATCTCATAAATTAATGAAAGTTTTGATCTGGGAAATATTTACTGGAATTTGAGTTGGGAGCTAGCACAGGTAGAAGGATTCATAACTAGTTGAACTATTTTACTAAAGGATGTTGGTCAGTGGTAGAAGACCTGGGTTCTTTAATTCCATCTCTCAAATTAAAATCTCAGGATGAGATGCTACAAAGCTAGAGCAGACAGCAGACACATTGCTTAGCAGAACAAGATCCCAGCAGCTGTGATGCCTTGGAGCAAAAAGAATGAAATTTAAAAGGAAGAGTCTAGACTTTTTCAAATTATCAATATTTTCTATTGTGGATTTAAAAAATCTTTGTATACTTTGAGATTAGAATCATGTTTTCATTTTTGTCAAAAACTGAAAGCTCTCTGAAATATGTATATTTTTCTAAAGTATGTATAAAAATATATATATTTTATGTGTGGCATGCAATAGGGTTCAACTTTTGTTTTTCACAAATAATTACTCAATTTTACTTTTGTCCATATTAAGTCTTATCCAGACAGTCTGTCCACATGCTATGCACTTACGTAAATTTAAGCTTATTTTTGAAATGTCTGCCCAGTTTCATTTATTCTAACCATCCATTTTATTGTCAGATTTCATTGTTATAATGAATACCTTTTCACAGTACAAGTTTCCCTTGACTGATATGCCAATATTTTACTGTCTACTATTATCTCCAGCTTATACTTCAAGGTAAATAATAGAATCAAATCATTCAAGTCCAAAAATCACCCCCTAATAGTCCTAGTGATATTTTGATTGTGACCAGATTTGTAAATACTTTTCAGGGTACTACTTTTACAAATGTTCATTTTGCCCCTCAATAACCTTATGAAATGTGAATTCATTTAAGTGGCTGAGAATGCTTCCTAAACTCACTTGAGGCACTAAAATTTACATTCTTCTCTTTTTAAAAGTTTTGCTGTCTATGTATATGTAATAAAGCGTCCATAATTTCAAAGGAATATAAAATTGTACATGTTTAAGTAAACTACTTAGTTTGGGTTAGTTTTTTAAAAAATAACAAGGAAACAATGACCCTTTGCCTACAAATTGGGAAAAAAAGATGGGGGGATTTTTTTTTGGTGTGCACGGTGAACTGGCAGAGATCATAGAAAAACATTGAGAGTATTAACAGTGTCCTGTATCTCCAACAACAGAGGACAACAGTCACAATCAATGCAAATAAAAAATATTTAATCTTAAGAAAGGAAATAGGATTAACCAGGCAATTACGTTAAGTATAATTTGTTAACATAAATTGCCTAAAATAATTAGGCACCTTTACTCTAAATAACTGAATTTTAATGAAGCTTATATATATTTTTCAGATTGCAAGTGAGTTTGCTTAAAATTCACAAGACAAAATTTGTTTTTAAAAAGAAATCAACCCAATGGCACACTCGTCATATACCGAGACAAAGAAATATCAAGTAAAGAATCTATTCTTTCATTCTACCAAAAATTAAATTCACTTAACTATTAAAGAAATATGTCCACCTGTCATATATGTCTTATGCCTTGTGCTATTCGTTTTCCCTTGCCTTCTACATGATGATAAGAGCTCTGGCTTTTCAGCTGGTCATGTTGCTGTTCAGTTAAGGGCCACATACCCCACTCTCCTTTACTTAGGCACAATTCTGTGCCAACGTTTTGGTTGTATGCTTTCCTTTGCCCCTTCTTCTCTCCTGCTGGCTACAAGGAGGATGTGATGATTGGAGGTTTAAGAGCTGTCTTAGGCTGCAAGGACTGGAGTTATACTGCAAATATGGATGGAGGCTGGGTCTCTGGTGAATATATAGAATAGCCTATCAAATAACCTCCAGACTTCTTTTATTTGCTATAGAAATAAACTCTTTCCTGTAAATTCTCTAATATTCTGTAGATAATATTTTCATTTATTATATGCAAGTGAACCCCCAAATTATCAATGCCCAGTAAGAAAGTAGTTTGTGGAATCCAATTTATTGTAACTATGTTTGTACAGATAATTCTCTTTATTAGTATAAAATTCAAGCCAATAAATTCTTATTATATAATTTTTATGTCCAAAAGTTTCCAGGAAATAATAAATGATTCTAATTTTTCCAGGCTTCATTTTGCCCAGATTTTTCCCCATCAGTGCCAATACACTTTGTTTAGAATACAAACAAAGAATATCTTTATAAAAATTATAAATAAAAAGGTAGTCTTTACCTTTTAAGTCTCAAAATTGTAACTTAGTTCTGATAATTATTATCTCAAAAATATTGTCTAGTATATTAATATGATATGTATATATATATATATATGGATAGATATCTATCCATATACATATACTATTTGAACTTTCATTTTTCTTAGTTTACTGGTCTGGCTAGAACTTCTAGGCTGGTGAATAGAAGCAATTATATGTAGATATGTTGCATTTTTATTATAAAGAGAGTTCTTCTAATGCTTCAATAACAATTATGATGTTTGCTGTCATTCGATACCTTTTACCTGAGAAAGAAAGTTCTTTTCTGTTCCTAGTTTGCTAGGCATTTTATTATAGTGGGCCACTAGATTTTATCAAACACATTATGTGAGACTATTAGCATAATAATATTTTCTCCTTTAATCTATCAGTGTGAGAAATATCTGAATAGATTTTCTGATGTTGAGCTTCTCTTCTGTGAGATGAAATTTCCTGGCTCATGATACATGGTTTAAATACACAACTCAATTCAACTTTCTATTAATTTACACAGTAGCTTTGTACTTAACTTTTCAAGTGAGATTAGCCTATAATTTTTCATTTCTACTCTCTTGACTGGTTTTGATATCAAGACCATGTAAGTTTTATAAAATTACTTAATAACAAACTTAAAAACATTTTTCTAAGTCAGTTTATATTAAAATTTGAGTTCTTTGGTCTTACATTTTAGTAAAGTTTCTTTGAAAATGTTTAGGTCATTTGGGGATTTGTTTGGAAAGTTTTTAACCACTGAATGGATGCCTTTAATAGTTATAGTGCATTTAGATTTTCTATTTTTCCTTGAGTTAGTTTTATTGAAAAAATAATTTTCAGGCGTGGGTCTAATTTGTCTAAATTTTATTGATATTTTTTAGTTGGTAAAGTAGCAAGAACAGGTCCATATTTTTTGTGCTTTGGGTATTTTCCAGATAGTAAAGAGAGTAAAAGTGAAAAGGCCTTGTCTTCACTCCCAGCTTCATCATTTGCCAGGCCTCTTAACCTAAACAAGCCACAAATACCCTGAATCTGCTTCTGTATTTACAGAACAGACATAATAATATGTTGTTTAATGATGTATTGAGAAAACTAGAATTTATGGCATTGTACTCTCATTTGTCTATAACTTAAACAGTAAAATGAGTGTGTAAGTCTTGCTAACAACTATGACTTTTGGTAGTGGTACTGGGGAAGGAGGTTGTCACATGATGATAAAGCTGCTGGTTCATGGATTACAGATTGAGTAGGAGTGGTATTTAATACTCCTGTCATAATAGCTCTGTGTAAAAATGATGTATGACAAACCCAACATTTCAGATACTGTATGGATGCTACATTCCTGTATTATGTGGAAAGAGAGAGCGAATTTCCTATTGGTCAACTTGACATTTAAAATGTAATAATACTGTGGGGTGTAGTTAGGTTACCGAAGAAAAAAGAGAGGTATACTTTACTTGTGTACATTATATACGACTGTTTACTTGTATACCATATGTCACATAATATACTACTGGTTTACTTCTTTAATACTGGAATGAAGAAAGTTGATAGGTATTTGTTAAAATTAGTCTCTTTTAGCAGTTTCGCCAACCTACCGTTCACATATCATACATTTCATCAGTTCAATCATGTTCATAAGAGTTGTACAACCATCATCACTATCAATTTTTGGATATTTCTTCTTCCTTGAATTAGTTGTTTTAGCTCTCCATTTCTCGTATCCATTTAAAACTATTCATCTAATCCTGGTCTCTGTAGGTTGACCTATCTTGGGTTTCATATACAGAAAAACATGCACCAAAAATATGGAATGATTCACAAGTTTGCATGTCATCTTTATATATGGGCCATGGTACTCTTCTCTATATCATTCCAATTTTAGTGTATTTGCTGTTTAAGCAAACATTTAATAGGTATTTTAATTCTGAAAAATACATATGGGTCAAAGCTTAATGTGATACTATACATGCATGTGAGTTTCTGATATAATGGCTGTAAAGGCGAATTTTTAAAAGTTTTAAAGGTAAATTTCTTCTGCAGACATATGGAAGGGAAACTGCTGATAATTTTGGAAATTTATTCTTGGCACAGAATCCAAACTCATTGCCATCAAGTTGATGCCGACTCATAACGACCCTGTCGGACAGGGTAGAACTGTCCCTGTGAGTTTATGAGACTGTCTTTCTACCTTGGAGTGGCTGGTGGTTTAGAACTGCTGGCCACTATGGCATCAGGGTTCCTTACACTGGGTAACTATCTTTAAATATAAAATATCAGTTCCAATCCATGTAAGTATCTGGAGTTTAATATCTCCTATTATCTCTAATAATTTTGAGCAGATACTTACTGCTTCTGTATATTCAAGAATATGCATGTTGCCTTTTGTACTGCTGAATATCACAAAAACATGTGCCAAAGAGTCTTAGATGCCTTACTTTGAAAGTCAGCCTTTAATTATTAATGCTGTTTTCAAGTTCTATGAAAGGGGCCATGTTTTCTTCAAACTAAAGCATTATATGGCTTTATACGCTGATGGGAAATTAATAAATGAGTATGAGAACAGGAAATGAAGTGTGAAATTGTGTGGTATTTCAAATATGAGCTTCCTTTATGATCTATTTTATCGTATAAGGTCACATTTGGTGGTGAGTGATGGGTCAACAAGCCCATAGGCTGGAGTGGTTCCCCTAAAACCTAAGGGCTGGAAGGTGGGACACTGAACAACTATACCACTGGCCGAGCTGCAAAGTCGCTGGCTGTTCCTTGAGGTATTGTGTTGATGTTTCTTAGGACCATATTGGTGATAATTTCCTCTTCCTCTTACCTTAGAATAGCTCTGATGTTGGAAATAAGAATGACACTCAAAGATACACTCAAGTGGCTTATTTTCTTATTGGTCTCTTGCCTCTAATCTTGCTTTCAACCCCTAATTCTCCCTCTGCCTCACTTCCAGAATAATCTAGCGGGATGTTCCTCTCAGGAGCAGAGGGCATGTGATAGATGCTGCTGCTCTGATTGTATTGCTCCCAAATAAATGGATCCTTCCTCTTCTTCCTAAGCATACATTTTTATTTACCCTTCACTCGGAGAGTATAAATATCCACAGCATCTTGATATTAAGAACCCCCCTGTCAAATTCTGGTGTAACTTTCCCACATAAGACTTCCTTGCCAAGTAAGAAAGCCAAGTTAAGATATTTTAAGGGGCATTATCTTCCCGGGCTCATTATAAAGTCTTTGTTTTCCTGAACTCAGAGGACTTAACGCATTACTTATTTGGGAGGGGGAAAATGCAATAAAATTGAATTTTTTTGGTCTCAAGTTAGTATCCCTCAGCTCTGTAAGCCACTTCCTAAGACTATTGTTCTGAAATAATGTTAGATCATAGTTTAGCAAATGTGTTGTGTCTACAACTCCTTTTTCAGAAAAAAATTACACACACACACACACTGGCAATTTTTTGTCCGGATTTTGTACACATAATCACGATAAAGTGTAGATACTTGCTTTTGCAATGCCTCCCCACCCCATTATAGCACCCCCAGGGGCTGGTATCGCCCATTTTGGGAAAAATTGCTGTAGTTGACAGGGCAACTTTTCGCAGGAAAAGCTGTTTAGACAGAAATAACCTAATTAACCTCAATTAAGAGCTGAAATTGATCAGGGAACTTTACGTTTTCTTTGTACCAGAATACCTTGTACAATTTTTCCATGATGCCCTATTTTGAGAATTTTCCTATAAAATACCAATAAGAATGAGTGTAATATAGATTGTATTGATTCTTACCAGGGGAAAGTAATGTCTTTTGAAAGCCCTATTCAAACTAGCCTGAATGGCCCTCTTGACCCAATGCTTGCTTCCTGCTGCAGCTTGCAGAATATGGTGGAGCGATTTTCTTCTTTGGGTGTTAGGGAGGGGGCATACTTAGAGAAAAGAAGAGTTGGGTATTCAGGCAGGCTATGGGCTGGTCATCGTTAACAGGATACAACAACTTTCCAACTGCCTCTTCGGTGGACTTCCAGAAGCAGAAAGCCACTATAAAGCCCATTGAAGTCATCCTCCGATGCTCCGAACGTTTCGCATTCGGGTCAACATTTCACATTTAGCCTGTTGTTCAACAAGTTTTCACGAGCCAACTCTGACTTGCAGAACGTGAAATGAAAACGGCAGAATTACCACAATCTAGAAAAGGGAACCGCTTGTCCTTTTGAGGGGTGCCATTAGGATGGCGTCACTGGAAAGTTCCGATCATCTGATATTCCAACAACTAATATTATGGGGTTAGGTCCCGAGAGGTCTCTGGGGTTATGGGAGTCAAATCTACGCTGAAGGCAGAGAGGGAGAGGAGGGTGTGGGAATGTGAAAACAAAATCCGCTTTTTCCTTATCACAAGGTTCTTTGTGCCAAGCTGGCTAATAGGTGCCAGCATCAGGGAATCCCTCCCTTTGGGAACCAAGAGGGGGTCCCTCAAAACTAGCAGGGCAAACTGTTGTCTCCCACATCGACCCAGCTTTGGAAACATCTTATTAGTGACATCTATCCCTTCCCCTGCAACAACAGTGAAGTACTCTGTGTGCTTACAACATATCCTTTTTTAAAAAGTAAAACACAATCCTGCATTTTTATAAAGCTTGATTAAAATAGTATTTCAAACTCTTCAGTCACCAGAAGCACACAGTTATCAAAAACACTTCCCTTGGCCTCTCCAGCACCTCCAGCTTTCTGTGCCTGGACTGTGATGGCATCTCCGTTGTCTACAGGGTTGTTCCCATCCCTGCTACCATCAGCTGTTCCCCTTCCCCCTTTAGGTGCCCTCTCTTCCTTCTTTACAAAGGCCTTTTTAGGCTTAGGCTCCGGTTTTTAGAGGAACAGGTTCAGCAGATGACCTTGCTCATCTCTGAGCTTCATCTTTCACCTTGGCTTTATCTCCCTTAGCATTGCCTTCAGCCTTTCTCTTGGCGTGGTGGCAATGATGGCGGCCCACAGGCCCTTCATGCAGTGATGCTGTACACTGGCTTTGGTCCATCAGAGGTTGTTCTTGCCTCTGATTTAGTTTCTAAATATCTATTCTCTATAACATTCCTTTTTTTCCCTCTGTTTCTTAAATGAGTTTTACAATTTGCTTGTGCTTTACTTTTCCTGTCTATAAAACAAAGATGAATATTGTACTTGTTCATTCAGCTTTTTCTTTATGATTATTTTGGAGGGTCATGTGAATGGACCTTATTAGCTGTTGTGTTTTTAAAAGATATGGCACTGTTGGTACCTAGTATGTAAATCAAAGGAAAAAAAGAAGATGAAGCATTGAAAGTGCCGCTCTAAAAGGACTTTATCAAACTATGGAATCTGAAAGACATTCCTTTTCTGGACATCATCCTGTTTTTGTGGTTAACACTTAGCTTGGGGTTCAAGAAAATATAGTCTCCTTGTGGAATATTCTAAGTCAAAAGATGTGGAGTGAGTGCGGCATGATACTGCTTTAACCAACCCTCCAGATAATTCTTATCATTAGGCAAGTTTGGGGACTACTGACAAATCATTTCACATTCATTTTCTGCATTCCCAAAATGATGGAGAAAACAAAATTACCTACCTGTAAGACGGTGACATGTGTGAGTAAGCTAATACTCCTGAAAGTGCCTACATGGTGCGTATTGGGTTTTTTGCATGTATATATGGAAATTCTGAGCACCAGGATGAATTCTGAGCTTACTTCTGGGTAAAGAGAGAGGAGCAGTTCTCTGCACTCGCCTTAAGAAGCGGCATGTGTGATGGTTGGGTGGACGTGCTCAAGTGTTTTACAGAACTCGTTTCTACAAAACTTGTTTTGAACTTCTAGCTCTTTCACTGATTAGTTAAGAGTCTTGGGAAGGATCTGTTTACTTTTATGTGCATCCATTTTCTAACTATGCAGGGGTAAAAGAAAAGCGAACTCATAGGATGTTGGGAAGAGGTAATGCATTCACTTGTTCAAAAGAAAATATTGTGAGCACCAACGAGTTGTTAGGTAATGTTCTGGGATATAGCAGTAAACAAAGATACACAGGCAGTGCCACACAGGCAGTATTCAAGAAACAAGAATGATTATGCAAGAATATAAGCTCAGCCTTGGATATATGTCACTAATCTTGATGGAGATACAAGGTAGAGAGGGCTTTATCATTTAGCTGGAACCACAAAATCAAAGTCATAGTCCATAGCTAGAGGGGCCTCCAGAGCTGCTATGGGATGGATTACAGCAGCCGTTCTCAACCTGTGGGTCACGACCTCTTTGGGGGTCGAACGACCCTTTTACTTGGGTTGCCTAAGACCATCGGAAAACACATATTTCCGATGGTCTTAGGAACTGAGACAGCACTCCTCTATCTTTCTCCAGGCGGATCCGCCTACATGCAGATACGCCCACATCTGAGTACCTAGCGTGTAGACTGTTACCAATGCTACACCATGCTTCAAGACAAAATTTCATTTATTTGTAATTAGAAATAAATATTTCACAATATATAATTACATAGTTTTGTGATTAATCACTATGCTTTAATTATATTCAATTTGTAACAATGAAGATACATCTTGCATATCAGATATTTACATAACAATTAATAACAGTAGCAAAATTACAGTTATGAAGTAGCAGCGAAAATAATTTTATGGTTGGGGGTCACGGCAACATGAGGACTGTATGAAAGGATCGCACCATTGGGAAGGTTGAGAACCACTGGATTAGAGTCATATCAGACACATGTTCTTGTTACATCCCTCAGGTCATCCTGGGCCCACACTGTAATGTACTTGGTAGTGACTTGTAGGCATTTACCATGGGCTATCATAAATTCAATAGGTTCACATTATGTGCAGGTGCGTATTTGGAAGCACTGACAATGAAAGAAGAGGAGAAGCGGAGTAAGGGTGGTAACCTTGACGTTGGTTTCATCAGGCACATAATTGAATTAGTTAGGCACAGTTAGCCAACAGCCAGATGATTAGTCAATCGGTTTGTTATCAAGATTATTTTAGTTGTAGATTATTGTGCTGACCTGTTTGTTCAGGCCTTTGTCTTAGACATTTTTCTGGAGATCCTCTTTGGTACTTGGCATTTGGTAGTGAGTGCATCAGCACCGTGTGTAAGAATGTTGGCTGTGTGTTGGGAGATGGAAGCCGGTTGCTTACTCCTTGTTTGGAGTAGTGTGGTAACAGAAATAGTCAAGAAACCCAAGCTTAGTAATAGCTAACAGCAGGAGCTTTATGAAGGGCAGAGGGAAGTTTTATTACATTTGGAAGCATTGTTCTTGAACACAAATGTATAACTTCACAAATTCCCTAAACTCATAATGTACATGATAAGCTTTTTTGAAAATTATTACTGTTTATATACTGTACTGATGGTGTAGATGTTACACTCAAGACATTTAACATTTTTATAAATGAGAATTCTATGTTCATAATGATATTTTCATTAACTTAGTTTAGGAAACAGTTTCTTAACCTTAAATAGCTTCAGCTTATGGATGAAATTTTGAACATATTGTTATTTTTAAAAAATCATTACTGTGCAGACAATTTGTGAAAAACAAATGATTGCTTTCAGTTTTAGCTTCCAACTAATATGATATTTGCCAGTGGCCTGTTTCTTCTTTACTTAATACTATGGACACTTGGATTTCTTGATTTTTGGGGCTTGTGCTCTTTAATATTTGAGATGGTTGGCCAAACTTACAAGTATGTACGGGACCTGGATAAAAATATTCAAAGCAAATAGTGGCTTTTTCAGAATTTTGCAAGGTGGTGAACTCCTGAATACCTCCTGTTTCTTTTGCTCATCAAAAGCCTCTGCTCTTGCCAAGAAGCAAATAATCATTTTGTAAAGGCACCTCTTATCTCTGTTTCCTTATGCTTCAGAAATGAGGAAATGGCTTCCTCCCTGAATGTTTGTTGTTCTGAACAAGTAGCGATCTGTGAGGACTGAACTGTGCGTACTGTGTGCTCATGGTGCCAGCCCATGGACTTTCTCATAATGCATTCTCTGCTTCAGTGTTGGCCAATAGCTTAGATTTGAATTGAGCATTATTTGAAGAGGGTAACAGAATAGAAGATTCTCTTGCTATATCTGGTTTCATGCATCAAAACACCACTGTATGCCCACTTGCCGAGCACTTAACTTTCTATTCTTACCTAGACTCCATGCTTCAAATGATTCCGGATCCTCCTTAACCTACATGGAATGAAATTGAGTGTGTGTGGTCGGAGATCAGCTCACAATCATTCTCCCTGTTGCCAGACCACTGTCTCCCCATATTATAGAAGTGGGCTTGCTCCCTGCTGCTGGGGATAATGGACAGGCTCCAGTAGGCAGAGTTCACATCCTGCTGATAATGGTTTCTATCTGTTGGGCCAGGAACAAGCCAAACCGGCTTTGTGATATTTAAAATTAGGCTGCCATTTCTGTATCTAGGACCTGCCCATCTTTATCTTTATTTGTATCTAGGACCTGCCCAATTTCTCCTCTTCCTATTGCCTGGATACCCCTAAATCACCCCCTCCCATCACTGTAATACCTGTAGCACAATCCTTTCCTGTTTTTACCTGTAATTAGGGAGCTTGCAAGTCCCCAGAGAGGGTAACAGCTTGGGAAGCATTAAAGTTCCTCCCTCTCCCTGGTCTCTCCCTCTCTTCCCCCTCTCCTCTCCTCTGTCTTTTCTCCCTTGTTTCTTTTCCCGTCCTCCTTCCCCGCTCCCTCCCTCCACATGGACCACTCCATTTATTTCTATATATTTCCACTTATTTCTGTATATCTCTTTTATCTCTCGTGCTCTCTATAACTTTACTATAATATTTACTTATTATCACTGTACAATTGCGCCTGCCGAACCCGTAATGATTGTGCTAGGAGCTGGTTTCTCCTGGCAAGTGTGCCCACTTTTATCAGCCAGTGTAAATGAGGTTGACCCAAGAAAGTGAAGACCCAAAGGACTCAGGACAGAGAGAGGTTCATGGGAATGTTGTGGTTGTTAGGTACCATCAAGTCGGTTCAGACTCCTAGCGACTCTGTTTCAGCTGAGCAAAAATTTCCAAACCTTGTGCCATCCTCACAGGTGTTCTTACGTTTGAGCCCATCAACGCAGTCACTGTGCCAAGATATCTTGACAAGGACCTTCCTTTTTTCCCTGCCCCTCTACTTTACCAACTGTGATGTCCTTCTCCAGGGACTGGTCTCTGCTGACATGTCCAAAGTACATGAGATGAAGTCTGCTCATCCTTGCTTTTAAGGAGCATTCTCGCTGTACTACTTGCGAGACAAATTTTTTTGGTCTTTTGTCAGTCTATGGTACTTTCAAGATTCTATCCTAGCACTAATAATTCAAATAGGGTATTCCTTATTCAATATCCAACTTTCACATTCATAGGAGGCAACTGAAAATACCATGACATGGGTCATATGCACCTTTAGTCTTCAAAGCAACATACTTTCTTTTCAACACTTTAAATAAGTCTCGGGCAGCAGATTTGTCCCATGTAATGGGTCATTTGATCTCTTCACTGCTGCTTCCATGAGCATTAACATTGGATCCAAGTAAGATTAAATCCTTGACAATTTCAATTTTTCTCTTTTACCATGATGTTACCTAGTGAGCCCGTTGTGGGATTTTGGTTTTCTTTACATTGAGTTGTAATCCATCCATACTGAAGGCTGTAATATTCGATTTTCATCAGCAGGTGCTCTAAGTCCTCCTCACTTAAACAAGCAAGGTTGTGTCATCTGCATATCACAGATTGTTACTGGGCCTTCCTCCAAATCTGATGCCACATTCTTCTTCATGTACGCTAGCTTCTTTGATGATTTGCTAGCGTACAGATTGAATAATCATGGTGATAGGCCCCGACGCACACTTTTCCTGATTTTAAACCATGCCATATTCCCTTGTTCTATTCACATAACTGCCTCTTGATCCATCTACAAGTTGCTCATGAACACAATGTAGTGTTCTGGGATTCCCACTCCCTCAGTGCTTCCCATAGTTTGTTATGGTCCACATAGCCTGAATCCAGCCTGACTCTCTGGCAGCTCCCTGTTAATATACTACTACAATAAATTGTTGAATGATCGTCAACAAAATTTTACTTACATGCACTATTAGTGATATTAACCCATAATTTGTGCATTCTGTTAGTTTACCTTTCTTTGGAATGGATTTCTTGTAATAAATTGTCCAAGTAGCTGTCTGCCAAATTCTTTGGGAAAGATGGGAGCAAGTGCTTCCAGTACGTCAACTGCTTGTTAAGACATTTCAATTGTTTTTCCATGACCCCTGGAGCTTTGTGTGTGAAGTCCCAAAGAAATAAGAGCAAACAAATATACATGCATGGGCAGAATAGTCTACTTTTGTCGTACATGCTTCTGGAGAAATGCTGTGAGCTTGGGACTTCTTAACAATATGAGATATTATTATCCTTCAAATTGAAAGGAAAAAAATCTTAGGATACTCTGCCTCTTGCAGAGTGATTGAAAGTTCTAAACTATAATTTTCACATTGATCACCCCAGTAGCATCAAAGTCACCAAGAACACTTGTGCACATTCATATTCCAGAATCCCATCCACAGTTGATAGGTTTGAATGAACAAATGTGGGCCCTGAAAATTTCATTTTTAAACTCTTGAGGTGATCCTAGAGTATGAGCCACATTGTGGTATGGGATCAGATTTAGGTAAAACCCAAAGGTGACCTGGATCCCAAAGATTTTCTGCTGCTTGTTTCTGCCACTTTCCTGACCCACTTAGACCTGAGCAGTTAGGCTTCAGTGAGAACAACATGAACTTCAGAGCAGAGATTGTTATCTAGGAAACTTTTTAAAGTACACACGCCTGACCCTCACGCAGAGGCTGTGACTGAATGGGCCAGACTTAGACATTGATCGGTTTCTTAAGCATCACAGATCCTAAGAAGATTTGTGAGTCAAGTTAACTTATGCCTTTTCTTATCAATCTTAAACAGGCTCCAAGATATTTCCATGTCTCTAGCTTGCTCCTAAGTGACATAGACCAGAGGATGATACTGTAAGATGGATGTTACAGTATATTAGTCTTTGGGGGGAAGTCCCTCTCTTCTTGAGTATTTCTGATGGTACAACGTGTTTTAAAGTGAATCATGCCGAATCTTACCCTGATTGTTGTGTTCCTTTGTCCTCACAGAATCACTGTGATGTAAAGAAGGCAAGAATAAGTTTTTGGTTTTCTCCTTTCAATACTTGGAATGAGTCCTGGAAAATTCAGTATCAGAACTAACTTGGACATGATACATACACTTGAATTAGCTTGTTCCAGAGTAAACTCAAGGGTGTCCCTTGGCCATTAATTAATCCACTGCCTTGGAATACATGGGCCTCTGTATTACTCAGTCTAAAAAAACTCATAACTCAAAACTCACTGTGATGAAATCACTGCCAACTCACAGTGACCCCTGTGGGTTCTGAGACTTTAACTGTTTATGGGAGTAGAAAGCCTAGTCTTTCCCCCACAGAGTAACTGGTGGTTTTGAACTGCTGGCCATGTAGATCACAGCCCAATGCAGATTGCAGCCCACTACACTTTCCCTCTCTCCAATTAATAGTTGAATCAAAATGAAATCTTAGTATATTCTAGATAGTTAAGGTTCCCAAATGCACACACTTTAAATCTCTAAATATTCCTACAGTTTTGTTGGAATTACATAAGAAATTAAGCGAGATGAAATGTGTGATACTTTCTTGCATAGATTACCCTTTTTCATGCTTCATTAATTGTAAAGCATTTGTTTTACTTGGAAATGTCAACTTATACCTTTATACTGACAAAATTAAATAGAACTTAGCCTTTCTTCCATTGAAAGAGGCCTTGTAAGTACAAAGGTCATAGAATAGTGGAAGTTTAGTGATATTTCAGCTACCTTGAAATACCAACAACAAAAATAATTATTGCTGATTTAAAAATAATAATTATTGCTTTATTTTACTACTGCTTTAATATTCTACTCTGTGCAATAGGGTCTCTGTGAGTCAGAATTGACATGATGGCAATATGTTTTTTGTTTTGTTTTTAATATTTAGGAGTAAACATTTGGTTCTTTTTTTTGACACTTCATTTTTAACACTTATGGATTATTGACATGTGTCTTTATGCTGTCTATTGTATTGTTTGACATACAACATATCAAGAAAGAACAGTACTAAAATTCTGAGTGTTCTAAGTGCACTTCACTTGAATTAACTGTTTTTTTACTTTATCTAATGTTATTTTTGCCTGAAAACTACTACTTACGTGCTTAAGCAGATGTCTTCTCTGAAATACTGATGTTATGTCAGAAATTTGAGTGTGTGTAGTTTGAAAAATGGAGCTCTGGTGGTGCAGTGAGCTAAGCATTGGGCTGCTACTCATGAGATTGGTAGTTCAAACCCACCAATACCTCATAGGGAAGAAAAATGAGGCTGTCTGCTCCTATAAAGATTTACAGTCTTGGAAAACCTATGGAGTAGTTCTACTTTATCCTCCCGCGTCACTGTGTGTTGGACTTGACTTGATTGCATTGAGTACTTATTTTATGTAACAAGCTATGCGAAATGTAAAATAATGGGTATGATACTTCTAATACAATGTGTAGAAACTCAGAATCAATATAACATTATTGACTTCGTTAGTTGAACAGAGTACAAAATAACGAGTCATTCTAGCAGGAAAGAGATCTGTTGGATGAGTGTTTTATACTTTCATAAAGGAACTTTGATAAAAGTCTGTAGCACTGATGGCTCAATTCTCCCGATACGCATTCTCTGCTAACACCCTGCCTTGTTAACCCTTTACCTACAATGCCACCTACAAAATTTAATGCAAGTCTCTACTGCTTTGTTGTTTTAATAGTTTTACTCCTTAGAGATCACCTTTTGTTTCTACATTGTGGTGCTTATTTGGGGGACACACACCATCCAGTGTATGTTCCCATGAGTTATTAATTGGTCATTGGTTCAGTAATATATTTTTAATCTCTCATCCAAGAGACTTATAGAATGCATTCCTTAGAAATACAGTATGTAGGGAATAGAAGAAATATTGGGGCAAGGCGTCAGGAGCTAGTTTCTCATTAGTTCTGAACATGGAGAAGACACTTGAAGCAAAACATTTCATCTGTGCTTGTTTCTTTCCTTGGCTATTGAGTACAAAAAATTGATTTATATAATCTCCAGATACCCTACTTTAAATTACATCTCTGAATCTTTATGTTTAATGTGGTACACTGAGTCCATGATTTGTATCACCTCTGCCCTGGTGGAGTACAAAGGTCATTGACCAGGATCTGCCAGAAGACTAGATTCACAAGAGGACATGGAACAAGGGCTATCATTGATGTCAGATGGATCTTGGCTGAAAGCAGAGAACAAAAGAAAATGTTTACTTGTGTTTTATTGACCATGCCAAGGCATTCAACTGTGTGGATCATTACAAACTATGAATAACCTTGACAAGGATGAGAGCTTCAGAACATTTCATTGTGTTTATTCAGATATGCTTGTACATGGATCAAAAGGCAGTTGTGCAAAGAGAACAAGGGAATACTGCATGGTTTAAAATCAGGTAAGGTATGTCAGGGTTGTAGCTTCTCACCATTCTTATTCAATCTACATGCTTATCAAATCATCAGAGAAGCTAGATTATATGAAGAAAAATTCAGCCCAACAACCTCCTATATGTAGATGATACAACCTTGCTTGCTGAAAGTGAGGAGGACTTGAAGCATTTGCAGATGAAGATCAAGTATTGCAGCCTTCAGTATGGATTCCAACTCAATGGAAAGAAGGCTAAAAGCCTCACAAGTAGACAGGTAGGTTACTTCATGACAGACAGAGGAAAGGTAAAAGTTGTCAAGGACTTTGTCTTGCGTGGAACCACAATTAATGCTGATGGAAGCAGCAGTCAAGATATCAAAAGAAAGGCTTTCATTAGATAAATCTGCTGCAGAAGACTCTTTAGAATATTGGAAAGCAAGGATATTGCTTTGAGGACTAGGATGTGCCTGGCACAAGCCATGCTATTTTCCATTGCCTCCTATGCATGGGAAAGCTGGCCATTAAATAAGGAAGACTGAAGAAGAATTGATGGATTTGAATTGTGGTGCTGGAGAAGAATATTACAAGTACCATGGACTGCTAAAAGGACAAACTGATCTGTCTTGGAAGAAGTATGGCCAAGGTGCTCATTAGAGGCAAGGATGGCAAAACTTTGTCTTACATTCTTTGAACATATTGTCAAGATAGTCCCTGGAGAGGCACATCATGCTTGGTAAAGTGAAGGGGCAGTGAAAGGAGTAAGGTCTCAACAAACTGGACTGACACAGTGGCTGCAACAATAGGCTCAGGCCTGGGAACAATTGTGAGGCTGGACCAGGACTGGACAGCGTTTTGCGTTGTTGTGCATAGGGTCGCTATGGGTCAGAACAGATCAGATGGTATCTATCAACAACAACCTTGGTGGAGTAACAGTGGGCTCTCCAATGAGACGGTAACCCCAAGGTTTGCGGTTCTAACCCACCATTAGCACCAAAGGACAATGATAAAGCTTTCTGCTTCCATAGAGATTTAAAGTCTCAGAAACACAAGGGTACAGTTCTACTCTGTCATATTTAGTTGTTATGAGTCAGAATCAACTCAGTGACTGTGAGTGAGTGAACTGGAATTGA
Organism: Echinops telfairi; assembly: GCF_000313985.2. Taxonomy (NCBI): domain Eukaryota; kingdom Metazoa; phylum Chordata; class Mammalia; order Afrosoricida; family Tenrecidae; genus Echinops; species Echinops telfairi. The sequence goes on along the minus strand of NW_022111373.1, from coordinate 43,478,494 downwards.
TTCTATGACAGTGGGCTTGACCTTCCCGAATCCCTCCTCAAAGATGAAAAAAAGTCTCTCAATGAAGGAAGAAAATCAAAATTTAAGGAAATAAATAGCTCAAAGAATTAATGGACCACCTGAACTCAAGCCTTCATTACCTTGAGACCATAACTAGATGGTGCTGGCTCTTGCTGTTGACAACTCTGAAAGGGATCACAATAGGAGATCCTGGGCAGAGTGGAAGAAATTTGTGGAACATAATTCAGTCATAAAAAGACCAGGATTGACTAGTCTTATAGTGGCAGGTGGAATCTCCAAGATTATGACCTTTAGACCCCTTGAAGCCTGTAACTGAACTCATCCTTGTGACACAACTTTCAGCCAAATGGTAGATAGGCCTTTCAGCTGAATAGTAACACTGAGGAGGTGGGCACTCCTTAGAACTGTCAGCCACTGAGATCAAAAGGGCAACATTTGCCCAGGGATAGAGCACAGGAGGCAGTAAAGAAGGCCATTTGGAGACAGGAAAACGCAGAGAGGAAGTGGGAAGTGTACTGGCATGTTGTGGGGATTACACTCAATATCATGAATCAAAAAGTATATCAACTATTATATGCAAACCCAATTTACCCGTCATAGTAAAAAATTAGAAAGGAATTTTGACAGTTGTAATTCTGCAAAGATGAAAAGTCTAGGAGAGAGATAGAAAACAAAAGAAGGCAGTGTATAGTTGGAATGTGAACAGGTGGTAAAAAACTGACAACCAATTTCGAATAGCGAGAGTTACTTCAACTAGGTAAGAGCCCTTGGAGAAGGAAGATCAACAAATAACAAGGTGATGAGGCCCAGAGATTATCTGAAAGGCTTAAATCTTGGCAGTTTCAGAATCAGTAGTATCATGTAAGGCAGTGGTTCTCAACCTGTGGGCCAGGACCCCTGTGGGGGTTGAATGACACTTTCACAAGGGTCATCCGGCTCACAACAGTAGCAAAATTGCAGTTATGAAGTAACAACAAAAATAATTCTATGGTTGGGGGGTCACCACATCATAAGGAACTGTGTTAAAGGGCTGCGGCATTCGGAAGGTTGAGAACCACTGATATAATATTGGGTTGAAAACAGGGGAATTAATGTGAGAGTCTGCTCCAGTCACCTTCCTCTTCCCAGTTCTCATAATGCAAGCAACATATTTACTGGTTGAAGTGTTGTCTAGATATCCGACAAATACTGGGTAGAGGAGGGATACAGTATATATTCAAATGTGTAGGTTCCCACAAAGAAAAAGGCCAGTTTCTTAGGGCACCCGTCAAGTGCCTGAGAGTCTCACTCTGACTGTAAATTCACAGACAACCATCACCAAAGTTCTTAGGGAGATGTCTAGAAAATTCAAAACAATGGCAAAAAAAGAAATTTGGGTGAAATGAACAATGTATGAAGAAACAAAAAGAACTGAAAATAGAAGATAGAATGAATTGAAAAGTTGAAGAAATCTCATGCAAAGAAGGAGAAAACAAAGCAAAGTGATGGGTAATAGAAAAGAAATGGTTGGAAAACTTGAGACTCAACAAGGCCAAAAAAAAAAAAGCAATAACTCTGAGAGTGAGTACAGATATTTAGAAAATTATAATAAAAGTCATCAGAAGAATTAGTTATGTTCTTCAGATTGAAATGGCCTAGCAAGATAAATAGGAAAAATCCAGGACAATAAGTGAGAAATCACCTATATTAGGACTTATCAATGTAAGTTCAGAGCAGGAGACCAAGGAGAAAACTCTAAAAGCTTTGAGAGACAGGTATATGTAGGGAGACGGAGAGTCAGATAGATCACAAATAGATTTGAAAAAGCAGAGTAGCACCTGACTTCTCTCAACAGAAGGATTTTGAGTGAAAAGGAATTGTAATCGCCTTACAATTCTAAGACATAACTGTCATCTAATAATTCTACATCTACCCCAAAAATGGTTTGAAAAATAGAGGGGGAAAATGTAGAGGTAGAAGACCAATAATGATTATTAATGACCAGTAGGTCTCAGATCCAAATAAATGAATGTGTGGAATAATTATGAAGGAAGAGGAAATTCTTTAGCAGGTTCCATTGTGGAAAGCACACTGTAAAGAGTACTGTACTGATTGAATCTTCTTGGAGCAAGAGGCACACAGGATAGGGAAAACGAGACTAATTGTGGGACGGCTCTGCTCAGTAATTAGGAACACTCGCTAATTAGTTTAGAATATACTGTTTTATGTTGATGTAAGCTTCATTGCTTCCCCTAAGAAATTTTTATAACTTTATTAATATTCCCTTCTGCCTTAGGAGACCATTCCAAATACCAGTTGTAGCAGGGTAGGTGAAATACTTAAGTTGTGTGCATATCTATTTTGACTATATATTGGAACATGTTGCATAATTAAACTTAAATATTTTAATGATAACTCATTTGCTATATCCTTGGAGGATAATTGTAACTCAATGAAGAATTCCCCTCTAGTGTGTTCTGTTTTTACATAACAAAGGATGCCTTAATGAACCTTTATCTCATTACAATGTATTACTGGTAGTGATTTAAATATAAAAATGCAATGGAAAAATATATCATTAGTTTTAATCTCTTTTAGGTGAATAATAGGGCATACTCCATTTTTCTGATTTAAGATTAGCATTTGATTTAGGTAGAAATTGCTGTTAAAAAATGTTGACCTCTTTGAGAGCAAGCACATTTTGATACTTGGTGAAAAGATGACAATTGCAACACGTCAAGAACAAGAAATGAATTAGGCAGTCTGAAAAATTTGAATTTGTCTAAGTTGGAATGAATCAATTGATATTATTATTTTAATACTTAAAGCAACTCTGTATTCACGAGTCAAGAGAAAGACAGTACTAGTTCATGCTGTATTATTATTTAGGGAGGGATGATTTTTAGCTTTTACAAAGCCTTGGTTTATTGGTCGAAATAATTTTTAAAATTTCGCTATATTTGAAGTAACTCCGCTCATGTTTATCAGTATGATGCTTTCATCTATGTGTCGTTTATTTTTTCTGTGATTTATTTTGTAGATGTTGATATTGTGAAACAGGGTGAAAATTTCACCATGCCAAGTAATCAACACAGTATGTTCATATTACCCTAGATAAAGAGCTGGCATGACCCATCTGGGAAGGTAGTAGGTACCCATCACTGAATCAATTTGCGATAGCTATTAAGGTGGAAATGACCAGGCTGGTCATGCAGAGTCATGAATTTCCCTGAAAACCAATATGATAGATGAATTTTTAAAAATTTGTCCAACTTCTCAAAGTATACACTCATGTTCTGATATATATCTCAGGGCTGATCCTGGGTATCACTAATTATAGTTTTATTATATCAATGGGAAATTTTAAGTTTGATGCTGGCCTTAGTCTACAATTAAGTATAATAGGAAATATAATCACTATTAATAACTTTTGGTATGCATATGGGTAGTACATTATGTTCCAATACATTTGAATTTTATTTGGGTTTTTACCAAATCTTTAGGTGTATGCCATTTCAAAAGAGATAACATGGCCTTTCGATGGAAATTACTAGACCAGGTTTACATTGCTTTATCAATAGAATTTAAAGTAGTTGTCATGAGATCTTTGTCTCATGAGATTTTTTTATATGCATTAACTTAATCAGTGTTTGAAAGAGAAACATAAACTTATAATAATATATATTCATGTGAATTAAATAATATAATGAAACAAAAATTTTCAGCTAAGAGTTTTGCATATATATTGGCTTCCTCCATTCTCCTCCACGTTCCACTTTTATAGGGTTACATGTAAAATTCAGTAGAACCAAATGAATGATAATAAACCTGAATGCTCATCTTGTACTCGGGACAAGTAGTAGTCATAGGGCACACTCATCTCTGAAATGCTCAGCAACATTAAGTTAGATTTTTTGTCAATAAAAATATAGGCAAGTATGACTAATAAGATCTTTTTTTCTCATTAAAATCTGAAGTACCTAATTAGTTCCAACATTTTATATTTTAATTGTATACAGGTGGTCTCAAGCTCCTTTTGAAATAGGGATGCACATTATTTACCTCCGCTGTTTGCTTTGGACAATTGTTCCTGGAAGCCTGCCTCTGTATGACTTCCTTAAGTCATGCGAACAAACTGAGACTATTCTATATCATACCTGTCAGGGCTAGATAGCCGAGTAGTTACTTGTTGGACTGCTAACCGCAAAGTCAGCAATTCAAAACCACCAGCTGCTCCACAGGAGACAGAAGGGACTTTCTTCTCCCGGAAAGAGGTAAAGACTTGGAAATGCAGTTCTATCTTGTCCTGTAGGGTTGTTCTGAGTTAAAATAGAGTGAGTGAGAATAATCCAGAAATAACATTAGCAATACCGTTGGAATTAGAAGTAATTATCCTGATCTGGGGAACATGTTTCAAAGGATTTCATTTAAGATTTTAGTTATATTTTTGTTGAATGGTAGATTTATTATTTTTGCTCTTAATTTTTTGGGTGGGTTGAATTTGGTTCTTTTAGCCCTATTTTTCCCTGTCTCTGTAGAGAGTATAGTGTCTTCTATCTAAAGATGTTCTATTTTTATGAAATATTATTTGAGGATGAGATATAAATAAACATATGATTTTACATTTTTTCCCATTAATAGAGCTAAACCTGAAACAATAATAAGAACTTCAATCTCTGTGGTACTTTATGCTTATCAGAATTTTTTGAGATGCTTTTGTTTATTGTTTATTTCTCATAACTCATGGTATAGCTTTTATCAAAACCTCTTACTCATTCAAGAGGGAACCAAAGTTCAACATTTGCTCAGGAGTCGATCCCTAAATTAGACTTAGACCCATGATTTCTGATCTTAAGTCCAAGTGAACACTTGCCATTTTATAACAGTGATTTCCTGTTACCCCAGGATCCATTGAATGGAGGTGATTTGGGATGAATAATAAATCTCACACTTGTATGTACTATTGATTTTAATTATGTATGGTTTAAAATAAATTCATTTAAAAGCATTATTGAATCAATTACAGTCTTTATGTAGTTTTTTAATAAATATCCTATATCCAGAGTAGCCTGGTAATTAATAGCAACTGCCCTAAAGTCAGTCAAGTTCCCATTTCACTCCTTGTTTTACCTCTAGTGGCAACTTGATCTCATGCAAGCTTATACGTTGTTATCAGAATTACATGAAATAGTACCTGAAAAGTGCACTGACTGGCGCTTTTAGTACATTGGCTGGCATTAGCAAATACTCAGTGATTGTTTAATGTTATTTTAATAACTGATATAACCATTATTATAATGTATTTTAAAACCAACAAACTTGATTGTCATAAAGTCAATTTTGACTCATTGCTACCCTATATATATACAGTTTCCAAGACTGTAAATATTGATAGGAATAGAAAGTATCGTTTTTCTCCAGCAGTGGCTGATGGGTTTCAACCTTTGACCCAGTGGTTAGCAACCCAGCACCTAACCCACAGTGCCATTAAAGCACTTGTAATTAAAAAATAAAAAAGCATAAAAGAATTCTCGTACTTTGAATTTGACAACCAATATTCTAATCCATACTGGCATCTGAGTCTCTTTTTGTTTAAAATTGTCAAATACAAGCTACTTCACATTTTTTCATAGTTGGTTAAAATTGTCAAATACAAGCTACTTCATATTTTTTTCTGGCTTAACAACTCACACTTTAGTTATGATATAAACCATGCTTAGGGCATGTAATGTCAGTAAGAGAAAGAAGGCAAATGTGTGATCAACTGGGTGTGCTCAGGCCTCGCTTCTTCAGAATGATACTGCTGGGACCGTGCCAGTGTGCTCTCTCAGGCCTGGAGGAGCATGGGCCTCTATCATTTTGGCTCTCATTTTCAGTGCTAGGGTATATTACAAATCACTATGGGGAGCCTCATAAAGAAGATTAAAAACTGGAAAAGAGCAAGTCACTCCATAAGCTCCTTGTTACGATAAACCACTTCTTCCTAAACACAAGCCAGCAAGAAACAGTTTAATAGCAATGAAATAAATTCACCACCTGTTTTGCACAGCAGTTTCAAACAGTTCTAACAAACACAGGAAAGCTTTGATCCTTTACAGCCAGAAGACTAATTTAGCTCTTCATTGATACATCATAGGGAATTGGGGAATACTGATCCAAGAAAACTACTATGACTTTAGACTAGAAATTAAAATATCTCAGTATAAACTACTTGAGCTCATTATACTTCTTTTAATGGTGAATGGCATATTTAAGAACTCAAGTGGTCTTCTTATGGCCAAA
>NW_022111373.1:43469790-43472112 GCF_000313985.2 Echinops telfairi | reverse complement strand
ATAAACTACTTGAGCTCATTATACTTCTTTTAATGGTGAATGGCATATTTAAGAACTCAAGTGGTCTTCTTATGGCCAAACTAAATTTTATTGTAGCTTCTGCACTCTAAAAGGTAGTACAATGTATTCAAGTAATTCTGTGCCTTTTGTTAAATGTGTTCAAATGGTATAGTTGAGGCAGATTGGAAAACGGCCATGTGTAGTGTATATTTTGTAGATTCCCTCCAGGTTACTGTACACCCAATGGAACTGAATTATATAAATAAGAGAGTGTTTTGACACTCTTCCCTGATCTTTAAGAAAAATCCCCATAAGTTTTCCAGTTACACAGTAGCATATTATGATTCTGGATTTCATTTCAAGAACTGTAATTATACAGCTGAAAGGCTAAAAGAAAAGTCAGCAAACTCTTTAATAGAAATGGGTGCATATTTTTTGTACATTTTATTGCAAAAATATTAACATTTGAAATGAAATATATGAGAATCCTTTGAAAATATGACTGCTGTCGAAGCAAACAGTCCTATGACTGATAAGCTAGACATTTCTTAGAGGTTTTTACTTACTAAGGAAAAGAATAATTACTTTATAACTGCATATTGTAGATTTGAGCAAGGGCTGGTTTCATGGGTACTAAATAGTTCTTGCGATGAAAGTCATTGTAAGATGTTTAACACAGTAAGTATAAAGTGATTCTGAAATATCAATGGCTACCGATATAAAAATCACAGAAAGGGAAATTAATCCCCAATCAAAGATGATATCTCATAAAAAGTGTTTGGTTCAATTTCAAGAAAAACAGAAATTAAGGCAGACCTACATATTTGGTCCAGAACTATCAAAGTCTAGTGATTGGCATGAAATATTTGTACCTAAATACCTGTATTTCACCTTTTCTTCCTTCATTCTATACCAGCATGCTCCTCAAAAATAGAAGGAAATATAATGCAAAGACCCCCAAAGAACAATGCAACAGATTAATACAAGAGATTTTCAAATACCTCAATCAGCGAGTCATTTAAATATCCTATTCGTAGGAGGTACACTTTATTGGCAAAAGCAAACAGGTATTTGAAATTTTGTTGGGACTTTTGTGTTCATTTCAAATAGTGCCTGAATGTCTTCACTGGAGAGGTAGAAGAGAGTTTCTTGATTCCTGAATTGGTGTAGAAATTGCCTGTGAGCCTAGGTTTTTTGTTGTTGTTTTTTTCTCTGCCCCCTGAGTAACCATAGAAACCACTGGGAACTCTCCACTTCAGTACAAAGCTTCACAAAACAGAACTGAGGGCCTGTCAGCCCCCACCCCCCCTTGCCCCCAACAACAAGATTGTTTAAAGCAGGAAGGAGGTGTTAGCTGCGGAAATCCTTTGGGTAGCTCTTCTGAAACGAAATTCTCTGTGCCATTCTGAGCTTATAAATAAATAAGATATCCGATGAGCAAATGGGTATAATTCTAAGGAGCGGTTCTGTCTTCTCTGACATCGTCAGCAAAGGTTAATGCTTTCCTATGCAGTTCACTTGTCTCTTGAGAACTTCCCGTTGCAATCCTTCGAGCGACAAGATGGGAGCTGTTTGGAACACTGGGATCTGTTTTATTTCACAATAAGATATGCTAGCACCAAATTTAGATACATGTGTTATGAAGTAACATTTGTATTAGTCAAAGCTGAGAAATTTAATTAAGAATAATGTCTCTTGTTATTTTCCCCATGAAAATTTTACAGGGCTGAGCAATTTGATGACTAATGGACGTATTTAAAGGATGTCTGGTACTGATCATGGACATCAAAAATAAAATAAAATTTGTTACTGTTGGCAGTTTTGCCTTGCACTAGAGTCTAAGCTGAATGGTCACTTTGAGATCTTTTAACATACATATTCTAATGGGTACCCAGTGCAATTTAGCTTGCAGGGAAGATTACTTCATAATGTCGGTGTCTATGTGCAAAAACTATATAATTTTCCATTTGGTGTGTCTTGCTTATAAGGAGAACTTTTTAAAAAGCAGCAGTAATTTAGTTTATCTAGTATGACAAATGCTGTACTATTGGGCAAATTTCACTCTCCTACATAAAGAAAAGGCATCTCTGAGGATCAGAACACAAATGACTCCAAGACTTCAGTTACTAATGTTCATGCACAAAACTAACCAAGCTAAAAAGAAAAGAGTGTACAAACAACAAATGCACAATCTCAGGGCTGACAAGGAGGTGGAACCCCTCGCGGCTTTGAGAACTGGAAACAGGGACACGTGGGAACCGTGGCCCTCTGCAGAATGCTGGCTCTTCATAAAATGGGAGACACTCCTTGGCATTGCTGATT
>NW_022111373.1:43458254-43469690 GCF_000313985.2 Echinops telfairi | reverse complement strand
ACGTGGGAACCGTGGCCCTCTGCAGAATGCTGGCTCTTCATAAAATGGGAGACACTCCTTGGCATTGCTGATTATTGTCATGTAGAAATGTGGGTCCAGTGCTTACAGACTGTCAAGAGACATTGGAAATCTGGCTTTTATGTGATGTCGCTTCATTTTGAAATGTTAATTCAGAATTCAAATACAATAGAGGAATATCGGAAAATTCATGCAGGCAAAAGAAAATCTACTTCTGGATCAATTTGATCCATACATAGTCATAGATCTTTAATTTGTCCATTCTGAGATAACTAGATAATCTTTGTAGGATCAAGAGACCGTTGTGCAAAGAGAACAAGGGAATACAGAATGGTTTAAAATCAGGAAAGAATATCAGTATTGTATCCTCTCGCCATACTTATTCAAGTTGTGTGCTGAGCAAATCATCAGAGAAGCCGGCTTATATAAAGAAGAATGTGGCATCAGGATATGAGGAAGGCTTACTAACAATCTGCTATATGCAGGTTATACAACCTTGTTTGCTGAAAGTGAAGAGGACTTGATGCATTTGCTGATAGACATCAAAGATAGCATCCTTCAGTTTGGATTACAACTCAGTGTAAAAAAGACCAAAATCCTCCAATTTGAGCAGTTGGTCCCATCATGATGTAGAGAAGCTTGAAGTTGTCAAAGATTTTGTGTTGCTTGGATCCACAGCCAAGGCTCATAAAAGCAACAGTCAAGAGATCAAAACAAGAGTTGCATTAGGTAACTCTGCTGCACAAGACCCCTTTAGAGTACTGAAATGCAAGGATGTTACTTTGAGGAGTAAGATGTGCCTGACTCAAACCATGATATTTTCCATTGCCTCATATGCACATGAAAGTTGGACATTGAAGAAGGAAGAGTGACGAAGAAGAATTTTAATTGTGGTGCTGGTGAGGAATATTGACAATACCATTGATTGGTAAAAGAAGAAACAAATCTGTCTAGGAAGAAATAAGACCAGGGTGCTCCTTAGAGGCAAAGATGGCAAGATCTCACCTTACGTACTTTAGACATATTGTCAGGAGAGACCAGTCTCTGGAGAAGGACGTCATGGTTGGTAGAGTTGAGGGGCAGCAAAAAGAGGAAGGCCTTGAAGGAGATGGATTGACACAGTGGCTGCACCAATGGGCTTGGGCATGGGGACAATTGTGAGGATGGTGCAGGACCGTTGGGTGTTTCGTTGTTCAGTGCACAGTGTTACTCTGCATTGAACCCACTTTGATGGCACCTGACAACAACAGATGCCATCGAGTGATTTTGATGTGAACAACAATCCTGTGAGCAACAGGACAGAACACTGCGCGTTCCTGTCATCCTCACATCTATACCTACTTTTGAGCTCAGCGCTGCAACCACTGTGTCAATTCTTTCCACTGAGGTTTTTCTCATTTTCTCTGACCTTCCACTTCACAAACAGGATCCTTTTTCAGGGACTGGTTCATCCTGTCCAAAGTCTGTGAGACAAAGTCCCACCATCATCACTTTGAAGGAACAATCTGGCTGTACTTTTTGACGGACAGCTTTATTTATTTATTTCAGTGCATCCGTTCTTCTAGTACCTCTCTTACTCACTACTTTTTTGTTTGTCATCTTATTGTTTTATTTTTTAATAATTTTATTAAATGATCAATAAATCCATACATCAATTGAACCAGGCATGTTTGTACATATGTTGCCTTCCTTCTTTTCTAGACATTTACTGTCTATTCAGCCCTAATATCAGCTCTTTCCCCCACTCCCCCTATGCTCATAGCCCCCTAATAGATTATACATTGTTATTAATTTCATCTCACACTGACGGCTGTCTCTCTTCTCCCGTGTTTTCTGTTGTTCTTCCCCCTGTAGAAGGGTGTATGGTTATGTGTCGATCTTACTCACTCTTAAACTTTCAAACACATCCTTGGAAATTAGAAAGTAGGAAATTCAATGGGGCAGTTCTGCTCTGCCACATGGGGTTGCTGTGGGTCAAATATCCACTCTACAGCACTTTGCAACAACAACAGTATGTGGATTAAAAAGAGGCTGAGGTACCATTTGATAGCTGAGTGATTAAAAGTTTGAGCTGTGATGTCACATTACCGGTGTTTTCATCCTGGAGTTACACACTGGCCCAGGTAGCTTATCTCTCTGTGGCCTGGTTTCCAGCTCAGTGAAGTGGGAATGATAATTGTATTAATTTCAGAAAGTTAGAAGGAGGATTCAGATGAACGAATCAATATTAAAGCACACAGTTCAGGACCTAGGGCATAATAATTGCTCAATAAACACTTGTACTCAAGAGCCATTGATTCGGTTCTGATTCATGGTGACACACTGCACAAGGGACCAAAGCACTGCCCGGCTCTGCACGGTCCTGACAGTTGTTATATTTGAGCCCACTGTTACAGGTACTGGGTCATTTCATCTCACTGGGGATCTTTCTAGGTTGTTTGCTGAGCCCCCCTACTTTACCATGCATGAGGTCTTTTCCAGGGACTGATCTCTCCTGATAACGTGTCCGAAGTTATGAGATAAAGTCTCAACCATTCTCACTTCTAAGGAGCATTCTGACTCTATTTCCCCAAGACTGATTTATGTATTCTGGCATTCCATGATACTTTGGATCTTCTTCTCACGATCATAATTAAAATGCGTGATCCTTCTTCGTTCTTAAGTATTTGTTGTCTGGCTTTCACAGGCATGATTGGGTCAGACACACTTAAAGTGACTTCTTTGCTCGTTAACACTTTAAAGGAATTTTGTGCGACAGGTGTGTTGAATGCCGTGTTTAATTTCTTGACAGTTGATTCTGGTTTCAAGTAACGTGAAAACCTTGACAACTTCCATCTTTTCTCCCTTGATTACGATGTTGTTAGTTCAGTCACGAGAATTTTTGTTTTCTTTGCAGAGTTGAATTCCACATAAGAGGCTGCAGCCCTTGATTCCATCAGCAAGTCCTTTATGGTTGTACCATCTGCATACCACAGATTATTACTAAGCCATTTTCTTCGATCCTGTTGCCTTGTTCTTCATATAGTCCAGCTTCTTTGATCTTGTTCTTAACCTAGAGTTTGAGTAAGTATAGTGAAGGAAACAATTGTGGCACACAGCAGTCATGATTTTACACCATGCAGTATTCCCTTTGGTCTGGTGGAATGACTACCTGTTGGTCTATGTACAGGTTCTGCGTGAGCACACTGCTCTGGAATTCCCGGATTTTCATAATGTTCTCTGTTGTTTGTTATGATTCACACAGTTGAATGCCTTCGCATGGTCAGGGAAATACAACATCTTTTTGGTATTCTCTGCTCTCAGCTGAGGTCCATTTGGCATCAGCAATGATATCCCTTATTCTATGTCCTCCTCTGGATTCAACGTGAATTTTTGGCAGTTTCCTGTCAATGTGCTATAACTGTTTTATATTATTTTCAGTAAAATGTACTTGCATGTGATATTAGTGATAGCGTTCAACAATTTGTGCATTCTGTTGAGTCACCTTTCTTTGGAATAGCCACAAATATGGATCTCTTCCAGTTGGTTGGCTAGATAGCTGTCTTCCAAACTTCTTGGCATTGACTAAGGGCTGCTTCTAGTGCTGCATCACTTTGTTGAAAGAACTGGTGTTCTGTCAATTCCTGGACCCTTGTTTTGACTTACTGCCTCAGTGCAGGCTGGCTTCTCCCTTCTGTATCATCAATACTTGATCAACGGCTCACTCTTGAGAAAGTGGAGTGTTGACTAATTTCTTTTTAGTACAGTGACTTTGTGTGTTCCTTCCATCTTCATTTGATGCTCCCTTCATCATTCAATATTTTGCCATAGAATACCTCAATATTGAAACATGAAGCTTGAACTTTTTTTCTTCAGCTTTTTAAGTTTGAAATATGCTGAACTTGTTCTTCCATTTTTGTTTTCTAATTCCAGGACTTTGCACATTTCAATATAATGCCTTACTATGCCCCCTTGAGCTTACTTCTAAAATGTTCTACTTAGTTCTTTTGCTTCATCACTTTTTGAAATTCCCTTTACCAAGTTTTAGAGTCTCTTCTGCCATCCATTTATTCTTTTCTTCTTTCCTGTCTTCTTAATTACTTTTTGTTGTTCTTGTGCATCATGTTCTTGATGCCATCCCACCAACCAGTCTGGTCTGTTTCCTTGCATCTTTGATTTCCTTAACACTTCTTTGTTTCTGGTAGGAAGAGACCAATAATTGTATTTTAGATGGTTGCTTATGAGATTGTAAAATCCCAGACACTACTCACCAAAGTAGGATGTAGAACATTGTCTTTATGAATTTTCTAATTCCAATTGACCTGCGGGGTCTCTCAAGACTCTGGTATTGATCTCCAGGACTCATTCCCTTAAGGTGCTTGCTTATATTTACAATGTCTTCATAACAACTCTTGTGTGCTCCATATATTCATAGATATATGTGCAACACACATAAATGTTATTGTTGTTGGTAGCTGCAACAGAACTAAGCCCTGTCACAGTCTGGTCCTGCACCATCCTCATCCTCACGGTTCTTATGTGTGAGCCAGTTTACAGCCACTGTGTCAGTTTGTCTCCTTAGGGTTTTCCTCTGTTTCATTGATCTTGTGCTTCATCAAGTATGATTTTCTTCTCCAGAAACTGGTCCCTTATGAGCATATGTCCAAAGCACATGAGATGAAGTCTCGTCATCTTCCTTCTGAAGGAATATTCTGGTGTCCGTTTTTGATGACCGGGGCTTTTCTGCTGCGGTTCTCTTGGCACTCTGTGGTTATATTTAATATTCTTTGATAACATAATTCAAAGGCATTGATTCTTCTTCAGTTTTCTTTATTCATATTTATAAATATACTCTGTCAAATGGCAGCAGTCATTTTTGAAATGTTCTGTTAATTGCTTTTTAAAAACGATTGCTTCCTCTTTTCTTCATCAACAATTTACCAGAGGCTTTCTATGAGGCAGAGCAAAGTTGATGGTCAAAGAGTTGGCATGAGTGACTGCGCACACAGGAAGAGGAGGGCATCCCCAGGTCTGGGATAATCTTGAGAAAACGGCCTGGGATAGGATTCTGCAGCTCAGATCAGGGTGGCAGCCACCGAGACAGTGCTCAAAGGACAACGAAGTCATGTCCACAAAGGCTGGCTTTAGAGGACCAAAAATAAGATAATTTGGGCATCAAAAGAATTAATATTATTAATAGAGTCTACCAAAATCAGAAAATGAGTTTATTAATGCATAAACAAATAAATGAATACATTGAGTGTGATGAGAAATTGAATATAAAGTAGAAAGAGTGTTGACATATCCACACACACACACCAAAAAACATTACTTAAAAGCAGAGTGTAGGAAAACCTTGAAAGAGTCACCTTAATAAAACGATTGCTGTTAGCATCAAAACTAATGAGACAAATCAAAATGTGTGCTTCTCACAATATACTGTGGTAACTGACAACAGAAAAGATGCTTCTGACCTCTTGATAGTCACGTCCTGGTTTAGTCTTCTCCCAACGTTGAGCTTTGACCCTTGTGACCAGCCAGTTATGGAGATGATGCTATATGCCTTCTGCTGCTAGGTCAAGAAAGATGATGCTCACTCTGGGAAAAGTCAGTCGCCAATATTGTGAGGACACACGTGTAGCTTAGAAACTGAGTGAGATCATGCTTATTGTAAACTATTGTGTGGGCTTGATTTGTTATGTAACCGATAGACAGCTAACACAGTTGCATTGAGAAGAACACAACATCATTTTTGTAATATTCCTGCCAGAGATACATAATATAAATCTAATTTTGAGGAGACATAAAATAAACATTTAAGAGGCATTCTACAAAATTGCTGACCTGCAATCACCAAGAGTGAACCTTATAAAAACAAGAAGACCTATAACTATAGTTCTCTCCCTATCTGAAGCAAAGAAGAATAAAGAAATGTCAAGAACCATGGAAACAATGAGTCCCAAGAACTAATGGACCACGTGAACCTCAGCCTGCGTGACCCGGAAACCAGAAGAACTAAGAGGTGCCCAACGACCACTCCCTCCTGCTCTGAAAGGAATCCCAATAGGAAGTCGTGGATAGAATGAGAGAGAAATATAGGACAAATCATAAAAAAATCAATAAATTTACAGCTCTGATCGAGACTGGTGACCAATACAGTATGGTCCTTAGTTATCCTTCAAACCTGAAACTGAGCTTGCCTCCCGCGGCTCATCTTTCAATCAAATCTATCAAAAAGCAGCCCTATAAAGTGAATAATAACACTGGGGAGATATGCAACACTCAGAACAATCAACCCTAAGAGATCGAAAGGGCAGCATCTGCCCAGGAATAAAGCACAAAAGGCAGGAACGGTGATTGGAAATGGGAACACACTGAGGAAATGGGAAGAATTAAGCTACATTGTGTCTATTACACTGGCTGTCATGAAACAGAATGTGTAAGAATTGCTAAAAAGAAAATCAATTCAATTTACTCTGTGAACTTTACTCAAATCCCAATAAAATTCTTAAGAAATAATCAAAGAAATGCTAAATGATTGCTCCCAATTTAAAGAGACTAGAAATATAACTTCATGTGCAATAAATAATTCTGAACATTTGAAATGCCTTTGCCATAAAAGACCTTAGCTAAACGTTGGCAAAGTTTGAATGGAAGTTGAGGATTCAATGATAGTAATGTGTTAACATAGTTATTTTTACTTTGATGAGTGTATTGTGGTTTTGTAGGCAAATGTACTTGTTTTTGTAAATATACACGAAAATACTCATGTGATGGGGTGTTCGTTTAGCATCTTTGTCTCAAGTGATGAAAGAAAACAAAATTTATCTGTAGCTACATTTCTGTACATTTGAGATTATCTGGAAAAAAATTTCAAATTACACAACTGGAGAAATAATGTATGGCCTTATCTGTAAAAAGTAATTTGTTTAAATTAAAGGGATGCACAATTTTGTCCGATTTTCTTGGTATCAAACATTTTTTAAACCAATCTTTTACTGATAGCCATTTATATTGCTTCCAGTTCTTTGCTATTGTAAAAAGCCAATTTTTCAGGGTGAGGGGATCCCCAGGACTCGAACGGGTCCTCAAGACCATCTCTGTGATTGTGGAAAATATTAACGACAGACAGACAGACACCGGGGCACAGGGGCTCCTTGTCCCATGTCAAGGCTGAGAGAGAGAATGTATTTTCCAATGGGTGTATATCATGGGGCTTACAGATCTTTCATATGGCATGCACGTCAGACAGCTAACATCATCAATAGGTAATCTTATAAGCAGGTAGCCTAATAAACGAGCAATAAGATAAGGCAGTGTCTTGACCTAGTGCTCACTGACCTCAAGCCCCCTGAGCCCTCTCTAGGGGGCTGCTACGTTTATGGTGGTTGGCTGTGGAACCTGATTGCTTTTATCTACAGAAAACCTTTAGGCATTATAAAGTAGTCAGACACAGAAATGATTCATCTTATATGGTGGCTCCTTTATGACAGTTCCTTTATGGGTATTAGAGGGACTGTGTCCATTCATGAGAATGTATATTAAAGTTTATTTATATCTCATCACTTTGAGAGTCTTCCCGCATCAGAGTTAGCTTTCCAGACCCATCGTGATGAGCACGGATTATTTATTTAGGTGTATGACATTCTCATCCAGTCCCTCCGTTTACCACACCAATTTATGAACAATATTTGTGAGCATATTTGTATATGTTGCATTTTTTGTACTAGACTAAATCCATGTAACTTGCATCCGTTAATTCATTAAAGTGTAACTCATCTGAGAAATCATCTAAAATCTTCTGGAAAGCAAATAAAATATAGCTTGGCAATTATTTTTGCCCACTAGAAAGCAGTCTGTAAGAGTAGGAATTGTGTGTCTTAATAATCAACATCCCCAGCATTAAATTAGTTCTTGGGCTTCAGTACATATTTGTTGCAGCAACAATAATGATGAACATTTATTACACTCAAGGCACTGTTCTAAGGATATTACTTCAGCCAACTTAAGGCACAGATAGATTACATCTATTTTGCAAATATGGAAACTTCTAAAAAGGTTAGAGCTTGCCTAGTTTCATACAAGTAAATGGCGACACTGGGAGTTAAACAATTTTGCATAATGTGTAAGCACTACATTATACTTTCTTGTTTAATAAATGAATAGTCAATCTTTTAATTTATTTGGCTGATCAACAATTACCAACTTTTTTCCCCACACGAACATTGGAAGGTATGGCCTGCCACTTTGTAAGAATCAAACTTGTTCTATGATTGCCTGGAACTACCCTGCACTTGCTGCATAATGGTACTGTTCCTGGAATTGATATACTGGGCGTAACACCACCACCACATCAGAAAAAACCTCTGCTGGGTGGAGTTTTCATAGTATGCATTTTTCCCACTAGGCAAGCATAGAACAACTCTCTCTGAGTTAGTGCATCCAGTGGCATCGCCTGGGAAGGTTGTCTTCAATCACAGTGAATTTTTTAATGAAAGTAGTTTTGCTCAAACCTTGTTTTTTGTGATGCCCTGTTTAAGAGAATAGGTGCAGCTGTGAAATTTTGTTTCCTGCTCGAGAAATATGCTGCAGAAACTGTTGCGAGATGATGCTCATTTCTCTTTTGCTGTGAGGGGGATAGTGCATTTGGAGTTTGTTCCATCCGATCAGACTGTTATCAAGCTTTCTATTTAGAGGTTCTGAAAAGATTGCATGACTGTGTAACAAAAAAGGCCTGCTTTGTGGCAGATGGGGGACTGGTTTTGCCACTATGACAATTTACCTGCTCACGCAGCCCTGTCAGTGTGCCAGTTCCCCATGCACCTTACTCACCTGACCTCACTGTGCAACTTATTTTTGTTTCGCAAATACAGAGACATGACAGGACAGCGAGTTGACGACAAAGGAGAGGTGAAGGGGAAAAAACAAGGGAGGTGCTGTCAGCCATCCAAACAAATGGGTTTAAAAATAGTTTTAAGAATGGAATTGCAGATTTGACAAATGTATTAAGTGTAATGGAGAGTACTTTGAAGGTGATAAGGTTGTTTTATTTTTTAAAAATTAAATACATAGCTTTGATAAAAAAAATCCATTTTGGCGGGCTACCCCTGTATGTGCAGGTATAAGCTAGAATTTCTCTTTACCTACAGAGGATATGGATATGTAAACAGAATATTTGCCTTGTATTACAAATAAAATCATGAGCCTAGATCTACAGCTTGGGTGCAGAAAGCAGAACTTTATTACTTGTACTTCAGCTACAACCACTGCTGCCTCCTTTGGCTCTGCTGATTACTACAACTGGAATGCCCCGTCCATCACCCACTATAGAACACCTAAGCAGCTTCCACTGAAGCCTGAGTTTGCAGAGGTTATGTGGTGGACAGCTAACCACAAGGTTAGCGGTTTGAACCCATCAGCCACTCTGCAGGAGAAAGACAGAGCTTTTTACTCTCATAATGAGTTCCAGCCTCAGAAACTGAAAGGGGGCAGTTCTTCCATGTCCTATAGTGTGACCATGAGCTGATAGCAACTCAATGGCAGTGAAGTTTCTGGTTTTCTTTCTTATGCTACTCATTGAAATATTACATACTCAACATACCTTATGTTAATTTTGTAAAATCCTCTTTTCTCACATCCACTATTCTCTTTAGATTTTTGCTTTTTTCCCCCCTTCACATTCCCAAACTCCAACATATATCATAATATCTTGTACATAGATTGAAATATTGGTTTTGTGTTGTGTTTGCATCAGTGAATGAATAATCTCAGGAAAATGTATTTTGAATTGCTTATAAGAACTTAAGTAAAGAAGACTAATATTTCAATATTACATATTTTATCATTTTAAATTAGATGAAATGGTTCCTACACCCAAGCCCACAGCCATCGACTCTAATCCGATTTTTTTGACCCTGTATAGAGTTTCTGAGACCAAACAGTTTCGGGATCAGATCCCAGTAGTCTCATCTTGTTCCCTCACGTCTGCTGGTAGATTTGAACTGCTGTACAATGTTTACCTGACAGTGCCATGAGGGCTTTTCAATGAAATGATTAGGCATGTATTTTTCACAGGACAATTTGTTTGTTGTTTTAGTTTACAAGGGCCTCAAGAAACAGCAATGTAAAGTTCCTTTCACATCTGCTTTCATTTCGATAAGACCTTTTGTTCCCTTTATGGTTGCTAAAATCAACTTTGCTTCCATCCACAACTTCAGTTCCTTTTTCTGTTAGGAGGCGGTTTAGGGACTTCAATGATAAATAAACTTAAAGGGATGAGTGGCCATAACATCCCTCCACCCCCACCCCAGGGCTATGGTGTATTCCTGTTAGAGAATTTAATACTAAATTTGTTTTCAAGTGTTTATATAATACCAAATATTTTAGCTAACTTGAATGAGGACTGTTCTTGAATCCTGTTCTGCATGAAATAATAAAATGTAATCCCTTCTTCATATATATTAAAAAAACAAACAACTTCAGGAATGCTCACTCTCTTCATTTAATAGGATTATGCTTTGTTGATGGCAAAGGCAATATAATAGCAGAGCCTTCGGGCCAATTCTTTCTCTTCCCCAAGAGGAGTTCTCTATCCATTACCCATAGCCAAAGGACAAAGTTGAAGGTTTTTGTTGCTGGCAGTTCAAGCAACAAGCCAAGGAGGCAGTTCAAACAACTGTGATCAGTCTTTTAAAAATGTCATTGTTCATGTAAATTAACTGTGGTCCTTGGGTGCCACCAACATCCTTGGATTGATTGAATACATAATCGGGTTTTATCTATTTCTATTTGGTGTAGAGTATGTTTCTTTTAGAAAACATCTAACCCTGAAGACTTCACATTTAGTTTGGGGTTAGTGCTTTTGGATTGTTTCTTTTGAGTTTCTGGTGTGATTTAAAATAGCCTTAGCATTTCAAAAGGATAATGTAAAGGTTTGTGTATTACCTTGGAGCTCTTCTAGATAAACTCTTTTTTTCATTTGTTATTTCCTGGGTAAATGGTAAAATTTGGATTCCCCAAGGATGTTTATAATTACTGACTAAAGTGAAACTTTAAGAAAGCACCTTTCTTCTATTATTGCCTTCCTATTATGAATTATACATTGTAAATAGTGCCTCCAGCTCTAAAATACAAACTTGATAATATACAGGTCATGTGAAAAGAAACACTGTAAAATTTAACCTCTTCATAGAAAGCTGAGCTGTTACATAGTTCAGAATGACTTCTCATTTATATTACTATGAAGTTCTTCATCAGAGTTTTTATAGATAAAATTCTGTTTGGGGCTAGCTGTTGATGCCCCCTACTGTTTCTAATTCTGTTGTAAATCTCCAAACTTTATTTAAGAAAGTCTTTGGGGAGACATGGCAAGCATTACTTTGTATGTACATGCTAGCTTTCTGAAAGGCAGCTTGCATTCCAGGTTAAATGTAGGGCTTG
>NW_022111373.1:43455258-43457383 GCF_000313985.2 Echinops telfairi | reverse complement strand
CCGCCCTCCCCGCGCGGACATGGCCGGCCGCGTCCTCCGCCTGCTAGCCCTCCTGCTCGTGCTTCCAAGCGGCTGTCTGGGTTACAGAAGCCCACTGTCGGTCTTTAAGAGGTGGGTGTCTTCTGGGGGGTGTTTTGTGTTTTAACAGAGGCCGTGTTGTTTGGGTGTTTTCGGTGCCTGCTGCTTGGAAATGCCACCACTTTTCCGAACCTTCTGGTTGGAGAAACGCACACGGCTGATTTACTTTGCCGACACGACCTGGCTTGCGGCGCGGTAACTTCTGGTGAAGCGCCCCTCATGGCACAAGCCCCACGGTGCTGTAGCCGGGCTGCCCTGGCTTTGAAAACTCCTGCTAGAAGTTGTGATTTCCATTACGAAGCGCTCCCTCTCGGGGAGATATTTCAGCACGGCAACCGAGTCGTCTGGGCTGGAATGCTCCCTTGTTTATAACAGCTCGAAGGACAGATCCGTGGTGGTGCGAACCCCACCAGTCTGTACTAGCTCACAAGAAAACACTGCGCTGTGTACACACGCCTCCTCATAGTTACCCTATTAAATATGTATGCCCTTGTACATTTGTGATTCACATCGCAGTCTTTTTTCCCTTCTGAATTCAGACAACTCTGCCTGGCAAGATTCTTGTTGTTGTTTTTCGCTGTAGTGATACACTCCCACAACAGTGCCAAGATTTTTACCGGGAGGGTGAATTTCTGATTTGTTAACACTAGGCTATCATTTTCTAGTAATTCACATATTTTAACAAGTTTTTATCAAATTGAGGTTTAAAGTGCCTTGCTTGCTGTTTGGATTCTGTTGACCAATTCAGTACACAATGTTCTTGGACAATAAAATGCAGTTCTGAGTATATCTTAAAGTAATGTATGATCAACACATCTTTAGGGTTTTGATCCAGTCTCAACCAGTAAGTAATCCTTAGTCTTAAAATCATAGAATTCTTTCATTGCCCTTCTTATGTAAAGACTCTGTTATGCCCAAGGATATTGAAATTGAGATCGTCTTCCTTTTTAAGGTTTAAAGAAACTACCAGATCATTCCCCAATGAATGTCTTGGTGCCTCCAGACCAGTAATTCCAATTGATTCGTCAGATTTTGCCATGGATATTCGCATGCCTGGGGTTACCCCTAAACAGGTGAGAGACCGTCTATATTTCATTCTTCACTTGTTGATGCATATATTTTATAATTAAATCAAGGAAATTGCATTTATAGTAGTGGTAACTTTTTAAAAGGAGGTGTTTGGTTTTAAGACTCGGGTAGGGTTAATATAATTGGCCAGTCTAAAGAGGAGGTAAATAATTTCTCTTAAATGTAGTTGTTGTTTTTAATAGAACCTCAGGAAAGGTACTTTTTGAGATTCTCTTTGGAGTGATTTTTTGTAATAAGTTGTTTAAATATGTGTTAAAATATGAAAAGTTTTTCTAATAAAGGAAAATTAGATTGAGCAGCTGCAGCTGAGATTCATTACCCTTGTATGACAGCTAAATTTAGGAAGTAAAAATAAGTGGTTTCCTGCCAAGAACTTGGAAAAAATTCCACACTCTTAAAAGTTAAGGAGACTGTTCATACAGGTGGTTGATTGTGAGTTTTCTGTCGCGTGACTGGCTTGTTGTAAGACATCTATTCTGAAGCAGTAACAGCAGACCTCATACGAATGAGCCTCGAGAGTATAGAGTAGAACTGGAAAAGAACTGGAAAACAGCGTGGGCTGTTCTTCTAACTTAGGCACAGAGAGGCTCAGACCCTTCTTGTGTGCAAGGTGTTTCATTAAGCATAAAAAGGGCAGAATCAATTATGTTTTGCAGCCATGCAGTGCAGGGATTTATGTGTCATTAAAAGATAGTCTCCTTTTGAAGAGCTACAGAGACAGGGAAAGACCTGGATGGTGTAGAGCTGCAGTGGCTGATGACTCATTGTTGCAGATAACATTTTTTTTTTAAGTACTGAGAAAAATAAAAGTATGCTAGTAAGGAGAATTTCTTTTAAAGTAACATCTTAAGGTCTAGAAAGTACACCTATATTGGGGTGGGAGAGTGGGGACAAAAAATTAGTATCCAGTTACTTGAGGATAGTGTGATTTAATTATCTGCCACTAGAAATAAGTACC
>NW_022111373.1:43453003-43454892 GCF_000313985.2 Echinops telfairi | reverse complement strand
TACTTCTTTCCTCCAGGAACATTATTATTCTGTCAACTAGTCATTTGATGTGGTTCCATCTTATTGTTACTTGTATATTTTCATTGTTGAACAATAAAAAATTTAAATTAGTAGTCCTAACAATGTATAACTGTGTTGAGGTCTGCATTCTCAGAAATACCCTAGAAATGAATTGATTATTTGAAAAATGCAGAAGTGCTCCCTTTTCATGAAATAAAATACATTTTTATTAGTAATTTAAAAATTATCAAAATAACAAAGGGGAAAAGAGCATTCACTGATGAAATTATCATTTTTCTTTTGCCCCATCTATATTTACTTTGCCCCTTGCCTGGAATATTTGCTGATTGCACCTTCCTTCTAGAAACCATGTAGTTCCAATAAGGTATTGGACTATGATTAGCAAATCTCTGCCTGTCACAGGAGCACTGGTGGATTAGTGGATTATGTAATGGGCTGCTAACCACAAGGTCAGCAGTTCAAAACCTCCAGCAGCTCCTGGGCCAAAGGTGAGGCTTTCTACTCTGCCTTATAGGATTGCTGTGAGCCAGAATGTACTTGATGACAGTGCATTTTCTCCTAACCTAATCTCCGGGCTCTTCCTGAGACTGCCTTTTTCTGTTGCACATGAACATGGAGGCGTTTAGTCCTCGGACCTTCAGAGTTTATGGGGAAAGGCCTGCCTCCACTAAAATGAAGGCTGTATAAGGGCACGTGGTTGGGCTGAAAGAATGTCAGGTTTTTTGTGCTGTGACTATTACAGTCTTGGAAACCCGCAGGGGGGCAGCTCCACTCAGTCCTAGAGAGTCGCTGTGAGTCAGAACCAACTGGATGGGCGGTGAGTGTGTTCCAGCCAGATTGACTGGCATTGCCTACTTGCAACTGAAACGACTTAACTGGGCTACGTGATTCAGTTCCTCTGCCTCATCAGCTCAGAACTCTTGACAGTCTTACTTTCTACCATCACTCTCTCCTAACAACATGCCATGGGCATTTATTGACT
The DNA here is from genome assembly GCF_000313985.2 of Echinops telfairi. Lineage (NCBI taxonomy): Eukaryota > Metazoa > Chordata > Mammalia > Afrosoricida > Tenrecidae > Echinops > Echinops telfairi. The sequence goes on along the minus strand of NW_022111373.1, from coordinate 43,453,889 downwards.
TGATTTGACTGACATATAAGTAACCTTCATGAGAACTGGTGGGTATACGTCTATCTATTAACCTGGGGAAAGATGGATTCAGGCCTTCAGAATTCTTTTTTTCCTAAACTTGTTTTTTTTAAATTTTTATAAGGAACACCTAGAGCTGTGCTTTTGTGAGTAGTTTTGTTTCGGGAAGTGTTATTTTCTTAAAATATAATTGATGTTAGAGTTAACACAGGTTCATAAAGAGAAAAAATGGGGAAAAGGCAATGAAGGAACTACTAGAAACAAATATAAATGGGTATTACCAAAGTTTACCAGAAAATCATTAAAAAAGAAAAATGATCTAGAAAACGACATTAAAAAACCTAAGGGGAAAAAGAATAAGGGACTGTAAGAAGAAAAGCAGACACTGAGAAAATATATTTTATAAAATGACAGAGGACCAAGAAAAGCAGCAACATTAAAGAAAGAAATTGAGATACAAGAACTTTCATTGATAGAAGAGGTAGATGAAATTGGTTAAAGAGAGATGAGGAGCTGAAACCAAGGGCTCAAGTAGAAAGCAAATATTTTGAGAATGATGATGGCACTAATGTGCTTGACACAATGGATGGATGTATGGATGGTGATAAGAGTTGCATGAGCCCCTAGGAAAATGATCTTTAAAAAAGAGAGAGAGATTAATCCAAGAGATTATTTTAATGAAGTACCTAGTATATGTCCGCGATAATGAAAGATACATCAATAAATGTGATGTTAATCCTTTCTTTGAGAGATTAAGATTGTTGGGCAGGCTTTGGCAGAGGAACAAGCAGACATTGAATATCAGAAGTAGAGGGAGCACCTTCGTCATAATAAAGATCATAAACTAGTTTTACAGATGGAAATACAGGCTTAAGTT
>NW_022111373.1:43449672-43451554 GCF_000313985.2 Echinops telfairi | reverse complement strand
AGCAGATCAGTTTTCCATTCAAGGATTCATACACATTTTGTTTCATCTCCTTGATTGTGATTTCTACAATTAAACATTACTCATCCCGTTTCTTCTTTGTATTTCCTGTTTCCATTTCTCCTTCCAACAGCTCTGAAAGGGATTACATTACAAAGACCTGGATATAGTGGGAGAAACATGTGCTAAAAAAATCTCAAAATTATAATCAGGGTAGGATTACCCGTCAGATGGAGATTAGTGGAACCCAAAGATTAGTCTGGAAATGTTGGCTCAATTTTTCAGCCAACAATAGACACGTGTATAAAAGGAGTAATGACACCAGGGAGGTACATACATCTGTGAATCCTCAACCATCTGAGATAAAAATGGCAGTTTCTACTCAATGCCCGAGTTCAGAAGGGTTATAAATATCAGGTTATTCTCAAACTTAATGTCTTTCAAATCCAAGGTGATGTAGTATTTATTTAATTAATTAGTTGGTTAACTTAGGTCCTCTGAAATCTTGGTATAAGGTATTAATAGTGCATACCATTAAAAGTGTAATTTAACAAAATCAAATGGTTTCCTTGTTCCTAATATCGTGAACCCATATGTTATTTGAATTTCCATTCATTAAGATGAGTTCAGGTATCTGTGATTGGTGCAAACTATTAAGGTGCTCAGCTGCTAACTCAAGGTTGGAGATTAGAATTCACCTTGAGGCACCTCTGAAGCAAGGCCTGGAGATTGTCTTATAAAAAAGTAGCCCTTGGAAACCCCGTGGGCTCTGGATCTACTGTGACACACAGGGGTGACCATACATTGAAACAGACTCAAGAACAGTGGTTTACTGGTAAGATGTCCTGTCCTGAGGTTAGTTATTTCTCTCCCTTCTATGGGGAGTAATGAAAGAACAACAGAGGATACATTCCCCCCCCCCTCCATCTCTTGCAAATTTTGTCTCATTCTGTATTTGTCTTTTGAGAAATCACAGATCATGCATCAAACTCAGAAAACAGCCTCCCCTGAGTTTCTGAGCATAAATGTCTATCACCAGCAAAGCAACCCTCCCCTGTCTAAAGATCACATCAGATACCTCAAAAGATCAAGTCGATAAACCTCGTATCAAGGAGTTTTCAGTTAATAACTTTTTTGTCGATGTGTTCCTTTTACATATTTTATTTTTAAATAATGATAAAAGAATGCAGTCATTTACCTAAACAGGAATTAACATAATACTCCCATGAAATGTTGTCCAGAGCCTCTCTTGCATGGTTCTCTTTGCGTTTTTTTCTAAAATGGACACTCAATAGAAAATGTATCCTAATACATTTTTGCACCATTTTTTAGCAAGAGAAGAGGATAGAGTTCCCTTTTCCTCCACCGTGCATACGCAATCACGTGAGAGCCCCGCTGTCTTAATCTGTGCTTTCTACCGTCCTTCACGGGATCAATTTTAAAATGTCAAGTCTCAGTCATTACATCACTTAACAACAGTGGGTGCTTAGAATATTGGTTTGATCCAAGAGGGAAGGTAACATTCACATGTAGAATCGCCATGGGGTCAAGTTTTTTTCCAATTCAGAATGCAGACTAATCTTTTTATGTAAAGCCACTCAGTTGTAAGAATGTTTTGCTTTTTGGTCATTTTAAGGCAATTATATTATGCTTAATGTATATTTATTAAAGTTTAGTCATTATGAAGCTATCCCTAATTCATGATAACAACTCAGGACAAAATTCGTAAGGACAGAAAAGACCCTCCTCTTTGTATTCTTAGGAATTGCAATTTCTTTATACTTTCTCTCTGTAACCTTACGCAATGGTATTTATATTTTAGGAAAATAAAATTTATGTTTTCTTTTGGGCCTGAAAATAAAATAAAGATATTCCATAGTGCTAC
>NW_022111373.1:43446204-43449150 GCF_000313985.2 Echinops telfairi | reverse complement strand
ACGTGCAGTGCTACCGGAGCAGTGTCTGCTGGCAGTAATCGATGAGAGAAGTGATGGCATGAGTTGCAGACCTTTGTCTGCATCATTGCCCTATTACCTGTGTGTTGTCAGAAAGAATGGACTATGGTGAGAAGTGGTGGTATTCAGTTATTCTAATAAAATGAAGATTTGCCATGTCCTTTAGTGTTTCCTTTTCCTCTGGTCTTTCTTCTTTGCCTTTTAAAGGCAATAAAAGGAATGAGCTGACTGTTGAAGGAGTGGAATCAAGAAATGATTTTAAAGCTGGACTAGCATTTACTTTTTATTTAGAAAGATTACGAGTAAATTTGTATAAAATTCCAAAATATGGAAAAGGTAAGAGCAATACATTTTAGAAATTAATATGCTCTGTCCCTTCCCCTGTATTCTCTTTGTGTGGTACATAGAGTAAACATTTCAGCTGCTAACTGAAATGTTGGTGGTTCGATTCTACTCAGCGACTCTTAGAAGGAAGGGGTAGCGAGCTACTCCCAAAAGATCACGGACGGTGAAAACCTGTGGAGCACGATCTGCTCCGAACCCGAGAGATTGCCACGAATCAGAACTGAACTCACTTGGCAGTTCTTTTCTGATACCCACCCCTACCATTATAATAAATGGAGAAAAGATGGAAATTCTCCAGGATTTCATTTTACTTAGATCCACAAATAACACTCATGGAAAAAGCAGTCAAGGTCAATTGACATATTGCATTGGGCAAATCTACTACACAAGACCTCTTGAAGGTGTTAAGGAGCAGGTTTGTCACTTTGAAGACTAAGATGTATCTGACCCCAATTATGACATTTTTATTGCTGCAAATGCTTGTGAAAGGTGGACAAGGAATAAGAAGACTGGAGACAAATTGATACATGTGAATTATCGTGTTAGTGAACAATATTGAAAGTACCATGAATGGCCAAAAGAGCAAACAAATATGTGTTAGAAGTATAGCCAGAATGCTTTTTAGAAGTGAGGATGTCAAGCATTTGTTTTACATACTTGGGACATTTTTTCAGGGGAGACCAGTCCATGAAAAATGCCATCATGCTCGCTAAGCTAGAGAGTGAGCAAAGTGGAAAAAAGACCATCAGTGGTCTGGGTTGGCACAGTGGTTGCAACATTGGACTCAAACATAACAATTGTTAGGATGATGCAGCATTTCATCCTGTTGTCCATGAGTTGGGACTAACTGGACTAGCATTATCTAACAATAACAACAGCCCCCACTAACCTGAAGATGTACTATTATCTCAAGTTTACAAATGTGGAAGCTAATCTCAAAGATAATGCACTGATTATTAGGAAGGATGGTCGCAAGGTCTGTATCTCACATTAAAATTGCTTTTTTCCACTTCTATTTTGAAAATTTAGAAATATTAAATGAAAAGGAGCTGCATCTCAGATTTCTCTTTGTTTTAGAGCTTCAAACTGGTTCTAGTAATTGCCTGGTAAGTCATGTGGTTGTCACCTACCAATAACTGTTGTCTAAGAGTTTTGAACCCTGTAGGAAACAAACCCAGCTCTTCTCTGTCAGTTTGTTCTGCTGTGGTGTGTGTTGCTGGGATGTTGGAAGTTATGCCACTGGTATTTCTTATACCAGGATGTTAGCTATGGTGGACAGGTTTCAGTGAAGTTTCTACTGACACAGACTAAGAAGAATGAAGAGCCATTCTACTTCAGGCAAATTAGCCACCGAAAATGTTACAACTATCAGTGAACCATGGTCATATATGCCAGAAGATGAGCCCTTCCTGTTGGAAATGAGCTGTTGTCCAGTAGCTCCTGACACATCGTAACCCTAAAGGATAGGCTAGAACTGATCTCTAGGGTTTTTGAGACATAAATATGTATGGGAGCAGACAGCCTCATCTTTCTCCCCGAGTGCGAGTGCGTGGTGGGTTGGAACTGCTGACCCTGTGGTTAGTCGTCCCCTGAGCAAACAGGACTCCTTTCAGGCTGGAAGGCACTCAGATACTGTTGTGGATGAGCTGCCTCTAAGTAAAATCAACCTTAATAACATGAAGTGAATAAAGCTTGGGAAACATTCATTCACCAATGTGGCAAGACTCAAAAGGAGGAAATATCTGCGAGTAAGCACTACTAACCAGAATGTGGACGCATGGCGGCCTTCCAGGACAGAGGAGAACTGCCCTTCTGGGACTATAACTCTTTCTGGGAGTAGAAAGCCCCCTCTTTCGCCTGAGGAGTAGCGGTGGTTTCGAACTGCTGACCTTGTGAATTGCAGCCCATCACATAACTACTACACAACCAGTGAAGTCATCAAAAATTAAATGAAACATATAAAAGTCAATATCCTTAAGTGAAATGGACTGGTACTGGAGATTCTGAATTAAACAGTCACGTGGTCTACTATATAAGGAATGAAAATTAAAGACAAATACTGTTACATTCATCATTAGAAACATTTTAAGATTGATCCTTAAGTAGATTACAGTAAGTGGTAGGATAATACGTATTCATATATCTACAAGGAAGACCAGTTAATACAATTTATTATTCAAATGTATGTCAAAGATAAGGAAATTGGATACTTTGCTAACTTCTACAGTATGAAATTGATCAGACATGTAAGCAAGATGCATTAATTGTTAGTAGTAATTGGAATATAAAATTTAGAAATAAAGAAGGATGTAGAGTTGGAACATGTGTCTTCAGTGTTGGAAACAATGACCATGATAGAATTTTTTAGCAGTATTTATTGACATAGAATTCATGTATTAAATAATACCATGGTTTAAATATATCATCATTACAATCAATTTAAGAACTATTTCTTAATCTCAGTGGGGATTGTGTAAATGAGTTTTGGGCTTTAGAATTCTGCATATCAAGCTCTTAAAATTTAAGCTCTAATACAATTCCCTCCTAGGATTTTGGGTTTTATTGTTTATAATCCTTGGGTTA
>NW_022111373.1:43443334-43445451 GCF_000313985.2 Echinops telfairi | reverse complement strand
AATCTGTGATTCCATTCTTGGAAACAATTTTCAAATTCATCTGTTTGGATGGCTGAAAGCACCTCCCTTTTTTTCTTTCCTTCTATGTCCTCAAATACTGTCCTTTCGTGTCCCTCTGCATTTGTGGAAACAAAGTCACACAGAATGAGGTCAGGTAATTAAGGTGCGAGGAGTAAGGGAAGCATGTTGTTTTTTTGCCAAAATCGGATGCACTGAGATGGATGCATGAACAGGTGCTTGTCATGTTGGCAAAACAAGTCCCCAATCAGTCCCCCATCTGCCACAAATCAGGCCTTTGTTGCCATACACTGTCACACAGTCATTTCAGATCCTCTAAATCGAAAGCTTGTTTAACAGTATGACCTGGCACAACAAACTCCGAAATGCATAATACACTGAGTCGACATTTCCGTCCATTCAGGAAGTTGACAGGTGTCCAGAACGAGGTTTGTTATTAATCGATATTTCACCCTTGCGATACAAGGAAACCACTGGTACACTTGAGTTTTTCCCATAGTGCTGCCCTTGTAAGCTGTGTTCAACATCACAACAGTTTTTTTGGCATTTTTTCTGAGCAGGAAACAGAATTTCACAGCTGCACACTGTTCTTTTAAATCGGCCATCACAAAAATCGAGGTTTTTCATGAAAAAAATTCACTGTGACCAGAAAGAACCTTCCCAAGTGACTGGCACTGGGTGCACTAACTCAGAACTAGTTGCTTGATGCACGCCGACCTGGAAAAATTCTTACTTCAAAAGCTCTCCTCTGCCCAGCACAATTCGGGGATTTTTTGTGGGGGAGAGTACCACCTCATATGCTTCAATTAAGTTGCCAATGATTGGCAACTCAAAACCTGAAAAGCAAGAGATTTGGACCAATCTTGTCTGAAATGGACTGATACTGGGCATTTTGAATCAGAAAATCATGGTTTACAATGCTGGGAATAACAGCAAAGAGGACTGGCTTTGCATTCATCATAAAGAAGGACATTCCAAGATCCTCGTCAAGTATAATGTTGTCTGTGATGGCTAATCTTTATCTGAAGACAAGGAAACTGAATGAACACAAACATTTCTCAGATTAATGCAACAATCACTAAAGCTGTTATTGATGCAGAAGTTGAACCATTGTACCAATGTCTTCAGTCAGAAATGGATCAACCATGCAATCATGATGCATTAATAACTATTGTGTTTGGAACACAAAAGTTCAAGGGAGGAAGGAACAGTAACTGGAAAGTACAGTTTTGGTGATAGAAATGAAGTTGTGCATCACATGATAGAATTTTGTAAGGCTGACCACTTGTTTATAGCAAACACCTTTTGTTGGCAACAAATGGTGACCGTACCTATGGACTTCTCCAGATGGAATCCAGTAATCAAATTGACTACATCCGTGGTAAAAGATAATGAAGAAGCTCAATATCAGCAATAAAAACGAGACCAGAGGCTGAGTGTGGAACAGACTATTAATTGCTCATATGTCAGTTCAGGTTGAAGCTGAGGAAAATTAAAACAAGTCCATAAGAGCCAAAATATCATCTTAAGGATTTGTCACATGTATTTGAAAACATTTCAATAGTTTTGATGCCCTGAACATTAAAGACAGAAAACTTGACAAGCTGTGAGAAGACCTCAGGAAAATCATTCATGAAGAAAGCAAAAGGTCATTAAGACAAATGAAAGAAAAAAATCAAAGTGGATGTCAGAAGGGATTCTAGAACTTCCTGCTAATCATAAGGTAGATAAGGCAAATGTAATAAATGATGCAGTCAAAGAGCTGAACAAAAGATTTCAAAGGCTAGCTCAAGAAGATTAAGTAAAATATTATAATGAAATGTGCAAAGATCTAGAGTTAGAAAACTGCAAAGGAACACATGCTCAGCATATGTTAAGCTTACAGAACTCAAGAAAAAAGTCAAGCCTTGATTTGCAATGCTGAAAGATTCTTTGGGAAAAAAATTGAATGATGCAGAAACAATCAAGAGAAGGTGGAAGTGATACGCAGTCACTATCCCCATCCCCCACCCCTCAAATAGTCAACATTTCACCACTTCACAAAATAGCATATGAGCAAGACCCTGTTAATGAAGAAAGAAGCTCAAACTACACTGAAG
>NW_022111373.1:43442038-43443069 GCF_000313985.2 Echinops telfairi | reverse complement strand
ATCTTGGCTGAAAGTAGAGAACACCAGAAAGGTGTTTACTGGTGTAAACATCATTGACTATGCAAAGACATTCAACTGTGTGGATCATACAAAATTTATGGACAGCCTTGAGAATAATGGGAATTACAGAACACTTGATTGTAGTCATTTGGAATTTGTACATGGATCAAAAAATGGTTGTACGAACAGAACAAAGGAATCATGTGGTTTAAAATCAGGAAAATTGAGTGTCAGTGTTCTATTATCTCATCACACTTATTCAGTCTATATGTTTGGCAAATAATCCATGAACTTGGCTTATATGAAGAAGAATGTGGCATCAGGAATGAAAGGTTTATTAACAATTTGCGATGTGCTGATGACACAATATTGCTTGCTGAGTTAGAAAAACTTGAAGCATTTGCTGATGAAGACCAAGGATTGTAGCATTCAGTATGGATGACAACTCAGTGTAAAGAAAACAAAATAAAAATCCTCACAACTGGACCAATAGGTAACATCAAGGTAAACTAAAAAAGATTGAAGTCAAAGACTTATTTTTGCTTAGATACAACAATCCACACTCGGGGATGAAGACGTCAAAAACATCAATGAAACAGTGCATTGAGGAAATCTGCTCAAGACCTCTTTACAGTTTTGAAAAGCAAAAACGCCACTTTAAGGACGAAGGGGTGCTTGACCCAAGCTGTGCACGGAAAGCTGTACATTGAATAAGGAAGACCAAAGAGAAGTTGATGCGTTTGAACTGTGGTGTTAGGGATGCATATTGAAGGCACCGTGGACTGCCAACATACAGCTCTGTCTTGGAAGAAGTACAGCCAGAATACTGCTTAGACTTTTGTCTTGAGTCCTGTGGGCAAGAGAGACCAGTCCTTTGAGAAGGACATCATCCTTTGGAAAGTGGTGGTGGGCAGTCGGTCACGTGCTGGGAGGGATGAAAAATAAAGGCCCTCAGGAACTTGATTGACACAGTGGCTCCAACAATGGGCTCAAACCTAATAATAGCTCTGAGGATGGTACGGACGGAACCA
>NW_022111373.1:43438969-43440891 GCF_000313985.2 Echinops telfairi | reverse complement strand
GTTTTAGTGTTGTGCTTGTGTTTAGTTTCATGATTTTCTTCCAGGGCCTGTGGTCTTGAGCTGGCTTCTTTGCTCTGTACAATAGTCTTCATTACCATTGTCTCTGGTACCTCTGGTCTCATCCTCTTCCACTTCTGATAGAGATCTCAAAAGTGCTCATTGGTGGCCCCTTTTCTGATAGTCCTGAGATTTCTCACTGTATTTCCAATATGGCTTTTACACGGAGAGAAGTAGCTTTTATGGAGGTGTGGTTTTTGTCTTTCAGCAAACCCCAGGGAAACAAAGGTTATCATTTGATTCATACTCTCTACCAACGTTAAGATTTAACTCCAACTTAATCTTGTCTAACAGCACAGCAGAGAACTCCCTCCAAAATGGCATAATAACCACAAGCATATGGCGCCCTGATGGCATAGCGGTTATGAATTGGGTTGTGAACCACAAGGTTAGCAGTTCGAAACCTCCAGCAGCTCTGTGGGAGAAAGACCGGACTTTCCACTCCTGTAAACAGTTAATGTCTCAGAGACCCCCAGAGGGGTCTTATTGAGTCAGCACTTGTGAGAAAAGTGATTGTGAGAAGAAGAATTCATAACTTTGAATTAAGGTGTTGGCGAAGAATACTAAGTATTCTATGGACTGCCAAAAGAATGACCAGATTTAGAAAAGTCAGAATGTTCCTTAGAAGTTAGGATGACAAGACTTTGTCTCAGGTACTTTAGACATGTCTCCTGCTTTGTTTCGATAGGAGAGACTAGATCCTGAGAAGGACATCATGCTTGGTAAAGTAATGGGTCAGCAAAAACAGGAAGCCCCACAAAAAGATGGGTTAACAAAGTGACCAAAACAATGAGCTCAAACTCTGCGTTAGAGCTGGCTTGATGGTCCCTAAAAAGTACAACGGAAATAGTAATGGTGGAGGCTGGGTTCCTTTGAATGTGTGTTGCTCTCCAGAATCCTGCCGATTTTGTTCTCAAAAGCCTGGCACCTTGCTCCCTCCTCAAAGTTTCAGGAGCCTAGTGGGAAAGAGTAAATCATTGGTAAGATTCTGGGAAACAGCAACATTCAAAACTGTACTACCACTGCCATCTTCACAGGGGAAATACCTTTTTGATTCTGACATAGGTGGAAATACTAAGGGCAACCAATTGGGTTATGATACAATGCATATGCTGCTCCTATTTACAATGGCAATTGCTAAACTCTATTGAACCAGTTCACATCCCTCATTTATTCATATAGCTCACCCTTTGCTTTATCAGCAAGGCTCAATTATTTGAATTAAATAGAACTGAATGTTAAATGACTCTTGTAAATCATAAAGTTGCATATACTTTGTTGCTAATTTTTTAATCATGTTGTGTCCTCTTTATTTTTATTAAAACGTGTTTAATGATCACTTAAGAAAGCTGAGCTATTATCAGTGTTTTCCTTTCTTTGAATAATAAAAAAGGTCACTTATCTGAGTTCAGAGCTTTAAATATTAGTATAAATTGACCACTTTTACTTTTCTTCTTAAAAAATTAGAGACAGAGCGGAGTCTTTTTCTTGTCAATTAATCTCTGGTATTTTAAAATTAACATGATATTTAAGAGAATATTTGATACAAAGCCACTGTGGAATAAAAGATACTCTTATGATCCACATATATTCTCAATTAGGTTTAAGATTTGATTTGTTTTGTTTTCCTAATAATTATTTTTGTAAAGGAGATCACATCTAAAGGACACTTATTTTATTATGTAGCAGACCTGGTAGTGTAGTGAGTTACAAGTCAGACTGCTAACCATAAGGTCAGCAGTTCAAAACCACCAAATGCTCCACAGGAGAAAGAGGAGGCTTTCTACTCCCTTAAGTAGTGACAGTCTGAGAGACTGGGCAGTTCAACACTGTCCTATCAGATCCTTGTGAGTTGGGAATGACTC
>NW_022111373.1:43437211-43438528 GCF_000313985.2 Echinops telfairi | reverse complement strand
TGCTAAACAAACAGCTTATAAATTCCTGGCTCCATATTAAATCTTAAAATAACTTTTTATTATATTTTTTCATGGCCATCCAAAAAGAAATTTTATTAGTCTTGATTCTGGTAGGAATTTTTTGGTCACTTGAGTATTGAATGATTGGTAGTGATGTCTTGCAGTCAGCTTAGTGTAATTTCTATTAACATGATTTTGATGCTATTTGAAATATTTACTGTTTAAATCTAAATAAAAAATTAGCATTTTTTTCTGTAAGGGTCAGCTAGTAAATTTTCTAGGATTGTGAAACACTCAGGGTTTGAACAGATGTAACTAGAAAGCAGTCATAGGCAATGTGTAAACTAATTGAGTGGTTGTGTTACAATAAAAACAAAACTAAACTTCATGTACTAAAACAGAAAGCCTGTGCATGAGCTATAGTTTTCCAGTCCCTGATCGAAACCATTGCATTTAGGTTAATAAATGGTTTTAACCTTTGGCATCTCTTGAACAGTTTTCTGATTTAGAGAGTACAGAGACTAGGAATGCCAATACTTGCTTAACAGCACTGTGGTGTTTGTGTCCTAGTTCCCTGCTGTGTTTTTATACGTGAGTGATCATAGAATATGGTCTATTATATCTATAATAGAGTCGTTTACTTGTACGGTTTATTCTATGTAAAACTTCTCTACCTCAACAATTATGATTTCTGTGTTATCGCTAGATCAAACCTTGAGTAATCCTTCTTGACTTCCTCCTTTCACATCCCATAAGTGATATACCGAATCCAGTCTTTCTCATCACATCCATGTGGCCCACTTTGTGGGACACCATTCTCTTTCCTGGGTCTCCTTTGTTCCCTTGCTGATCTACAGTTTGTCCAGATAGCAGCCACGAGGATCCTTTTAAAACCGAAGTTATATCGTATCACTCCCTGCTTTTATCTGTTAATGCCTTCCTGCACCACTCGCATTGAATCACAAAGACTTTGTGGTGGCATACAAGGCTGCTCAGTTTTCCTATCACCTTACTCACTTCAGTGTTTCTCATCCTGTCCCAGCCAGGTCAGAATCCTTGGACATTTAAATCATCTTCACACCAAAGGATGCTAGTCTAAAGCAAAGCTTCTTAAACTCAACCCCCTTTCACCTTAGAAATGTGCAACATGGGCAAGTGCTACCATAAATACCTCTGACTCGTTACATGTTTGATTTTGAATTAGTATTTGCTTGTTGCACGTTCAGAAAACTTTTACTCTTGCCAAATTTTTCACGACCCTCACATTCAATTACAGGATCCCAGATGGTGTTACAGCCCATAGTTTAAGAAGCTTTA
>NW_022111373.1:43432403-43436162 GCF_000313985.2 Echinops telfairi | reverse complement strand
CTATATGATAGAATTACTGTTAAATGAATTAATATGTATAACGGTGAGTAAATGCTCCATAAAATGTTAGCTATTATTATATCTTGCTGACAGTATGTTACACAGATGTATTAACATATATACTCAAGTACTGTAGAGCAAGTTTCTATATAAACATACCTTAGAAGTAAACTAATGAATTACAGAAAATTAGATTAGTCATAAATAAGGTAATTGGAAGGGTAATGCTTTGTACTTAGTCATCTTTTCCATAATGTAAAAGTAGATTAGAGTCTGCATTTGTCTCATCATTAGGAAAATTTTTGTGTAGGCAATAGAACTTGAAGAATGCTGCTCAATGTGTAGAAGCAAAGATGGAAACAAACATTAGGTCCTTATTCTAGAACTACTGTTATAAACTGATGACATAATTGTAAACTTAGCTTTCACAATTTTGTTTTTAAAAGCATTGAGTAATCACTAATGGTACAATTCATTAAGAGAATAGTTAAACGCATTAGGCATCAAAAAGCATCCCTCAAACACAGAATTCATAATAATTCATAGTGAAGTTGGTTAAAATGTGAATAAAGGAGGGTTTATGACATATAAAACTGATCCCCAAAAGCAAGTAAAATAAAGCATTTGAGTATTTTAATAAACAGAATAAGTTAAGATATGTTTAACACCTGGTAAATATTGAATATGAATACACATTAAATAATATTTAGTACTGGTTATGCTTTTGGCAGAGATCTGCAAGGTCAGCAGTTCAAAACCAGAAGAACTCTTCAGGAGAAAGAGAAGGCTTTCTACTCTGGTAAATAGTTACAGTCTGAGGAACGCACTGGGACAATTCCACCCTGTCCTATAGGCTTGTTATAAATCAGTATTGACAAGATGGCAGCAAGTTGAGAATAATACATACTTAATATTTGCCAGATACAGGGCATAGTGCTTACGTGTTTGGTGCTAACTGCAAGGTCAGCAGTTTGAAAACACAGCTGCTCTTTCCATAAAGACAGGGCTTTCTACTTCCATAAAGGGTTACAGCCTCAGAAACACAGGGCAGTTCTACCCTGTCCTACAGGGTTGCTCTGAGACGGCCTTGACCCTCTGGCAGTGCAGTTCCTGCTCGTCAGCGTTCCTGTGTACAAAAGAGCAAAACTCTGCTCAGCCTTGCACACTCAGAGTTGTTTTTATGTGTGAGCCCATTGTTGCAGCCACTGTGTCAGTCCATCTCACTGAGGGTCAGCCTGTTTTTCGCTGACCCTTTATCCAGCATGATGCCTTTTCCCAGTGACTGGACTCTCCTGGTAACATGTGCAAAGCATATGAGACAAAGTCTCACCAACCCTGCTTCTACGGAGTATTCTGACTGTACTTCCACCACAGATTTGCTTTTTCATTTGGCAGCCCATGATACTTTCAACATTCTTCGCACATAATTGAAATGCGTCAGTTCTTCCTTTTTTACTACCCTGCTTTTAAATGCATATAAAGCAATTGAAGATTTAAAATACTGTGCTTGAACTAGGCACTCCCTAGTCCACAAAGTGATGTGTTTGCTCTTTAACACTTGTAAGAGGTCGTTTGTAGCAAAATTGCACATTGTTTGCTCTCTCAACTGCTGCTTCTGTGAGCATTGCTTGTGGCCCCAAATTCAATGAAGTCTTGGACAACTTCAGTCTGTTCTCCATTTATTGTCTAATGGCTCCCTTGTAAGTATTTTACTTTACTCTAAGTTGCAGTCCATGCTGTAGTCTGTGATCTTCATTTTCAGGTGCCTCAAGTCCTTCTCGTGTTTAGCAATTAAGGTCATGTTAGCTACATATCCAAGTTTATTGGACCTTTCTCTAATCCAGACACCTCCCTCTTCTTCATATCGTGTGGCTTCTCGGCGTACAGATCTGCTCAGCATACAGGTTGAATAAATATGGTGAGAGGATACATCCCTGACAAAAGGCATTTCTGATTTTACACCCACAGTTTTCTCTTGTTCTGACTATCTCTGGTTTATGTATAATCCACACAGTCAGGTGCCTTTGAACAGCCAGAATACAAGTAAATATATTGCTAGCATTCTCTGCTTTCAGTCCAGGTCCATTTGAAATTAGCAAACATATCCTTCATTCCAGGACCTCTTTTGAATCCCAATTGAATTTCTAACAGCTTCCTGTCAATGTTCTGCTGCATCCTTTTTTAGATATATAAAACCAAACCCCAAACAAACGCACTGATAGGGAGTTGAGTCCCACTTGCAGTAGCCCAGAGACGCTTTCTGAGACTTCTGCTGTTTACTGTAGCCGACAGTCTCATCGTTCTCCCATGCGGTTGCTAGTGGGTTTGAGCTGCAGACCTTACACTTAGCAGCTTTCATGTCTAACCTACATCGCCACCAGGGTTACTGGGCTCTATAGGCAGGTTAGGTGGGTGAGTAGGTAATACTTTCAGAAGGCCTGTGGGACATGCATGTATAGAGCAAATCCCCATAGCTGACATAAAGAAATTTTAGTTTACTGTAGTTAAGTACAGTTTTTATAAACACCCATTCTCTGACCATAATCCAATTGCATTAAACATATAATATGTAATAGTATCATGAAATACTTTTAAAATTGGAAATTAAATACCATTCGTCTACTCAGTCTTTGAAACAAGGACAAAGTGACAACAAATTATAAATTATGTAGGGAATATAGACAAGGAAAATATTGACAATCAAGTTCATGAAACAGTAAAGCAATACTCAGAAAAAATGGAAGCTCTAATATGCTTGTATAATGAAAAATAATAATGTAAAAGTATAAATATTTTACTTAAGGAATGAAGAAAAGAATAATAGAATCAATCAAAAGCAATAGTTATTAAAGATAAAAACTTTAAGTTGGTTTTAAAAATTTTTTGAAATGAGATAAACCGTGTATTTAAAATGTCCATTAAAATAGAGTAATAGCAACTCTAAGAACTTTTTAATGCAAACATTTATATACACTATAAGAACTACAAAGGACACAAAAGGTTTTAGACACTATTATATTTCTATATTAGTAAATTGTGCTATCTTGACATATTTTCCTAACAACAGGACAAGATTGTCATTGAGTTTATTCTAACACATGAGGATCCTCTAGTACAAAGTAGAATTGGCCCTTAGTGTTTCCAAAGCTGAAAATATTTATAAAAACAGCCTGCCACATCTTTCTTCCTCAGCATAGCTGATTAATTCAAACCACCAAACTTTTGGTTAACAATGAAATTCTTAACCTGTTGTGCCACAGGGAGAGCACATATGTGTGCATGTGTGTGTGTAAATGCACTAAAAAATATGCAAATTTTAAAAGATGAGAACAATATAACCATGAACAGACTGATCTAAAACATACATGACCCAAAAAGGTTAATATTTCAAGTACACAAAGATGTTCTGCATATTATTGAGGAGATAAGCAACCAAAAAGAAAAATTAGTGATAAATTACACAGAATAAGAAAAACTTTCAACTCTATTAATCATCAGAGGATTGAAAGTTAAAGAAGTAATTTCTCTTTTTTTCATATATCATAAAAATTCAAAAAATTTAAGACTTTGAGGAATGACAAGGTATGGGAAGTCACATACATTGCTCATGAGATATTGCACTACTTCAGGATTTTTGGGATAATCATCTATAATCCTTTAAAAATAAAAATACTGTTTATAATTGAGAAATCATTCAATAGAAAATTATGTAATAAATAAAATAGCGAGGTAAGTCTCTACCTATTGCTGTAGCACATA
>NW_022111373.1:43428930-43430820 GCF_000313985.2 Echinops telfairi | reverse complement strand
TTCACTATTTTTACAATTAATATATTGTTATACTATTTAGATTCACTAAGACAGGACTCATGGATATTTAATATCACAGTTTCAGCTACTTGTTTCAGCGTATATAGGCAGCCATAGTAGGTACAAGAAAAAAGATTGCTTGGTAGTCTGGGTAAATGCTAGTATTAAAGACGTGACCTTAGTGAGGTCAAACAAGTTTAGAAGTTAACAAATAGTCTCTATATTGTTTTTCTGCTGCCAGACCACAGCATAGTTTAAATTGTGCTCCGGGGTGAGGAAATTAAGTTCCAACCTAAATAACTTAGAGTCAAGAGCAAAAAATGTGTCTTACTCATCATGAATCCTTTGACACTGCCAGAGGTAGATACTGGTCTGTCTTCTTCCTATCGCTTATTCCATCAGAACAGTCAGCTCCTGTCTAGAAGCCCCCAGCTGTTAGGTTTAGGGCACTTCTAGTACATCAGTCACTTGTGACAGGAGCCCGTGGAAAGAAAGGAGGTATTTTGTACAGTTTATGCCCCAAATATCCCCATTTCACTTTGGTTTGTGATGACCTGAGAACCTTCTGCAATAGCCAAAGGTATTTGAAGCACCACTGAAGCAAATAAAACAATATCTAGGTCTCATTTAATGTTTTCAATTCTGCTTTTACTTAAAGACTCCAGGTTTATTGAGAGATGGTCTATCATGTATTTCTCCCACTTCCTTTTTCTTATCAGTGCATACTTCCCATGATCAAAATTTGTCCACAAAGTTTACAACTATATGTATCCTTGATAATCTCCTAGCAGTTTTTGAATAAACTCTGCATAATTTATGTATTATAGTTATGAACTTAATATAATACACAATACACCTTAGTAAGCCTATGAATCACTGCCCTGTCTGCATTTCAGTTACCAAAGAGAGTATTAAATTTAGAATGATCTTATGTTTTCATTGTGGAAGTCAGTTCAGGAAATTACTGATTGAAAATGAACTTTTCCCTTCGAAGTATATGAAATTCACCTCTACATGTGAAATCCAAAGACCTAATCTTTATAAACATGAGTTGTGTGGAGTTAATTTACTCCCCGACCTATGTACACATACAATATGAGGCGTTCTGGTGGCATAGTGGTGAAGTGCTGGTATACTAAATGAAAGGGTGGTTGGAACGCACCTGTCGTTCCATGAGAGAAAGGTATGGGGGGGTTGTTTCCATACAGAATACAGCCTAGGAAACCTTAAGGCCCAATTCTTCTCTGTTCGAGTCAGGATAAGTCAGAATTGACTATTTTAAATATTTATACAGAGGAGCTCTGGTGGTGTAATGGATACTCATTGTGCTGCTAACTGCAAGGTTTGAAGTTTGAAACCACTAGCTGCTCCTCAGGAGAGACAGGGCTTTCAACTCCCATAAAGAGTTAACAGTTTCTGAAACTCACAAGGGCAATTCTACCTCGTCCTGTACACTTACTGTGAGCTAGCATTGACTTGCTGGCAGTTAGTTTTGTTTAGTACAGCGTAAATTTAAGTAATTTTGCTGGAATATTGAATTGTGAACAGGATTGAGATTTTTTTCCAGCTCTTCTTCCTTTCTAAATATCAATCTGTCACACCCTTTTCTCTCTCTCAAGGTTTCATCAAATAATTTTGATGTCATTGCTCTTTACATCTACTTCCATTATTTAAAAGTCAGTCACTAAAATGTACATAATCTATTGTGTAGTGGGATGAACTTTGTTGGCTAAACTTATTTATAGTATTATTTTTCTTTCTTGAATTATACTGTAAGAATAAAGGTTCTCAGGAGAAAAATCTTGTCTGTCTTGTTCAACATCTTATTTTGTAGGTTTAGAACAATGGCTAGTGTACAGTAAAAAGTAATTGAGTGCATTTTTTTGAAAC
>NW_022111373.1:43427343-43428375 GCF_000313985.2 Echinops telfairi | reverse complement strand
GGTTCTTTAAATATTCTTCTCCAGCACCACAATTAAAATGCATGGATTCTTCTTCAGTCTTCTATATTCATTGTCCAATTTCCACATGCATATGAGGCAACTTAAAATATCATGGCCTTCATCCTCAAAGTAACATCTATGCTTTTCAATACTCTAAAGAGGTTTTATGCAAGATTCACCTAATGCAGTGTGTCCTTTGATCTCATAACTGCTGCTTCCTTGAGCATTGATTGTGAATCCAAGCTAGATGAAATCCTTGACAACTTCAACTTTTTCTTCATTTATCGTAATGCTACCTACTGGTTAACTTGTGAGGATTTGGGGTTTCTTTACACGGAGTTGTAATCCATACTGAAGGCTGTAATCCTTGATCTTCATCGACAAGTACTTCAAGTTATACTCACTCTCAGCAAACAAGGTTGTATCATCTGTATACCGCAGATTGTGAGTAAGCCTTCCTTCAAACCTGATGCCACATTCTTCATATAATCCAGCTTCCGTGACTCTTTGCTGAGCATACAGATGGAATAAGTATGGTAAGCGCATATGGCCTTGACATACACCTTTCCTGATTTTAAACCATGTATTATTCCCTTGTTCTCTGATCTATGTCCAGGTTCCACCCGAGCATAGGAAATTGTTCTGGAATTCTCATTCTTCTCCGGGTTATCCACAGTTGTTTTGATCCACGGTCTTATGCCTTTGCATAGTCAATGAAACTCAAGTAAGCATCTTTCTGGTGTTCTCTGTTTTCAGTCCAGATCTGTTGGACATCAGCAGTGATACCCTTTGTTCCATGTTCTCTGCTTCCTGCACTGCGTTGTACTGCTGCAACTGTTGTGGGATGATCTTAAGCAAAATTTTTTCTTGTGTGTGATATCAATGATATTGCTTTATAATTAGAGCATTCCATTGGGTCACCTGTCTTTGGAATGATTGCAAATATGAATCTCTTCCAGTCAGCCAAGTAACAATAAATCATCCATATTTCTTGACATCGATAAGTGAGTGCTTCCTTTGCTTCATCAGCTC
>NW_022111373.1:43423085-43425556 GCF_000313985.2 Echinops telfairi | reverse complement strand
TCATTTTAGCTACTGATATTGAGCTTCTCCATTGTCTCTTCCTGCAGATGTAATCACTCGGATTCCTGTGTGTTCCATCTTGAAAATTTCATATCTATAACTGCCCTTTTTGTTGTTCGGAAAGGTATTTGATATAAAGGTGTTGGTCTTGCAATACTCTCTAATGTGATCTCCAGCTTCCTGAAAACACAGATTTACTTTTGATCTCTGTAGTTTGGCCTTTTCTAGAGTTATGCGGAAGTGTAAACATAACGTTGTACTTGGCAATTTCATTTAGCATAATGATTTTGAGATGTATGTATTAATCTGGGATTATCAGCAGTTTCTTTATTTTACTTCCGAATGCCAATTAATAGGGGAGGATGAATTCTAACTCAGGGAGTCTGGGTCTAGAGCCTGTGCATTTTAACACTCTACTGCTGTGTTTTTTCATTGATAATGTTGTTCTCCAAAATATTTAGTAAATATTCCTTCTGATGAAATATATTTCTTATTCCATATACCGGTATCTAAGGCCTTTACAGGAGTATCTACCCTTTTTATTTTTATTCTCTGCACCGTTTGTTATTTATTTCCCTGTTATTCTTTTTTCATATTACACTTGATTTGCCCTACATCATTCATTACCTACTAAAATCATACTCTGTTCATTAAGTTGCAAAATATGTGTGTTCTCCATGAACCTACATTATTCTGTAGGCTAATTTGAGTGTGGTAATCCTTTGTAATGCTCTTGAGGTCCTAGTATTGTTCAAATTTATTTATGTTTTACACTTTTTATTCTAAAGGGTGTTTAAGTCCAGTGAATGAATATTATTCATCTTTGTGCATGTTTGTTAGCTTTAACTCATACTAAGCAAATGGACATCATGATCTTGACTGTTTAAAGGAAGCCACTTAACACCAGTACTGTAGCTAAATTGTTTGTGCATGCAATATTTTGTATTGTGTCTTGCACATAAAAATTACTCAGTAAATATTTGTTGATTAACCAACCTTTCTTGAACCCATGCCTAGTATTTCTTCTTCCCTGAAGGACATCTATGAAAGAAAGTTAGGCTGAAAATGTGTATGATGTGGTAAAGATTATAGAGTTAAAGCTATAGGAAACCAAATCATTGTCTACGCTAAGTCCTACATACCAAAATCCAAACTCACAGCCATTGAATTGATTCTGACTCACAGCATCTTCTATATTCAGACACTAAAAAACATTTTGTTGGGAACAGCTATTTACTGATTGTGTTCTTTCATAAAGGCACAGAATACATTAGCAAATGCAGGTTAATTAGTTAAGGCTTTAAAGGAGCTTATAGTTTAGTAATCATCTTATTACCTTGGCTTAAACAGCTGCTACCATATTAGAGTGATTGCTTCCTTAATGTACTAAATACAAGGTGCCAGCTCTTCTTTTCATTTCTTCCTTTGAAATGTCTTTCTGGTTGTCCCCCCCCCCCCTGTTCCAGATATACAGGTTTCTTTCATTCCTTTGTACTTACTATGCTCCCTCTTCAGAGGGTGCCCATGCTGTGTTCTTACTTTGATTGTCCTTCGTTTCCTCCTTTCCCAAAGCCCTTCCGTCTTTCAGATCTAAGCCTGACCATTTACTGAGGCTAAAATCCAAATCAGGAGCTCAGTATTGCTGATTCCTTCTTGTCTTTAGTCCCATACATCCTTTGATTCCTTGTCATCCTCACATGACATCTCTCTTCTCCAATGTGTGCCTCAGTATCTAATGTACTCTTTTTATAATTGAGAGATAATTATATTTAGAATCAATCCTACTTGGCTTGATTTAATTAACATAACAAACCCTACTTCCATAAAGGTTTACCAAACTCTGCAAACTCTGGAAGCCTGCTAACCACATGGTCAGCAGTTTAAAACATCAGCTGCTCCGTGGAAGGAAGATGAAGCTGTCTAGTCCTGGAAAGAGTTGTAATCTTAGAAACCCACAGGGGAAGTTCTACTCTGCCCCTTGTGGTCAGGTCCCTTCCAAATAGATCTAGGGCAGGGGTCCTCAAACTTTTAAACAGCGGGCCAGTTCACTGTCTCTCAGACCCATTGGAGGGCAGGACTATAGTTTTAAAAAAAACTATGAACAAATTCCTATGCACATTGCACATATCTTATTTTGAAGTAAAAAAATGGGCAAAAACACCCTATGGGCCAGATAAATGTCCTTGGTGGGCCACATGTGGCCTGCCGGCCGCAGTTTAAGGACACCTGATCTAGAGGATATGAAACTATAACACTAGATTTCTTCCCCTATATTCCCTGTCAATCTTTTCTAATCATTAAAAACATCTGGTCTCAGTAAGTCTCACATTTCTTGCCTCTCAGGACAGTGGGTGGTAATAACTTCCTGCTTTTTAATATCTGTGATGGTTCAACATGCATGTATGTTTCCCCATAACATCGTTGTTTTGGGTTCTTTTGTTAAATTCTCAGTTACTCCCTTTATTTATGTT
>NW_022111373.1:43420674-43421972 GCF_000313985.2 Echinops telfairi | reverse complement strand
GTGTCACATTTCACTGGTATTTATATTTCTTTTCCATGTTAGTCTGCTTGGATTCGAGTTGAAACATGGCCCAGCTAGTGGATCTGGTTGATAAAGATTTCTCTTGCTCTTCTTTCCTTTTTTCTGTTGTAATTTATCTGTTGGAGAAACCACGGAATTTTGCTAAGTTTCCAAGTCTAATGAATCGCATCAATAGAGAATCACTTCAATACAGAGTCCCTCTGTATTTCCTTTATTGGTATTATGTCCACAAGCTTGATGAGATTTAAATTAGATACTTTTGGCAGGAATACTTTGTACATTGCATTGAGTACTTCCAGTAACAACTTACTTGTCAAAACCAGGTATTTTTCTTAGAATTTTCTACATTTTTGGTTTTACTGATTACATCCCAAACTATGATTTTAACAAGTCCCTCTGGCCCCTGTCTTCCATGGGCACTGGTAGTTGGATCTAAAGGTTTCATCAGACTTAGTTTAGATTGTTTGGATACAGATATTTCATAGATAGTGCCTTGCAGTTCCATGAGGAGACACGTAGTATCTGGTTGTCTCTTTGTGATGCTAAAACTATTTAGAGCTGTGTAAATACTAATGCTGTTTATTGAGTTGTGAAACCAATTAGCCCATTAGAAAGTTTCCTATAAGCATTTACCAACTGATTTGGCAATGATCATCACTGCCTAGACCCATTAGAAGGTTTGTATGAGTGTTCTAATTTTGTCTTTCTGTGTTTATTAGTAGAAATAATTTTCTAAAAGCAATTTTTCTCATAATCTGTTTGATCACCCTCAAATACAGTTTCTATTATTTATGTAGTATATGTTCCATAATTTAATGTTGTATATTCTATAAAAGGACAATTTTTCTCATAATGCCTATTAAGGTCATTGATTACAGAAATTAACTAAATCTTGATAATTATGTTTTATCATACTTATGCTGCCTTCATACACATGTGCATACAAGTGTGTATATATGTAAATCTGATAAACATAAGAAAATCGAGCTGAGATGATAGGCATTTACTTTCCTATCTAATATTAGGTATTTCCAGGCTGACTTAAAAGGTACTGTGTCCTGGAGTGCAGTGTGTTTGTTTATAATGTAGTATGAACTGAGGACTAGTAAAACATATCTGGAAGACGGACCTTTGCAGTTCCACAGCTGTTTGGCTCATTATAATACCAATTCCTTTATCTCTTGGGAGTTTAGGTAGAAAGAGAAGACAACCTTTGTTGAGACATTCCTTTCCTTGAATTACTAATACGTCTTTGAATGAAAGTTTGAAAATGACAG
>NW_022111373.1:43417551-43419574 GCF_000313985.2 Echinops telfairi | reverse complement strand
GTTTAATTAAACCTTCACAAGAAGATAATGATTACAAAATTTCTAAGCATTTGATATAAACACACAGAATAGACCCAATTGTTCAAAGATTATCTGCCCCTGTATAATTTTTAAACTGGGGTGGGGGGTTCATGCTTTCAGAAATGTGCTGTCAGACTCTGAACCACTCCACAAAAGATAAACCAAAGCAAAAACACATGCCAGCTGCCGGGACCCATACGTCACACAAGAATGCTGTCCCGAGGGTTGTTCTCCACTCTCTTCTTCCCAGGGACGTGTGCAGGTCCATCTCGGGTGGAGAGAGTGAGTGGGTTCAGATTGTCAACCTTCCGGTTAGTGGCCGGTCTCAGACCAATTGTACCAGTAGGTCCAATCAAACTCTAGGAGTTTTTTACTTTACAGATAACTCCTCCTCTTCTTTCTCATTAACAGAATTCCACTTTTGTTCGAACATTGACCTTCTTTAGCCCTGAAAGTCTTGATAAGAGGAAGCAAATAATGGCGAGTCCTTTCATTTGAATCTGATTCATTTATGGAGGGACAACGCTGTTCATTAGATTTGAAGAAAAGTCTTCGGGAGTATTTGACTTTTTGGATGATTTGACTTTTTAAAAGGGCATACAGGAATAAACTTTCCTTTTGCTTTGCTCTGGACATTGCTTTGTGAAGACGTAATAGTAGGAGTTACCACAACCAACGTGTGATAATGAATAAGGGAGCCTGCTCTATATGGCCTAGTTAAAAATTGGAAAGAAGTTTGGTTCTTGAGAACATTGTTGATATGCTGGATAAAATAATTCTGCATTTTTCATAACTTAGAACTTCTAATTATTGGAGAAAACAAATCTGTGTTAAAATCATTTTTAGTTCGTCTTATGTGATTTACAGCCATTTCATCACCACCGAAAACATAATATAATGACAACAATCCACTGTGAGTAATCAAGTTAATGCCAACTCCTAGTGACTCCATGTAGGGTGTCGTAGGCTGTAAATCTTTGTGGGAGCAGACAGCCTCAACATTGTCTTGTGGAATGGCTGCTGGTTTCAAACCACCCACACTGTGGTTAGCAGTCCAGTACTTATCGGATGGTGCCACCAGGGCTCCTTGATTATGGTAAATGCTTTCTTAGGGATGCCATATTTAGTGTCAGATTGTTTTTGTAGTATGTTCTAGTAAGCAATTGCTTGATATACTCTAAAGAAAAAGGGGTTGTTTCTGATAAACACTTTGTTAGCCCAAACTCGTCAGGGCAATTTTGCTTTTTAAATTAATTGTACCAACTTTAAGTGCTGTCCACAATAAGTATAAAAGGATTGCTCATATTTCAAGTAAAAAATTCTTCTCATACTTACTGTATATAAATAAATAAACTTGTGCTTTATGGAATTATCTGCATGCTTTATGGAATTATCTTCATGCTTTATATCTTTTCTCCTAGAAAGTCAATGAAGTAGTGGTTTACGATGCCAAAACCTACTTCAATGCTTAGCACATAGCAGGAGTGCAAACATGACATTAACATATTAATTGAAAATTGTTCTTCATATATACACATACATACATATCAGAATCACAATTTACACACTATTGTTCACATTTGCAAAGAGCCTAAGTTAAAAAAAATTTTTTTTTTAAAACCGATCTAATTTCTCATCGTAAGCCCCTAAGCCTCTGGGTAACAAGAAAGGAGCAAAAACAAAGCACCCCAAAACTTAGAGGCCAGTTAAAAGGATCCACATTCTTGGCCTATTGAACCACTTTTCTTTCTTTTTTTATTTTATAGATCGTTTCGTTGGGGGGCTCTTACAGCTCTTATAATCCGTATAGGTAACATTAATTGTATCAAGCACATTTGTGCATATATTGCCATTGTCATTTTCAAAACATGTTCATTCTACTTGAGCCCTTGATATCAGTTCCTCTTTTTTTCCCTCCATTCCCCAACCCCACCCTCGTAAACACTTGATGCAATATAAATTATTATGGTTTACATATCTTACACTGTCCATTGTTTCCCTT
>NW_022111373.1:43413928-43416593 GCF_000313985.2 Echinops telfairi | reverse complement strand
TTTTTGAAGCTCCTTTGTATCTGGACTTTCCAATTTTTTCGGTGAAAAAGGGACACTTTGTAGTTAATCAGTCACCTCATTAGTCCTTCTGTCATATGGAAATAAAATCATTGTGTACCAAAATGATAAATCTAGCATCCAGAATTCCGTAGGTTGGTGTTGACAGCTGGATCTCTGGAACAGGAATAATTTTATGGTTTGAAAATGAACAGTTTGGTGGCAGTGCACGCAGTACGAACTTACATAATAGTAACATGGTTTTAACTAATTTTTATTCACCTTGTTTTCATTGTGGATATTTTCAGTTCTATGGATGTATTTGTCCATCATTTTTCTTTAGCCGCCTCATTTTTGCACCATTAGGTTTTCAATGATGGTCCTTCTGTAAGCTCATTGATTGAGATCCCTGTAATGAAACATCACTTTTGTAGTACTTCCCTGCGTTTCCTGTTTCCAGCCCTTCTTCCAACTGCTTTGAAAGGCCCACATGTGGTGCTGGATAAAGTGGAAAAAAATGAGCAACAGAACTCCACATTTTAAGTAAAGGTGGGATTACTGGAGACTATGTCCCTTGGTCAACTTTTCAACAGTCAACTCACCGCCACTGAGTGAAAGCCAACTCATAGTGACCCTGTCGTACAAAGTAGCACTGCCCTGTGAGTCCCCCTGTTTGTGGGAGTAGAAAGCCCCAGCTTTCTCCCCAGGAGCAAATGGTGGTTTCCAACTGCTGGGAGTAGAAAGCCCCAGCTTTCTCCCCAGGAGCAAATGGTGGTTTCCAACTGCTGACCTTTCAGATTGCAGCCAGACGTGTAACTCCTATGCCACCAGGGATCCTTTTTAGTCAACTTTCAGATCTGAAAAATGAGCTCACTCTCATGGTTCAAATTTGAGCCAACAATTTTTAGGTCAATAAGGGGAACCATTTAAGGGATGGTAGCACACCTTAGAATCATCAACCATTTGAGACTAAAAGGGCAGGGTCTACTCTTGTAGTTCAGGGTTAGGGTTAGGAAGAAGGAATGGAGATGGAAACCCATGTAGGAGTTGGGTAAGTGTTGATACATTGTAGCGATTAGAATTAATTATGTGAAACAAAGTATGCATGAATTGTGAAATGGAAACCTGATCTGCTTTATAAAGTTTTCCCCAATTTGCAATAAAGGTGTTTTTAAGAGGAAAACTTAAAAGCAGGTGTGAATGAATGTGATAACTGTTACAAGATATATGAGAACAGAAATTGAAAAGACCACTTTGCTGTTGATGGTTCATTTCAAACATCAAGATTGTGGAATGTAACACAAATAGTAATCGACAAACCTGCTCTTTCACAATGCTGTATTTCCCAGAATCAAATGTAAACCAATGAGCATACAAATCTGATATTGGGAGTCATTATTGTGGAGTCTGAAGCAGCCCCAAACAGATTTGGTGAATGCAATAAGTTGTTAATCGCTTCAGTAAAAGAAGGAGTGGTATGAGTGTGAATAGTCGATGTTGGTATAAGGTTCAGAAATTTGACTGCTGCCAGGTTTGAGAATACTTGAAAAGTGTGTAACGATGGTTTCCGATTGAGAGCAGTGAGCGGTACAGATAATCAGAATGTTCCAGTGTTCCTTTGCATAACTCCCTCATAAGCCACAAAGCGAAGTGAGATCCCACCATTAGTACCACACTCCAACGACAGAAGTGATCAATTGTAGACTTATTACTGTATTCAGTTTTGTTTACTTTTAAATGGAAGTGGGTGAAACTCTAAGACAGCTGTTCCCTCATCAAAATGCCCCCCCCCCATTGTTTGCTCATACAGATTTATAATTCCCAAAGAAGAGCTCTTGCCAACAAAGCAGCTTCCATTTGAGCTACTTGGCATTGAATAGCTTGTCATCATCAGCCACAATGTGATTATACTTTGAAAATGCAAATGGGAATCTGGGATGAATCAACTGAAGGATAGAATACATATGAAAAAGTGATACTGCATGAAACCCTAATTAGGCAGCATCTATAAAACTGATCTCAGTTCATCCTTCCTTAAACTGAGTTTATTTCCACCAAAGGATAAAGGCACATTCAACAGATATTTATAGAGCTTCCAGGATATACCAGATATTATTCTAACTGCTGAGGATGCTAGACAGACACAATCACATGAATCTTATATTCTAGATTGGAAAAAAACACCAAAATAGTTGAGGTGTGGATGGGGCTTAATTTAATGATAAGGAGAACAGTAGATAATTTTGTGGGATGCTTTCTTTTAATATTTTGAGAGTGTTTCTTAAAAAATTTTTTTGAGAGTGTTTTTGCATAGAATTTCACCATGAATATTTCTTTAAAAACCTGAGAAATATAAATAAGCAACCTTTTCTTAAAATTTATATGGTAAGGGAACAAAAACAAGGAAAGTAAGTATTACCATATTACATTGTAAAAATGATAGTTTCAGGAAGAACTTTATGTGAGTGCTCTAAATTCTGGCTTCAGAGACATAGTAAACCTGAGCCTTTTGCTCCAGAAAACCTTTTATGTTGTTGTATGTTTTCTTTTGCTCTAACATACTTTAAAAATAGTTTTAAGACCCCAGACGCTATATCTTTTGATAGCCGGGCACCATCAGCTTTCTTCACCACATTTGCTTATTCACCCGCTTTGTCTTCAGTGGTTG
>NW_022111373.1:43406358-43412851 GCF_000313985.2 Echinops telfairi | reverse complement strand
CCTAATAAAATGATTTTTTTAAAAAGAAATAAAAAAATAGTTTTATTATTGGCATATAATTCATTTAGCATACAATTTAACAGTTCAATCATATTAAGAAGAGTTGTGTAGTCATCACTATGATCAATTTCAGAACATTTCCTTCTTCTCGTACTCATTGTTGTTAACTCCACCTTTCCCCACCATGCCCGTAGATAATTGCTACGCCAGGTACTCTCTCTATAGAATCACCTATCCTGAATTTCATACACAGAAAATCACGCAGAACGAACACAAGAAACAAGGAAACCCCCAAACAATATCAAAACAGAGAAAAACCTCAGTTGAAATGAAAGCATAAAATATCAATAACTGAAATAACTTCAAAATGAGTGGAAAGGGAGATCAAATGATAATCTGTTATATTTTAACCTAACTAGAATAGAATGAGGTTGAAAGTTCAAATACCACCCAGAAGTGTAAGTTTATTATGCATCGATTAAAACCACTTAGGAGATAGCAACTTGACTTTATACCTATCTTGCTCAATTTTGAATAAAATTCTGAAAAATAATCTTCCAGTTGCATCCTTTCTCACATAACCGAATTCTTGTAAAAGAAGCCTGATTGCTTTCTGTCTCGTTGGACTGCTAGGATCCATTGCATTCCCTGAGCTTTCTACAGGTGGTTTGCAGAACTCCAGTCATTTAGATCTGTAGTGAGTACTGTGGACGAAGTTTGGGCTTTGCGGATCTCTAAAGGCTTGTCTGCCATGGATTTTAAATTGTTAATGATCTGGTGTTACCATAGAGTTTACAACTTGCTTTCTAAAAAACTATGGCTACTAGTTTGGGTTATTTCACCAGATATTACTGAGGGAAGTTACCAGAGGCTCTGGTACCTTATCAGAGGCTGAATATGATATTTGTTTGGACTATATCCTACTTACAAAAACCAACTATTTAGCAAATTATCACAAAAATAAGCACAAACACCATATACAGGTAAACTGGGTCAAGCTGTGTATTTGTATGACTATTTTCATCATCGCGTTGAATAGCCTCTTCAAGCAAGGTGGTCTGTGAGGCATCTCTAAACCTGCCTCATAAAAGGGCTATAGAGAGTTTTATCCAATCAGGATCACACCATAGTACTCAACACTAGAATCTCAATGGCACCTCTGATTCCCCAAAACAAAAAAGATTGCTTCTATGTGAACAATTTTCACATGTAATAGCATACAGGTGGGTTTGTTTGTCCCATATTAATTTAAATCAGCAGTTGCTTACTACCTGTTCCATAGAAATCACTTCACCGCTTTATCACAAAAGCAGCGTTGTTGGTGTTGTGAGTTAAGCATAAGCCTGCTGTTAGTGGTTTGAGCCTACTAGCTTCTCCCCAGGAAAAAGGTGAGGCTGTCCACTTCTGTAAAGATTTACAACTTCTGCAACCCTGTGGAACAGCTTCTACTTTGGTCTGTGGGGTCGCCATTAGTCAGAATCCACTTGATGGCTATTCAGTTTGGTTTTGTTTAGCTATTCTGACAAATCGTAATAAAAAGCATCCTTCCACTCCCTGAGGTAAATGTAAACAAGAGCCAAGGTGGCGTAGTGGGTTATGTGTTGGGCAGTGAGAGAGGGTCAATATGAGTCAGAATTGATTCAGTGGCAGTGAGTAAGAGTGAGTGTCCATAAAGGTGTTGTGGAACACTGCTATCCACTTGAGAACCCTTGGTTTAGAGAGAATAGTGGTAAGTCTCATAAAAGCCCCTCCCCCCTTTCTAACACACTCTTGTCAGGCAAACAAACTGTTTTTCTTGGCTGGCTCCCAATAGCAGTAGGAAAGAGGCGTCAGCTAGATCATATCCCTTTCGATTCAGATTTGGCTGATGTGCCAGAACAGAACACACTGGGGGATTTACTTCTGGCTCTCGTTTTTATATTTGAGCTTTAGGTTAGCAGTTTGAATCCATGACATGCTACAGACAGTTTCCTGGCTCCACCCTCAGATACAGTGTTCTTCCATTAGAGAGGAAAGGGGAATTTGTGATGATGATATATGACAAATTGAAAGGCAGCTTGGGCTGAATTGTAGGAGCATTTTTCTGGAACTGTGTCTCGGGCATTATAATTCATGGTTGTTCTTTTGTCTTCGGGATGTGACAGAAGTGTTGATTTGAATCACATATATGTTTTCAAACAGCTTGACTATTGCATAAACCAAATACTAGCCAGCATTAAATAGTTCTGGCTCTGGTTTAGATCATTTCAGCTTGTTAACAAGGGTTCACAAAAATGTTTCTTGATACCATTATTGAAAGTTTAGGGGACTTGGGAAAATTTTTATTTACACTTTATGTTTTCAATTCCTCTATTTCTCCTATTAATCAGAGAAATTGAAAGTGTGTCTAATAGCTGATAACTTTTTCATTTCACATGTTACAGAAGTTTGAAAAACAAAATAGCTACATTTCCATCGTGGAAAGAGAAGTATTCTAGTGTATAGGGTTCAAATGCAAATCCATGACATTTTACATTGAGTTTTAACCTCAAACATTTTACTTAACTCTTCTAGCAGCAGTTTCTCTATTTTTCAAATTATATTTGTAATATCAACTACATGTCGGTGGGAAATAACTATAACTGGAAGCTTCTAGAATGAAGGAAGAGGCTATGAGGTTATATTTACCTAATAGTTAATTATGTAGTACTAATGACAGAAAACTCAACCTGTTCATAATAGCAATCTTCTTACATTAAAAAAGTTCTTACAGCACTATTCAGGCATTCTCAGTGTTGTCCCGTGTGAAATTTGCTCCGGAGGCCAGTCCCACTTTTAACAAGTTTCTCCACAAAACTAGCCATAGTTAACTGTGTGATCACAAATTATTATCATCTCAAACTCTTAAACTGACTGATACTTGTATGGAATTGTAATTTGAAGTAGTTGTCCATTCTTGGTGACTTTTATAGAAATTAACCTGTATTGATGATACACTTTCGTAGTCACGTAAATAAACTTTTTCCTCTGTGTTGTAAGGAGATCATAATAATGTGTCCGAGGTCATCGTCTAATCCATTCATCATGGCATATGTATCTTGTGTAAAAAAAAGAAAAGCGAACTCATGTGCTTAAAAGAGCCATATGCTTTATTGCTTAATTTAAAATGCAGACCTGGCCTCATAGTTATGAAAACAAAGGCGTGAAGACAGTGGAATATCAGAATCCAAATTTAATTAGAATGAAGATTGATGGCAAGAAATGTTGTATCTAATGATTTCTGATGATTGCGAAAGCAGAGCAGATTAGATTTTAACCCTAACAGTGAAACTGGCTAAAGCCCTGGTGCTGTAGTCCTTATGCATTGGCTGCAATCCACATGGCCCACAGTTTGAAACCAGCAGCTCCATAGGAGAAACATTGGGCTTTCTACTTCCGTCAACAGTTACAATTGCAGAAACCCCCAAGAGGGCTCCCTATGGGTCAGCATTGACTCAATGGTAATTAGTTTGGTTTGGTGACAGTCACTAAATTGGTGCCTTTAGGAGGATCAGTAACCTTATAATGAATTAATTTTCATTTCTATAAAAAGGGGGCAATTCCTATTAGATGTACTCATGGCAGAGTTGTGAGGTGTCTGCTACCATAAAGATTTATAGTCTTAGAAACCCTCCGTAGCAGTTCTTTTATGTCCCAGAGGACAACAACTGTTTACAGTGCATTTCTTTGTGACCTTTGGTTCTTCCTTTTTATAAATATATGCTTAGCTACTTTAAATTTATTTTTTTTAATATTTGCATTTGTTTAATCAATTTTAGGGCCTCTGATGGGGCAGTAGGTTGCTTATACACTAGGCTGCTAACTCTGGATTGGGGTCTGCAAACCACAAGCTGTCCCACAAGAGAAAAATTCGGCTCTCTGTCCCTGCAAAATTTTACAGCCTCAGAACCCACAGGCGCTGTCAAATAGGGTCATTTTGAGTCCGAATTGATTCATTGGAGCCACTTCGGAAGGTTTTTCATTTTGTTTGTTTACAAGGTTTGGCACATTGCTTTAATCTCTGTTCAGACCCCAACTTCTGCACCTGTTAGCTAGTGGACCTTAGTAAATCTCCTCATTTTTCTTATTTGTAAATGGGGATAACAATGATACATACATCATGGGAATGTTTTGAGAATCAACTGAGTTAATATTTGTGAAGTATTTAAAACCATTTTGTCACATAGTAAGCTCTAAGAAATTTTGATTGTTAGTGTTATTATCATTACTCTGGTTCATATATTGTCTAGGAATGTTTTAGTTAGTAAGTGATATAAGTCAAACATTTAGAAAAATGCTTGTTACCTAACAAGTATTCAATAAATGTTAGCTAGAAATAGATACTAGCAGCTGCATTAGCTATGCTGTCTTTGAGATAATGTGTCATTAAGTTACTTATGATTTATAGCACTATAGAACAATGTAGCACCTATCCCATAGAGTATATCTTTATGAGAGCAAGTCACCTAGTCGTTTCTCCAGTGGAACAGCTGGTGGGTTCTAACCTCCAAATTTTGGTTAGTAGCCAGCCATTGAGTAGCCACTGAATAGCTGTTAGTCATTCTACTTAAAAATAGTTTAAGGTGATTAAATTTAAAAGAATCTTGAACTCATTTTGCCTATTATGACAGAGTAGGTATGGAAACAATATTTATGAGTCATCCTACCCCTCACTGCAAGGATTTTAAGTGTTATCTTGACTATTTATTGGTTTGGCATACACAGTTCATTTCTCCACATTTTTGTGGCATAAACTCCCTTACTGTGCAATCGTCAACATTTTCCAAAACATTTTCTCATTATCAAAGTAAGGGTGAATCTAAATAATTAAAGGTTCTTAAGACACAAAGCAGTTGACTTAAATGAGGGAGGGGGAAGGCATACACAAAATTGACAAGAGTGAATCGCAATTTTATAATTTTCCAAATTTAAGACATACTCATTTAATATAAAATGGAGTATTTGAATTGCTTTGCTTTCCAGTACAGAGGTAAAGACAGAGTTACATATTTCACATTGTTTCAGGTGCTAAACAGTACGTTAAAGGAAATCCAAATGTTATCTATTTGTGTTGTTGTATACTCTTTATCCCAGCCCTGTGTAGTTTTAATCCATGAAGTATGAATTATTAACTAAACAGCCTATATTTATATTGGGCATATTATCCGCCATAGTACATACTTCACTTCATATAGATTTCCATTAAGAAAATAGAATGCATAGATCACCAAAGCCTGTTCTCCTTAAATTGAAAGTTTTATCACTGAAAGTTTTTAATGTTGCTATGTGTAGATAGTGGGAAAGTTTCCAATTAGATAAGAGACCAATAACTGCAAAAGAAAGACTAAATAAATTAATGTTGATTTCTTCAATGTGCTATATAAAGACTTTCAAAGTAAGGTAACCCAATATTATGCTTTATAACCATATATATACCCTTTTTGTCTGATTAATATTTGAGGAATTAGTAAAATGATTAAGGAAATTATATATGTAATCGCAGAAACTAAAGATGATCATTTAAAACAAACTCCTCCCCTTTAAAAACCGAATGCATTAAAGTGTCCCCCCAGTTTTATATAAATGTCTATAATGTTGTCTTTTCCTGTAATACTATGAAAACATATCCCTCATGATAATTGGTTCCTAATTACGATCTGCCGTCATTTGGGAAGGTGACATTAGAAACATTGGCGGGCGCTCAGTTCGAGGCTTGGTCCTTCCGTTAACAAGCCACTCAGCTCTCCGGTCCTGTGGCTCTTTTCTTCCCACAGTTCTTTTTCAGTGATCGAGCTTGGTTTTAATAGTGTTCTTTACTAACAGTGGTTTGATTCTCATTTTTCCTCTTTCTCTTTTTAATAGTCTGATACGTATTTCTGCATGTCCTTGCGGTTGCCAACAGATGAGGAAGCCTTCGTGGGTAAGTAGCCTTTGGATGGCATTGGAGAAGAGGGGGTTCGTTGAAGCGGGGAAGCTATTTGAAATCACTAAAAGGTTTGCTTTGATGGTTATG
Organism: Echinops telfairi; assembly: GCF_000313985.2. Taxonomy (NCBI): domain Eukaryota; kingdom Metazoa; phylum Chordata; class Mammalia; order Afrosoricida; family Tenrecidae; genus Echinops; species Echinops telfairi. Next base: position 43,406,820 of record NW_022111373.1, on the reverse strand, counting down.
AGTAAAATTAATCTTTTACTGTGAGTTTTTCAAATACATTTATCATACCTAATGCAGAAACAATCTAGAGAGAGTCACTGAGAGACAAGATTGCAAACTGTATCTGGAGAGATTCATGCGTAATAGTAGCTAAGGAGTTGCATTCAGATGTTGACGGCTGCCAATACTGTGTGGTCCCATTTGTGTAATATTGGCTTTCTGTCAGTGGCTGGATGCTTAATTTCGCTCCGCTCAACAGACTGTTTATTTACCTGCTAGTTCATGCTATAAATCGACTACACTTAGAATCAACATTAGGGAAAATTAAGGTTTTACCCATCAGACTGATAGATGAATAGGGAGGAAAAAAGAACGGAGGGTGGGAGGGAGTAAAGAAATTAGGAAAGGAGGGAGGGAATAAAAGAAGAAGGTAAAGAGGTAAGGAAAGGACAGAAGGAGAAAAGAAAAAGCAGCCCTGGCACA
>NW_022111373.1:43395938-43406258 GCF_000313985.2 Echinops telfairi | reverse complement strand
TAGATAGATAGATAGATAGATAGATAGATAGATAGATAGATAGATAGATAGATAGATAGATAGACAGATAGATAGATGTAGATATATATTGCCCTGGCGCTTGTATTATAGAAGGATACTCTGATGGCAAGTCCTACCTCCACTGTGCCTTTAAATCAGATAACAAAAGTGACAAAGCACCATCTGTTTTCATCTAGGCTGTTTTAATTTAAACATCCCTTATGACAAACGTTTAACTGTTTAGGGAAGAGGTGTGATTGGCAAATTATTCATGGATTTTTTTTCCCCGCTTCACTTTCCTCATTTGAGATGTTGATTTTGGAAAGAAAATGATGGTAATGAGAGTTGTTCTTTGGTCCCTTGAAACTAATCTTGAAGTGGGCTGTCTGAAATGGCTATTTTGTGAATTGTAAAATGTGTACAGTAGCCTTGGGGCGTCTGAGGATGAATTTTCATGAGGTGTTCCCCAGAAGCATGCACATTATAGGCCTGCTTAGCCAGAACAGTGCATCTTTATTTTTCCACACGCTTTGGTGGCAGTCGCAACAGAAAATACAGCCTCAAACAACACTTCTTTAACACAATTCCCACCGTAGTAAATGCCTGACAGTGAAAGCAAGAACCATGCAAGCTTTGTGTGCCTTGACTACAGTCCTCTAAAATTTTGTAAAACATTATCAAGAAAGAAAATTAGGAAGAGTATTGTCCCCTGATTATGAATGAGATCACTTTACAGACAGAAAAGTAATTTAAGCTCCAAATTGTAGTGCTTTGAAGTAACACTGAACAATGGCCGCATCAACGGGCCCCCAAATAGCAACAAATACAAGATGGCAGTGGACTGGACCGTGGTTGTACAAGGGATTGCTACATGAGACCTAACCCACTTGATGGCACCTGAAAATAATAACATCAACAGAGACATTGATAATTAGAATAGCCTTCATTTTATATCTACAGGACACTCTGGGGGAGAAATAAACAACTTTTATCCACTACGGGACTTTTACATGAGTTTTTCCTTATTAGCTTTGTAATTTCATCACTTAAATTCAGAACAGTTCCGTTTTCATCCTTGACTGAACACACCTGTATAAATATGGTTACCTTGTTTTATAGCAGTATTATGGGTCATACCTTAATATTTACGGGTTTATTTCTGGAAGATGGTGGTAGTACATAATTTCAGAGCTGCTGACTCTAAGGACTACAACTATATAAACACATCCTAGAATGTGTTATTGTTTTCCTGACATAGCTATGTTTTCTTTTTCATAATTTGAAGTTGGAAAGTACAGTGATTTTTTTTTTAAATCACTGGAAATACATAAAGAACTGTATTAGAACCAAGGAACTAAATGTTTCTTCTTAGGCAACTCTCTTGTATTAATAAACTGCTCCAGATAACTTAATAGTGCTAGACTCTTGTGTTTCAAATTATTATTTATCAAATCATATTTTTTAAAATTAATAACTATTTTCTGTACTCCTTTATCCCTGGAAAGACTGCATGAATAGTTAAGATTTTGTTACTTCATAAGTGGTTTTGCTTCTTTTAGTGTGAGCCCTTTAATGTACTACCCCCTCAGGTAATGTGTTATTATTGTTGTATGCATAATTCAATAACCACAACAGTATTCAGCCTACTTCCATGAAGTTGATTCCAAGTCGTAGCTGCCATAGAAGGCAAAATAGAACTGCTCTACTCCGTGTTCGAGGAAACACATCTGTATGGGAACAGCCAGCCTCACCTTTTTCCCCACAGAGAAGCTCTGAGTTCCTACAGCTGATCTTGCAGTTAGCAGCCCAGCAGGGCTCCTTATAGGCAAATTAGAAATGGAAAGTTTAAAACTCAAAGGTAAATATGTAGACCGTTTATCATGTGATATTTTCTGGACTTCGGGAATGATAGTGTTGCTTGTGGAGTATCCAAGACTTTCCCATGGAGGGGATTCACATGGCATTGGCTGATCACAAATCCTGAGTGTTGGGCCACCTTAGATCATAAGATTGAGGATTAATAAAGACTTAAAATCCGTGGTTCATTCTTTTCTTAAAACATTTATCATTTAATACCTTTTGCCATCACTCTCTGTGCCTTTTAAATTTTTAAATGGCAATAGGCAATATCCCACAAGATATGGCCAAAAAAATAAAATCAAACTCATTGCCATTGAGTGGATTCTAACTCATAGTGACCTATAGGACAAGGTACAATGACCCCAGTGGATTTACTATAACTTTGTATGGGAATAGAAAGCATCCTCTTTCTCCCACAGAGCTGCTGGTGGTTCCGAGCTGCCGACCTTGCAGTTAGCAGCCCAACTCATAACCATCACACCACCAGGCTTCCTGCCAGATATGATAGGGACTCACGAAATGTTTGCTGAATGCATGAATTGACACAAAGTGTTTTGTTTGGCCATTTGTAAGGCAACATTTCTAATATGCAGTTTAACATGTATTATATTCTTGGTTTTAATATGAGATGATTGTTCTTCAAGAAAAGCCACATTTTCATTAAGTAAGCAAACGTCTATGGGGGTTTGGCATTGGCCACGTGAAATACAATCCAAGTTCAAAGATGTCACAGCGAGGAAGAGTTCTAGAAACTAAGGATACAAATATTATACTCTATGAGCTTTTCAAATTTCTGGATAAAACCTCTAAAGGCAGAGAAGACTTCAAATTGCTTATTAGGACTAAGGAAAACTCTCTTGAGTTTGTCTTAAAGTCAGAATTGCATTTGAATAATTCATAATGTACTTGTGTGACTATTTATGTAACCCATCTTAGATGCGCATATTTCCTCATCTTGAAAAATACTGTCACAGTTGTCATGGGGTTGTCATGTGTATACATCTTTTATATTTACTTATGAGCATACCACGTAGTCAAGTGGTTTACATATCTGAATTGAATTACCAAACGAAAATTAAAGTGGGGCTTTGGAGAGATGACATGATGAAGGTACATAAAATGTGTATGTTTTGAATGAACTTGTAGATTTCCAAGCATGTTGCTTTTATTTATTGTTTTAATAAGAAATCACACAATCGGAAAAGAGAAGGGTCTGATGAAACCTGCACCTGACCACTGAACTGTGGTGCGGTCGAAAGGTGTTTTACAGACACTCGGAGGAATTGACTCTGACAGCAGCCCACTCAGCCAAAAAATTCGACTGTCATCTTTATCCACTTGCTTTCCCTCACATGAGTGACCAGTAAATAAATGTGTCTTTTCCGTAGTGAATGATGGCAGGTCCCTATCTATCAAATTGCATTGTACAAATGAGATAGAAGCCACTGAACTTAGAACCAGATTAAATTAATCTTATGATTCATTGCTTTTCATTTCCTAGGACATCTCTCTGAAATGTAGAACAATGTCCAATGCTGAAGTACACAGATTTGAATATTTCCAAATGTGAACTTTTGTAAACAAGTACATGTTCAGATGATGTTGGGTTGCTTCTAAAACTGCAGGAACAATCTAATTTTATAAGGCTAGGGGTCACTAGACAATGTGACTACAACGAACAGGGTCTGGCAAGGTACAATGCTCCTAGCTCCCCATTTTTAAGTATTAAATAAATAGGAGAAGCTGCATATGTGTATAGGAATTTGTAAATGTATGTGAGTTCCCACCCATCTCCATGGAGTCCCTTTTGGTCAATTTTCTTCTAGTTCCATGTCCAATTTGTTGACTGCAGGCCCTTTCCCTCCTGTTTCAGCCAGGACTTCCTCCAACGTGAATAATGTCATTTCCTTCTCTCGGATGACCATCGAGCATTTTCCAGCAGGCTCTCTGGCACTCTCGGAAGCCATTCCGGTTTCTTAATGAAGTTACATAGAGAAATCTGAGATACACACATGAGATCTGCTGTAGTAGAGACTTCTGATGTGAATCCCAGTTTGCTTGCCCATAATTATTCAGAAGAAGCTATTTCTTTATAACCTATCGCAGAGTTTCAGAGTAGTACTTGAATGACCAAAATCTGTAGTCATCCAAATGTGGCCCGAGGAAAGAAAGGTTGTCAGATAGGTAGAAAGTTAAGGAGAGACATGATAGCAATTTTGTTATATTTTATTAGGGATTTCAAAAATATTATCTTGATTATAATAGCAACTGCTCATTATAAAATGAAAAGTTTTTAATACTGAAGACAATAAAGAAGTGTGATTTTTTTGTTTCTCCTTCATATCTGTGTGTGTATAACAAAATTAGGATCATATCAAACATTTTATTATAAGCCTTTCTCCCATGTAATTAAATATTCTTAAAAGTAGGATTTCAATAACTACCCAGTATTTTATGTGCCTTACATCATCTATTTCCCTATGGTTTGACATTGTAGTTGTTTCTAACATTTTGCTATTACAACTAATGCTACTGTTCTAGTTGCATGTTTGAACTTAACACGTGTGTCTATTTCAACTCTACTAAGACATGACTACAATGAAATCAATGAATAAAAAAGCAAAAATACACATAACAATAAAAACAAGAGAAATGCCTGACTTCCAGACACATAAAAGGGATAAACAAAATTTTGGAACTGCTATGTGGCTGGACATGTGATAACTCATGCAGAGTTCCAGACAACTCAGAAAGAAGAATGCCCATTGAGAAGGAAGATTAGAAGTCAGTCAATACATGCCTCGTCTCCCTTGAAACGCCAAGAGATTGTATCCAGGAAACGAACAACCCCAACTTTTCCCTTCTAGAGATTTATCTCCTGAGGAGTATGAATGAGAGATACTCTGATTTTGGGACCATCAGGCAGAGCTAATAGCACAGGTGAGACAGGTATTCTAATAAATACAGGAGGTAGCTAAATGGAAGTCTACTTTCTAAATGTTAAGAGCCCTTCCTAACTAAATAACTTTCTTTTCATTCTGTAAACACTAGAAGACAGAATTATACTTCCCCCAAATAATGATGGAGTACTGAGAGTGTGAAGGAACCGGACCTGCCATAGAAAAAGCACGATGATTATTAGCATTTAGATACCTCCTAAAGGAACAGGCACTATCACCCATAGTGACACCATCACACAGGAAGCCTAATAACAACAAAAAGTTTACAAGGATCCCCAAATATTGGAGAAAAGCATTTTATATGAAAAAGAAAACAAAAGGGAAATATAAGAGAACCTGGTAGAAACAGACAATACAGAGGATAAAAGCAAACTTTTCGTTCTGTTCATGTTTTTAGGGATTACTACTATTTCAGAGAATCGGAGTAATCAAGAACAACAAAATATTCATGGGAATGCTAGTATAGAAAGTATTTCAATAGAAAACTTACGTGATAAGGTTAGGGAAAATAGATCCTACCACGAAAGATGGTGGGGGGCGGGAAGAAAAAAGATGGATCAATTAGAGGGAATAAATAAGAAAAATAATTGGGGGTTATTGTCCCATTCCCTTTCCCACACAACCAAAGAAATAGATTTGAGAGGGGACAATTCCACATATATATTTATTTGGACTGAAAATATATTCAAGCACAGCCATTGTCTTCCTTAGAAGCAAGAGTGGTGAGACTTTATTTCACATACTTTGGACGTATTTTCAGGCGAGGCAAGTGCTTGCAGAAGGACCTCATGCGTAAAGTAGCAGGTTCATGACAGAGGAAGACCTCCAATGACATGGATTACCTCAGTGGCTACAACAACTGACTCCAGCACAGCATAGCAACAATTGTGAGGCTATCAGAAAACTAGGCAGTATTTTGTTCTATTGTATATAGATTCAGAATGCTGAATCTATATAGATTGTATATAGATTCTGAATCTGTGATTCAGAGCTGACTTGATGGTGCCTGATAAACAGCAATATAATAGAGTATACAGGGGTCAAAATTTTGAAAAAAAAATTCAAGACCTAACCAAACGTTTACAGGGAATGAATTACTGAACCAGTTGGATGTAACTGTTTATCTCTAGTTGAAACAACGATGAGTGAAGAAAATCAAAGGTGGGTGGAAACAATTCGCCTGGAAACACAGTCTCCACACCCTGAGACTGGAAGTAGATGAGGCCCAGCTACCACTCCTAACCTCCTGAAAGAGCGCACAGTAGAAGCTCCTGAATAGAGTTGGAGAAATAGGTTGAACAAAAAAGTCATTAAAAGACCAGGCTCACTGGTCTGGTAGAGATTGGTAGACTCTCCAAGACTATGGCCGTTCATCAGTCCTTCAAATCTGGCACTGAATTTATTCAGCAGCTCAGTTTTCAACCAAATTATAGACATCCTGCATGGTGGTAACATCAGGGAGGTACTCAATCCTTAGAACAGTCAACCCATCTGTCAGAGATAATGGTTTTCAAAAGCCAGGAAAGGATGCAAAAGGAAGACAAATAAAAACAGGAAAGACAGGAAGGAAGTGGGATGAGTGATGTTATATTGTAGGGATTACAGTCAATGTCATGAAACAAAATGTGTATGAATTATTGAATGGAAAACTAATTCGCTCTGTAAACCTTCACTCAATTTACAATAAAACTTTTTATTTTGGGAGGGAATAAAAGGACCTTACCAGATGACATACTTAGTACTCAAATTGACTTCCTATGTGGAAAGAGGAAATAGACAAAATCTCACTATCATCCATCAGAACAAGGCCGGGGCTGATTTTAGAATAGGCTATCATTTGGTCGTACACACATTCAAGCTGAAGAAAATTAAGACAAGACCATGAGGTCCAGAGTACAGCCGTGAGTATGTTCCACTTGAATATAGAGGACATGTCAAGAATAGTTTTGAAGCATGGGACATTAAGCATTATGATATTTGAAATGGTATGGAAGATATAATACAAGAAGGAAGCAAAGGGTTATTAAAAAGAGAGGAAATAAAGAAAAGACCAAAATGGTTATCAGGAGAGACTCTGATGTAGAGAAGCTAAAGGGAATGGAGGAGATGAGGTAAAAGAGCTGAACAGAAAATCTCCTAGTGTGATTACAGACAACAAAGTCAAAACAGACTAAAGTAGTATGATGACATGTGCAAAGACACGGAGTTAGAAAACCAAAAAGAGAGGGAAACACGCAAGGCTTTTCTCAAGTTGTAACAATTGAAGATAAAATTCAAGCCTCAAGCTACAATACTGAAGAGTTCCGTGGGCAAAATATTGAATGAGAGCGAAGCAGCATAAGAAGATGTAAGAAATAGTCATGCTACCAAAGGGGACTGGTTGATTTTCTGTCATTTCAGGAGGTAGCAAATGATCAAGAACTGATGGTAGTAATGGAAGAAGTCCAAGGTGCACTGAAGGCATTGATTTTTAAAAGGGGGCTGGGGGGCGAGGCAACAGTGGGTGGGCTCCAGGAACTGACAGACTACTAATTTAGATGTTTCAACCAAAGGAATTCTGGAAGCACTCAACTTGTCTATGCCAAGGAGTTTGGAAACAGCTATCTGGCCAATCAACTGGACACAAAATATCCTTATTTGTGTCCATTCTAAAGAGAAGTGATTGTAAAGATTTCAGACATTGTAAACAATACCGTTAATGTGACCTAATCAAAACCAAATCTACTACCATAGAGTGGATTCCAACTCATAATAACCCTATGTAAGCTGAATTCAGAAGATGTGGAATGAGGGATATAAATACCATTGCTGATTATCAGGCATATCTTTACGAAGAGCTGAAAACACCAAAAAGCTGCTTTTATTGACTTTGTAAAGGGATTCGATTGTGTGGACCATAACAAGTAATGGATAGTATTGCAAATAAGGAAATGCCAGAAAATTTAATTGTGCTTATATAGAAACTGTACATATACCTAGAGGAGAGAGGTACACAAAGTATTATCTGGGCCTGGGAAGATAGCTTATTTGAATGAGCAAAGCAAAGTAGACTAATCCAGAGACCAATGGTGTTGCTACTTTCTCTCCTCAAGGCTCATCTGTTTGGGGAGGGGTCAGAGGGAACAAGACCAAATGGACAGAGTTATAGTGAGAAGTAACTGAGTGCCCCACACACGATATGCCTTCAGAAATGCTCGTGATCATTGTTGCCAAGTGGGAAGGGCTCCCTCGTGAGCGTGGAGGGTGCATGGTAAGGGTTATGTTGCAGATGTGTCAAGCGAGGAAGATTGGGCATCTCTTTGATTCTGTAGGGCTTAATAGGGGACTTACTTTAAAGGACTGACATTGCAGCGTGGGGCTTAATGAACTTTATGCTAGGTTATACTGCATGGCTTGGCTGATGAAGTCTCTTTATTGATTACGTAGTTGGTTCTGGCACATTCTAAGAAGTTCAATTTTAAAAGGTGTAGTGTCGAGACATTTAATTCCATTTTGTGTTGCCATTCCTGTATTCACAGGTAAGGATTATTTCACTTTAAATTTATGTTCCATTTAGAGGCTTGCTAAAGTATTTCATTTCTTGGCATTTCTTGGTTAACATGGCTACAGCAGCTTACAGTCCTCATAAACCATGTTAGGGATTCTTTATAAATTGTATATCACTCTCTATGCTAGTGAGAATTAATGACAATTTCTCTATTAAGCTTTCTGATTAAAAATGTTCAAGTCAGAGGTCTCTAATTTAGTGTAGAATTGCTTTATGGTTATGGGGGGAGCTGAGGGGAGATAAGATAAGGTACCCTGGCTGCAGTTTTTAATTTGCTGCCAAATGAACTGTAGTGTTGTGAGCCTTACATTGATTTGCACCTTTCTGCCCAAACTACAATATTATGAGCATTAATGATCATTACACTTAAATGATCATTTGGAGCATTACTATCTTCAGTTCCTATAAATAGTTTTTTAAGTATAATTTTTATTTTTTCAAACTAAACAGAGTGGCATTACAATTTTTGTCACCTATTTTTTTAATTACCACAACTTATGCATTATAAACTGTTTTATGAAACTTGCACCTTCCCACTTCTGTCAATTTTGAAGATGGTTTAAAAGCACTAGGGAGTTATGAATACTCTTTTTAACTCATATATGTACATAATCACTAGAGACTCCATTTTTATGTTTGCTTCAAACCCTAGCCCTTGAAAAAAATTAGGCAATACTGCCAAAATTATAGGATGTAATATAGTGTTATTATGATTCATTTTAATAAAATAGCCTTTAAATATTTTTTGCCTTCAGAAACTTTTCACATATTTATTTTAAAAGAACCCTCAACTTTACTACTTGCCCTGTATTACACCTGTTCCTCATTGATCAACAAGGTGAAGTTCCAAAGAGCAGGTCTGGTCATTAGGCAAAGTTGGCATTCTGCAATAGTCGGGGCTGTGCTTATATTTGGCACCTGTGTACTTCCAGTCACTGCCCATTGCGCATCCTAGCACATCATGGATGTGCAGGTTGCAGGAGGCACGCTTTCCCCACCTCCATGGATGCCAAGAGGGTCAGGGAGATGTTGATGAGTAGTGACCTTGCTTGCCCTTTGCTCACCACTTTCTGCCATCCATTATGTTTGGGGACCTCACTTGTACTTTGTTCACCCTAGCCATGCTGCCTGACATACCTCCAGCTCTCTCACCCCATTTTAATCTCCCCACCTCCCACTAACTTTCCTGAAACATATCCAGCTTCCTCTGCCCATCCCTGACCTTCTGTCATCGCCCATACACTCCATGGACAAATCAGTGTACCCTAACAAATGGGAGAACACGTCCCATGACCAGTTGTCTACTGTCCCACTTGTGACCCAAGTCCAATGTCTTGTTCACAATACCCTGGTCCCAGACATCACCCCACATGGCTCTGAGGGGGTCAGACCATCAGAGCCACCACTTGAAAATATTTTCAGAGTTATCGTAAATGTAAAATGTTGGATAACAAGATAGTCAATAAGTGAACACTAGGTCTACCAGAGCAAGGCAATCCCAATGAACTAAACGCGGTTAATTAAACTCTACATCCAATTGCATAATAAAGTATTTCAGTCACTAGAAATTTTGACTGTAGCAAATATCACCTGTAAAACTTATAAAAAATATACTTAACTAGGAAGTACCTCAGGAGATTTGATTGATGAATGAAAAGGAGGGAGTGGTTTAGGATGGACCCTGGACAGCTTGCTTTTGACCAAGCTCACAGTCGGTGCTAGTCATAGCTAGGGCTGCAAATATACATGTGTACAAAGAAAATCCATATGTGATGGTTACATTATAACAAAGTTAAGTTTTATTATCTTTTGTGACATTATATACAGGCAACAGTTTTTTGGGTTTTTTTTTTCCCACGGGAAGATTTTATTATAGCTTTTTATATATACTATAAACTTTTAAAAATAATTTTGTTATTTTGTATCATACAGCTCTTATCACAATCCATACAT
>NW_022111373.1:43393102-43395408 GCF_000313985.2 Echinops telfairi | reverse complement strand
TTCTGGGTCTTTGATGCCTGATACCTGATCCCATCGACACCTCATGATCACACAGGCTGGTGTGCTTCTTCCATGTGGACTTTGTTGCTTCTCAGTTAGATGGCCTCTTGTTTATCTTCAAAACAGACAACAGTTTTAATAATGCCTAAATTCTGGAAATCCAGCCTTGAATTTGTAAGTCAGTTTTCTGGATTTTTAAAAATTCATTAATTATCTGTGGTCTTTAGTGTTACTCTAGACCAGGGGTTCTCAACCCTCCTTAATGCTGCAACCCTTTAATAGAGTTCCTCTTGTTGTGCTGACCCCTCCCCCCTACTATAAAATTATTTTCGTTGCTGCTTCATCACTGTAATTTTGCTATTGTTAAGAATCAAGCAACCCCTGTGAAAAGGTCCTTCGACCCTCAAAGGGGTTGTGACCCACAAGTTGAGAACTGTTGTTCTAGACAAAAGGGGCATCCCTTCAATTTCCAATGGTAATTTAAGGTTGGTTAAATATACATGGATATCTACGAAATCTCTGGTTTCTCCATTTGCCTATATGAACCCTTGAACATCTTTCCATGCCATGAGTCTGGCAGACATATCAACACTCTGACATGCATACATGAATACCCCTGCAGAAAGGAGAAATGGAGAGGCAGCTAAGTGCTGAATGAAACTCTCTGCTAAGTCATGTTCTTAGAGATTTTTATGGCCCTGACTGTACTCTCATGTTGGCTAAAAGAGGTCATGAATGCAAACAGCCTCATGTAGTTAGAACAAATTTTGCTTAGAACTCAGAAAACGGCCCTAGTTATCTCTGCTCAGTATGTCGCCCGCATGCATGCTTTCAAGTCTTTCATTTCAGATGTCAGGAATCCTCCAACCAAGGCCCTTTCAGCGACATCTTATTTCCTTTCATTAGCATGTGTGAGTCACTATTTCTGGTATTTGGTTACCAGGATGCACCCACACTTGTCTAGAAAATTATCTCTGCTTTTGTGCATCAGTAGATCTGGGCTGTTATCGTTGAGGTTGAAGTACCATTTCCAGTTTAGCAACTGTCATCTTATAATTGAGTTAGGAGAGTTGATGGCACTTTGAATCTTACTGGATATATTACCCCTTTGCATTTTCACAGGACCGTGTTTCTGCCCCGCTTCTCAAAGCCATCCTTTGACTGCCTTTGTTTATTCTGCTGGTCAGAATCTCACACTTAAAGGCTGTTGTTTTCATTATCATCCCCTAGCTCTCTGGCCCTTGGTTCCTTTATTTCTTTGAAGTAAGATGGGAGAAAAAGAAAGAAGAGGGAATTTCTTTCAGGGTGTGATTTAAAATTATTTTTCCATATTCTGTTTTCTGTAGGGTTGAAATATCCAACACAGTCATACATGTCCCTTGTGCTCAGTGGGCCTCATTCTTATTCACTCAGGGTGAGGTTTTATTTTGCAAACCCAAACAAGATAAATGTGAATGGAGCAAGCCCCAGAACTAAACCTGTCAGCTTGATCTTTTCTCAGTCTCCCCATTCTATTGGCAGCAAGTCTTTCCAGAAATGTCCAAGACTTGCTTCATTGTCAGGCACCAACTGTGTGTTTTAGATGTACATCTTCTTAAGACATTCCCTTTTCTGCTGAAGGTATTTTTCATTTCAGCTTGTAATGAATTTTATTTTGTGCTATACTTATTTAAATATTTAGATAATAGTTTAGGATATGAGAAAAGTTGGTTCGTTTCTGTTTGCACTCTCTACTAATAATTGACGTAGCATTTAAATTAGATCTGGAGTTTCGGGAGGAATGTATGAGTCAGCGAGAGGAAGGTTTGTTTTTTGTTTTTGTTTTTTATGACAGGGACCTCTGAGGCTTTTTCTTTTATTACCACTTAAAGATACTGATTTGTTTCTCACTATAGTAACAAAAATTAAACACATACCCGGTTCAATGTGAGACAAACGACTGATGCTTAAAATAGTATGTTAGAATGAAAAATAAAAATGAAAAATCTTAGGGAAGTTACACTTTGGTAACTCAGCGCTGCCCTTTATTTTATAAAAGACAGTTGTAAGTAACATCCCTTTGAATCTGCCAGGGCTCAGAGAAATCACTTGTCTTTCCTTCCTAAGGAAAATCCAGGGAGATTGGATGTTGTTCTCTCTGTGGTTTATTCCTCTCCCAAATAAACCTCCTTTGTATATTAAGATCTCATTTTCTAAAAGTAGTAATTGTCCACTCTTTTTCCAAAGCCATTTGTGTTTTGTCTCACAGCAGTACAGGCTGCATTCATTTAAAAAATGAGAAGATGATACCAAGCACTCAAGTAGAA
>NW_022111373.1:43358493-43392653 GCF_000313985.2 Echinops telfairi | reverse complement strand
CTTTTTTCGCCTCTGGTGGTTTTGTCCACTCTGAGGGCTTCCCTTGCTGGGCCTTCGTTTCTCTGGAGTGATGTTCTGTAGTGTTGTGTAGTACTCAACACTTTACAGACATCTAAGTGCTGACCAATCTGTAGTTCTCTACCCTTTTTCTTGATCAAAAGTAGCATAATTCCAACAATCCCATGAGGTGTCCGCCTGGATTTTGAGCTCAGACCTGAAACGTTGCTTTGCCTCCTAGGAGATTCGTCCTTGGAATAAACTAGAGTTGCTCGTGTTAGTACCAAACTTCTCAGCATGGTAGACCGATTCAATTTTAGGAATTTAAAAATAACCCATCTAAAATAATCTAAGGAGGAAAATCTTGTGCTCACAGCCAGAAGTGTAGATAAAGCCGAAGAGTTGGGCCTTTTTTTGGACATCCTTTCAAAGATCGGCAGAGAAATATTTTCACGGACAAAGCAGGATGCAGTCAGCCAAAACATTGTATGAGACCATAGACTGATAGGAAGAATTTGGCAAAAATGAATGTAACAAGTTACATCATAAACCAAAATAAATTTAAGATAAAGACTTGACATCCCCACTTCAGGGCTTTGCGATTTCCCCTCTGGAAGCAAAGATCTCCTAGGGACACTCTGGAAGGAAACAAGGACTTCCTTCATTTAACTTGCAGGCGAATGAGAAAAGATAAAATCCATTTCTTCCATTTTTCTTTCTAGCATATTTAGGCTACAACAATATGGTTTTCTATGATTTGTCAAACAGTTGTAACTTCCAGTTGACTCTTTTCTTCCAAAGTGTCTTCTCTCACTTATGCTTTCTACTTGCTTTGCCAATAGAAACAAAGCCTCAAGTTATAGCAATTCCCTTTTCTAGCCATCTTCTCTTTGGTGGTTTTAAAATCAATGTTATGAAAAGCTCGAGATTGAATTCTTAGACTTTACCTTTTTGTGGTTTCTTTTCAGTATTGAGTGAAGAACTTGGTTTATTTCCCATGAAAGTTGTTCAGATGGCAGAGTAGGGACCCTGTGCTTCCTTCTCAAAGTCATAAGCTGTAGTTCAATGTGACATATTTTAAAGTGTGTAAATAGTCGGATAGGCATGTTCACAATATTAATTGTATCAGACAGACCAAAGAGCTAGAAGAAGTTTTGCAGGCAGCTAAGATCGTTGTAGGCTATTTAACATTTATGTGCACAGATAAATTATGAGCTGCTGTTAAATGGCAGGCTAGGGTTTTGATGAGGATCCAAGGGAATGTGCAAAATCCAAACCAGGAAAGGGAGCTTAGGAGTGATCGTGGGTAATGGTGTCATTTACATTTTCTCTTTATTTTACCTCTGAACTATTTTTTTATTTTTGTATCTTCAACCACAATTAGTATTCAGAGAGTTAGGAAAAAATGTCACCGTGTAAGATTAACAAGTGCATAGTGTTCAACCAACAGAGTACTTTTAAGTGTTTTCTATTTTTGTCAAGATACAAAGGAGCTTCAAAAAAATGTGTGATCTTTTAAAAAAAGTTTTACCAAGATACAATTTTTCCACAAACTTTTTTAAGCCTCCTCATACATTTTCCACTTTTATTTCTCTCAGTAAACCATTCCCTCGTGCACATTCCAGTAACTCCTCTTGTTATTTTAAGATAGTAATAAACTTGGTTGTGCACTGTTTTACTCAGGTCTTGACTGCTCGCTGTGGCTTGTGTTTCTCTGTAATGGTGTGCAGTGTTTTCTAGTACTCTTTGGAACTCTAAAAGAGAATGTGTGAGAATTCATAGCCTGGAGCTTCATACGTACAAAATGCTTTCACCACTTTAAATGGGGTCTTTCATTTAAAAAAGAAATGGATATGTAGTATTCAGCTGTTAACATATATACTGGTGTATAAGCTGAGTTTTTCCGCACCTTTTTAATGCAGTTTTTGTGTTAAAATTAGATGCCGCGGCTATATTTGGGTCAGCTTATAAGCGAGTATATGCAGTAATTATTATTGTCTTCTTTAGTGATATAACAGCTTAGTACTCTATAAGTCCTTTCAAGGTAAGGAGTGAGATACTGAATACAATGAAACATTTTACCATGAGAGCATTAAAAGAGCTTTGTTGTACAGATACCCTATTGTTTAAAGATGTGATCACCTGTGATTTTGTGTACATTGTATATACTTGTGTAACTTGAATCCACATTCATCTATTGTTTTCTTACAGTTGACTTCAAACCTCGTGCCAGCATGGATACTGTCCATCATATGTTACTTTTCGGATGCAATATGCCTGCATCCACTGGAAGTTACTGGTAAGGAGAATGGGCTGGTAGTAGCACATAGGGGGTGTGAAAAATACGTATCATAAGTGTGACATGCATCTGTGCAAGCATTAAGTGTGCAGAAAGTTTCTTTTTTTGAAACATGGTATCACATGGTTTTATTACTTTTATTGTCACAGATTGCTATACTATGCTATCCTCACAGTTGGTATAGTGTGTTATATAGTATGCTGTCCATCAACATGGACACTGTCTTAAGCATACCGTAAGTCTATTGTAGAAGATGGTGTATGAAGGTAGAGATGGCTTGTAAAGAAAGACCAAAAATTGGATAATGGATATTTTGATGCTTCTTTTTTTTAAGTTGATGATTCCACTCATAAGAGTATGATCACTCCAATCATGGAGCATTTATTTACCTGAACACTCTGCTACACTCCTCCATTTTATCTTAAGGACCCTGCAAGTCAGGTATTACTATCTTACCCATTTTACCGACAAGGAGTTTGAAGCTCAGAAAGATTTGTAACTTGCTCAATATAGCACAGCTGGTGGGTGGGAGACCAGGGTTGAACCCTGGGTTGTCTGGTTCCAAATCTGAAGTTGTTTCTTACTGCACAACTTCTCTATTCCTCACAGAACTGCTGAAATTTGAGAATGTATTTGAATCAGTGTTGTGAGTTTAATATCAGCTTGTGAAAACTCAGCAAACATCTGTTAAATGTTTGTCATATACCAGAGTTAGAGCAGATGCTGTGGAAGGTTCTAGGGCTAGATAAGATCTGTTTGTTTACCCCCAAATGCAGACAACATAATTACGGCTTGAGATCTTCCCTTTCATTTCTTTCTTTTTCATTCTTGTCCTTTTAAAGATCAGCGAACTCTGAAAACAGACTTGCATTCTCAGCTTCATGTTTGCTTCCCCCACCCTGACACACACATAACCTAGAATTACAGTTATATATCCAGCAAGCCAAATGCCTTCTGTGGTGCGTCTCACAAGACATTGAAAAGGTCTTGCCCCCTTATCATCATTAGACACATAGACTGTTCTTGTGTATCCTAATATTCCTTAGCCTGATCCAGGCACGCAGCTGCTGCTTTCCAGTTCATTTTATAATAAACAATTGTAATACGTATCTGGAACTGTTAAAAGCACAGGGCAATTAGTGGAAATCTCCATGGACCAAGTACTATCAAAGCATTTGTTAATAGGTTTACGTTATTTGGTGAAGGGAATAAGTCACGTAGGAATTCAACTCACATGACCAAGTATAAAGAAAGCAAACCAACATTCCAGTTTTGGCTCACTGATAAATTTTTGTGAATAAAAATCTGGATTACAATAATTTTCTGTGACAGTTTGTTTTTATAATATTACTTGGAAAATCTCTACAATTTTTTTTAATTTTTATGCTTTAAAACTACTGCTTCTGAAATTAGTAATATTTATCTTTGGAGTAGGATTATTAGCAAACAGCTAGAAAGGATGCAAGCTCTTAAAACCAGGCTTAGCTTCTTCTTGATTAAGGGAAATACGTGGAGAAAATATAACTTTTCTTAAATACTACTGTGGTTCCAATTGTTTTATAAAAGTCACATAAATCAAGACTTTTCTCATGTGAAGGGTATATCAAAACAAAGCCATTACAAAGGCTTTAAAAATACTTACTAATTTTAATTATGCTGTTGTAAATTAAATCTAGAGAATATAGTAACCCAAACACTTCTAATTTACAGAAAAAGAATTTCAAAGAAATATGTGAGTAGAAGTGAAAATAGCAAGTTTGAGTAAAGTGGTACTTTTATTGTTTTAATAAAGTTTGATGAAATTATTACTTGAAAAGCAATAAGGTAGAATGAAAAGAGCCATTAATCCAAGTAGCCATAGCTCCTCAGGTAAGTTACTCACTCCATCTGAGCCTGGCTTAATTTTAGTGATGGGCTTATAAATACATGACTTAGAAAGCCCCTTTTTCTTGAAAATTCCACATTTCTCTGAATGTGGAGTGCACATAAATACTGAGTCTGATTGGAGAGAAAATCTTAAAACTGTGTGAGCTGGGCAATGCACCTCAAGCAGGCAGTGCACTGTGTTTTGCCCATTTGTGGCTTCAAGAGTAATTAGATCCTAATGTCATTCTAAATGCATTTTAAAATACCTGCCTTGCAGCCTGTATTTCCAGGTACTCCGTGTGTGTTTGCTTATTTGATGTTACAACCAAAGAACGAGGACAGTAGTTGATGCTATTTATTATTCATGATCTTTTAACGAAGTCCAGATTGCTTTATTTGACATTTAAAAGTATGGTCTTTTAAATATACAGTGCAAATATATTTTTAATATGTGTGCATTTTTAAAAAGAAACAGTTATAGTGCCTCTGATTTCTCCACCAACCAGGCTTTATCTTTTACAAATACTTCTTCCGAAATTAGCAATAATTACCTTTGGGTATATTTGGAAGAAAGCAGTATGTATTTGGCAAAATGCATACTTCTCTAGACTCGGAGTCCATGGGGTACCTCCCAGGCCGATTCTTTCTGTTGCTTTGCAAAAAAAGGGTCCCTTCCCCTAGCCTCAAGGCCTCAGAGGCTCACCCTTGGAGACAGTCAGCAATATTCCCCCCCAACGCTTTAGCTTCTTAACGTCCCACCTAGATTATAATACGAATAGCAAGAATCTATCAGTGTCAAGCATCTGACATTATTGTTCTAAAATTTTTGAGTCATGTAATTTATCACACTCATTTTATAGCTGCAAAGTGTATTCTTCCATTATGCCTAGACATAGATAGTTCTTAAGTTAAACGTCTCGTACATTTCCACCCATTTTTGGTTATGACACCTATTAGGGTTTTCGTTGCTTAAGAATATCTTAGAGCTCCTTTATGTTCTATGGAAATTGTTAAGCGAACACAAAACTGCTTTAGTGAGAGAAGAAAACGGTAATTTAGTAATAGAAGAAAAATGTCAAGCTTGGATACCCTCTCTTTTCAGTTTTGTCAGCTAGGATTCCTCCTGCAGCCACTTGCCCTCCCCTCCCCTGGTTCACTTGAGCATTCTCTTTTCATTGCCAGCAGGTTGGCAAATAGGTGTGTGTCTTTAAAATAGAAAGAAAAATTTTTCCCTGAAATTATGAAGTTATAATTCATTCTCTGTCGTCAGGCAGCACTTTTAATATGGGAGCAAAGAGCTATTCTGATGATGGTTCACTGTTGTGCTGCCCTCCTTTGCTCTTTGTAATTGCCTCTTTCTACTGTTCATTAAAATATATTTACAGTTATATTAAGTTTACATGAAAATAGTAGACACAGCATGAAGCAGTTTTCATTATGTACTCATTTTAATTTTAAAGGGGTGTTTTTTCCTCTACACATATTCCAGTCTTCTGTGACTCATTTCAAATTAGCAGCTCACACTGGTAATGTGTCTAGTTAATTATATGCATGTGCATTTAAATTGCATACATTGATGTGAACCTTTTAATATAGTGTGGGGTGGTCCCTTTATAGTTAGATTGGGCCTGATGCTCAATTCCAAATTAGCATACCTCTGAAGGATGCAAATAAGGACCAGGTGATGGAAAAGCAGCAGCTCCACTGACCCATCTAAAGAAGACAATATTTGTTAGACGTAATGCATCTCTTTTTGCAGGCATTTAAGGGACGAGACAATTAACTGCATCTGGGGACCCAGGGGAAGTAATAGCACTCAGATTGGAACAAACAGTGCAGTAGCATTATTTGTTGGAGTCTATTTATGTTAGCTAGCTTCATTCTAAGCGTGACAATTCTATGTTACCCAGATTTATAGACTCAATATTAGTCATAAATGAGGAGATGCCATTTCGAGTTGTTCAGGGTCAGTAAGGAAATGGAGATGCTAAAAATTGGGCATAGTGAGAATCAATTACTGCTCTCCACTGAAGTTTGGGAAACGTTAGGAGGTCCTCAGAAATTAAAATATGGCTTTTTATCCTCCATCAATATATTTCTTTACTCTAGACTTACAAGAAGAAACCACTATTGAAAATGCTGACTTGTTAAATGCAGAGCATTTTAGACTGTTAAAATCCCGTTTTATTCATTGTGCCTGTTCTGGAGTTTGGAGTAAATCTGGAGTCATTATCTCACCCGCTTCTTTCCCTTCTCTCTTCCCTCTCCCACTCTTCCCTTCCCGATGCATTTTCTTTTCTGATTAGCAGAGACCCTAATGTAACCTATGATTGTGTGTTCAAAACTATTGGATAATTAAAGTGAGTGGGTGTCTTAATTATCCAGCGTTGTATTTGGGAGCATATTATCTATGTAGAGCTAAAATGATTATTTTTAGTCTTAGTAATTAATTTTAGACAAGAAGGACCAACTAATCTTCTAATCATTGCAAATCAAAGATGGTTCCCACAGGTTGTCTGATCTATTTTGAGAAGAAGAATCACAGCTGGTTAAATGAGGCTATTTCCAGCTGTTCTGACTTAGGATCATTCTCAAGCTAAAGCAATAGTGCTTTCCCATCCAATGAAGCTTTAGCTTAAATCCCTTTCAACTGCTTCTATTTATTAACCACCTGCTGTGTCTTCTTTAAATGCCACTATCACCACAGGGTTGCAGATGCTGATGGGGGGAAAGGGAAAAGTAGTTAAAACCTATAAATAACAGTCATGCCTCACTTAACGTCCTCGATATCTTTTTGTGAAATAGAATGTCATGTGATTTGGATGTTGTGATAACCTTATTGTATACAAGCAGTCACAGGATTACATATGAATTTTGCTTCTAAATCTGCCTTTAAGTTAAATGGGTACCTTATGTAGAATGTAATATCATATGTAATATCAGTTAGTCAAATGTTTGTTTTTGTAAGTAGTAGATAGTGTACCTTTCTAAAAATAAGAAACATTAAAGAAACACTTCCAGGTACGCTAAAACCTCTCGTGTAATGATATTGTAATAATAATAATTAATTGGATGCATATCACAAAGTAGCACTGATTTTTAGCACAAACTATTGTAAATGCCTCAAAATTTTAATAGATTGTCCTTTAGTTGAAGCATTAAAATGTAACTGTGTCACTGAGTACAATTGCTAAATTAACTCATTAATGTCTGCATTGTGTATTAGAGTTTAAATTCCAAACATCCTTTTTGCAGAAAGTTAGGACAATGCAAACTCAAACTCCACTTGCAGAGTCCCCATGTAAATTAAGTCTCCATCGGAACCCTTCTGATATTAACCAAGAATGTAGATTGGAAAGTAAACTAACTCTACATCTCTGCAGCCACCCCAGGGAAGAGCAGTCTCCTTGACTTTGCCCTTGCAAGACAGTACTGGAGGTCAAATAGTCATCAGTCACGCTCTTTCAGTCTTAACCCTGTCTGCCTTGATTGGATGGCCCTGGACCAATCATGTAAGCTCATCCATCTAATTTAATGGAAGTGTCCCAATCACGGTGCTTCTGCAGTCCCCTCGGTTTCTGTGGTGCATTGATGTGCCACCAATCATGAATTTGTGAGTTTCCTTTGTCGCATACCTAAGGACTGTGAAGCTGGGGATGCCATTTTGCCCTCATGCTAATAATCCCCCTCTTCTAGATGACGCCCTTCTTTGTCTTGTCTTTGTCCCATTTTTAGACTTAATAAATGTTCTCCTTAAACTATATTTGAGATTGGGGTCTCTTTTATACCCTAAGGCAAAACTGACCTAATTTCTATTTCCTTTTAATATTATAAAAGTCATTATATTCTGTACAAGGATAGTATAGTAGATCGGTTCATAAACCAATAGTTGATACCTGGTTATGGCTTTGCATCACTAAGAATCATGTTGCTCGGCAGGTTTTTAGTTGGTGTGGATTAGAAGAGTTCCTTAGGCAACTGCTCGATTCTAGTAGACCTGTGTCAACTCTCATAAAACAAAATGTCACGTATCAAACTGTCTTGACAGTTTCCACAGAAACAAACATCTAATGTTGAACATTATTCTATCCTCTTAAGACTCATAGTTAAGTTAAACAGTAGTAATATGGCATAGTGTTTAGCAAAGAGCCAGAACGCTGACATCAGAAAATCTTGGGTTCAAATCGCAGCTCTAGTAACACTGATCAAATGACTTAACTTGTATTGGTTTCTTCTCTGATTAGGCTTTCATGAAAATTAAATAAAATGATGTAAGCAATGTATTTGCATAGTACCTGAGACATAGAAGTAAATAATATTATTAATCAAAAACATTATATAAGGAATGTAGTTGGTATGATACCTGACACACAGGAATAAATAATACTCGGCCTCATTATCAGGGATACCTAGTGGCACAGTAGGTGAAGCATTAGTCCTCCAGCCTCTCCATTAGAGAAAAATGAGATGATCTTTTTTCTGTAAGTATTTGTAGCCTTGGAAATCTCATGGAGCAATTCTAATCAATCCTATAAGGTCATTTTGAGTTGAAATCAACTCAAGGACAGTGGGCTTGGTTGTAGCAGTTCCACTCAGTCCAATTAGGTCACTGTGAGTTGAAATCAACTCAGGGACAGTGGGCTTGGTTTGGGGCATTAACATCTTTATCTTTTAATAAAGTATTTATTAACCAAGTATTTGTGGCCAAGAGATGTTATGTACTGGTCATTTGATATAGACAAAACAGAAACACCCTCTTCTCTGAGGCAGTAAACTTTCCGATATTCTAATCTCATTTGAATAGAGAGACAGTGTGGCACTGTTGATCAGGTTGGTGCTTTTTAATCACTGCTTTTACTCAGCCTGCCCATTAAGTAGCCTTCTAATTACTATGTTAACACCGACCCATTGCATTGAAATTCACAGAGGATTGTCTGAATTGTGGAAAATGTTCCCTGGGTTTATAGAGCAGTTAATGGGATTTGAATACCTGGCTCATACTGAATGAAGTTGTGAAAGGTAAAGACATTCCACACATGCCATGGATTTTAGGTTGTTTCTTAAAGAAACTTGCAAACTTTAGATTAATTTTCCTGACTGGTTCTGTTAGACAATTAATACATTAAAATGGAAATTGAAGACTATAAACAATTTGAGGGCATGACCATTTTTGTGTTTTGTTTCATTTGTTTTTGTTTTTATAGCCAAAAGAAGAAATGAGTTATCGGTTTTGGTCTTCTCTGTGTTACCGTGGATTTTAAGCAGACTTTAACAGATACAACCAGAGAGCACTTTAACAGCTATCATGCTTTATTTGGATAATTCAAAATGACAGGCTAGCACTTTTCAGTACTTGGCACAGTCAGAAAATAGTCATGCCATCCAAGTGGTTTCCCCCTGGATTAGAGGGGAAAGGGTTCTATAACAAGGGTTCAAGAAACCAGAATAGTTTTATTTTCAAATGTTAATTCTCACCACGTGCACTACAAATATGAAACACACACACACAGTAGCTATGTGAACCTTTTCACAATTTAGTTGGCTTATTCTGAAGGAGCCTTTCAGAGGACCTGTCAGAATTATAAGAATAAGAAACCCAATTGATAAAGTCTGAAATTGCAATAGCAACCGTTCAAGAGTTAACATTCCTTTCTAGCCTGAAGATTTCTTATTAATAAGATTAGTGAAAATCTCTTTTTCTGTGGCACCCTTTTTGGAGAGCTAGAATAGAGTACAATCTTTGCCATGTTGGTTTGTTTTATGTGGAGAAAAGTGTAGTGGAATTCTCATTAATATGCGAAATGGAAATGTGGAACACAGAGGTGCCATGATTTCATTCAAATACATTTGGCCATTCAGCAATATTGTCAGTTACAGAAACCAGTCCTCCTGCCTCGTGTTTTTCCTCTTGACAAAGTCCTCGCATTAAGTCGAGTATTACTTTCACCGACCCAATTTCCTCAGCCTTTTTTCCATCTGGAGTTCAATAGTGTGTTCGGCCAGGTTGACTAGAGAAACAAATTCAGAAACACTCATATATATATAAAAGAGAACTTTATATTAAAGAGTAATTTTATATAAAGAAAATATCCCAGCCCAGTCCTGATCAAATCCATTAGTCCAATATTATCCAATAAGTCTGATACTAGTCCATAAATCCCTATTCAGACTAACACAATCACATGCAATGTTGCAAAATGCAGGAAGATCACAGGCCAGTGGTGGTAAAGCTTTGTGAATCTACTGGCGGTGGAGGCATCTCAGCTCTGGTGCAGGTGTCCGTGTGGCTCCTCTAGCTCTCCACGTGTGGCTGCCGTTCTACAGGACAGTGAAGCAGAGAGAGAGGATCCTCCTCATGAGAAGGTCACACCCACAAAGAGGCAGCATCAGGCAGTGATGTGATTGACAGGCTAAACTCCACCCCTTCACTCTTAATATCTTCAAGTTGACATGAGAATATAAAACTACCACAAATAGTTAAAAAACAAAAACCTAAAAACAGGTTTTTAAAAATCAAGCCAAAGCTTTAGAAGGTTTTATTTTACCAAACCTTAGATGAAAATAATGCATAAAGTCATTGTCATTCCTTTGTGAATGGTTGAGAAGAACAACTTAGCTAGAATCTGATTTTTAAATTGTAGCCACAAATTGCGTACTATCAAATATGATAGTAGTCATCAATTCTTATCTTTATTTAAAATCCACCTAGAGGAGGTGCTCTAATGGTGTGGTGGTTCTGCCTGGCTGCTCACCACTAGCCGCTCCTCAGGAGAAAGAAGGGACTTTACTACTCCCTTAAAGAGTTAGTCTTGGAAACTTACAGAGACAGCTCTGCCCAGTCCTACTGGGTCACTATGAGTCAGCATCAACGCCATCACAGTAAGTTTGGTTTGGGTTTTTGGATGTAAGTTGTTGAATGTTCACTAAGTGCTGGACAAGTTTACAGGTGCTGGGAGTACATAGAGGACCCCTTGTGCAGTGGTTACACTTTAGATTGCAATTTGCAAGATCCATCATTCGAACCATCCATCAGGGGCTCCAAGGGACAAAGACGGGGCTTTCTACTCCCGTAGACAGTTACAG
The DNA here is from genome assembly GCF_000313985.2 of Echinops telfairi. Taxonomy (NCBI): domain Eukaryota; kingdom Metazoa; phylum Chordata; class Mammalia; order Afrosoricida; family Tenrecidae; genus Echinops; species Echinops telfairi. The sequence goes on along the minus strand of NW_022111373.1, from coordinate 43,381,408 downwards.
TATCAGAAACTTAAGTTTCTGACCCTGTCCTGTAGGGTCACAATGAGTTGGCATCAGTGGCATTGAGTTTGGGAATACACAGAGAAAACCATGGACCCAAACCTCAGAAGTAATCGCAGTCTGATTGAAGAGGTCAATCGGTAAGCAGGTACATGGAATGAATGCTATAGTTAAGACATGGAACGTGGAGGGGAAGAAGATTGGAGAAAGCTTCCCTGAGGAGGAAAACTTGAGCTGAATCTGGAAGCAAAGAGTACAAGTTTTTGAGCCAGTAAGATGGCTAAGTGGGACTCCAGGTAGGTTAACAGTGGAGAGAAAGATTAGAAACTTCCAGTAAATTGGCGTGACTAAAAGAGAGGTTTATTTCTAAAGCTATAGCAAGATCCCAGACTATGAAAGGCCTACATGTTATGCTGAAATATTTGGATTTTATTTTGTGTTGTTTTGAGGAAACAATTGAAAGATTTTGAGCCAGAGAATGACATAATCAAATGTCTGGCTTAGAAAATTTTTCTAAACTTACCATTTTCTCTATCATATTTCATTATTTTTCTTGCCATACATTAAATCAACTTCCCTATTAGAGAAAATGGTTATCTTGTTTAACCTAAGTCTGTCATTGCATTGATTTTAGATAGTTCCAATCTTGGTTGAAAGCTATGAAAATGACCACCCACCCAGATAGTTAAATTTTAGGAGCTCACAGTAGTGAGACACAAAATTCACTGCATCTGACAATCTCATTTCTTCATACATATATATTACTGTATAACATGAGGCAAAAGAAGAACATTTTGTTTTGGGCAGTGGCCAACACTCTAAGCCTTTTAGCACACTTGGCACAAGGACGTCGCAGACATTTGTTCCAATGCACAATCCTCACATGGTAATGATCCTTCATCCCAAGTACATCATTCTTGACAGTGAACCATAAGAAACCACTGGTTGATGTGTTTTACATTACACATTACACAGTTTCTTTCCATTGACAGATTTATAGAAGCAAGAGCATTTGCTAAGCATAACCTAATCAGGACCTTTAGTTCCCAATCCTCATGCTTTTATTCAGAGAGGATTGCTATTGTCTATTCTTACTGCCAGCAAATTGGCTCAAAGCAGGGAACTTGATAGGAGACCTGCCTCAGAGAATCAAGGTCCTTCTTACTGGTGTTTTTCATTTCTGCAGCCTGAGGGCTCACCAGATTTCTAGCCTCTTTTCTAGCCTGTTTTGAAAGCCACAAGTCTGCCTCCACTTCCTTTCCAGCTCATGGCAGTGCAGCCCACCTGTGCAGCCCACCTCCTCTCCAAGAAACCGTGGTTGTCTTTGCCTTGCTCTTACCCTTGTCCTTGACCATCTTCAGACCTGTCAGATATTCCTATATTTCTGATTCTGCTCTTCCTTGGTTATGATTTTCCAAACCATAACTATATAAAAGCAACTTAATATTTTGTCTCAGAGTGTGTGTGAAGAAACCCAATGTTTGTAACAGAGCAATCTAAGGCTGCAGAGTACAATGGTAAAAAAATGGTTTGGAGTCAGAAAAACTGACATTTATTGAGTTGGGTTGATAAAATATGCCAGTTACCGAATTGATTTCCTTAAACGTAGCATAACAGCTTGGTTAGGGAGTTTAACATACATGGATTGGACTTTTGAGAGCTTATTATACATACCCACAGCTATTAAAGGGTAGTTCTGGAACTCAACTCCAGGAAAATCTTTCTGCTTGTAAGCTTTCACCAGAAAACACGATCTCTCAAAAATGAATCATTAGATAACGTCAGTGGTTTTTTAAATAATCCATCACCATGACATAGTGTTTTGAGATCTATAAAATGCTTTCATTATATCCCATTTGATCTATATAGTAACACTGTGAGGTAAGTCTACTTCTCCTTGTTCTACACAAGAGAAAGCTGAGGCTTAGTAAGACTATGTGACTGGCACAATGAAGCCAATTATAAATGGCCGATCCAGTCTTCTAAAACTTAAGAAAGGTCACCTAGGATATCACGCCGCCCTTAAGTGAGCTACACTTGCATCGTTCACCCTACTGAGAGTCTGCGCTGTTTATTTGCTGCTGTAGCTACACGTTTGTTAGACAGTAATGCTGGTTCTTGAAAAGGGAAATGTGCGCATCTCTTCCAATGCACTCCCAAAGTTCTACTATATTCACTCCAGATTACACAGAATCTCTATGTAATGTTTATGTTCTACTGGCTTAGGAATCTCTGAAAGGAAAAACTGTCTGTCTACCTCATAGTATTGTTTCTGTCCTCCATTAAAGGAATAAAGAAAATGGGGGAAATGGCCTCTCTATCTATGTGCTTTTTACCTGGAAAGGTTTCTTTGGGATCTTATCACTGGATAGAACTATAATGGTGATATATTGTTTCACAGTACTTTAGTTGGCTTTCAGAAATATCCCTTCCCCTAATGTGGACTAACATACATTTTACCACTTCAATATTTATTTATCTATATTTTTTCTTGCCCCCTCCCCTTTTCTAGGTTTTGTGATGAAGGAACCTGCACAGATAAAGCCAATATTCTTTATGCCTGGGCAAGAAATGCTCCCCCCACAAGACTCCCCAAAGGTACAGCAGGGATCTATGAGATAGTCATATTAAGCTACTAATTTCTGATTCTAAACTGCTTTTTACTGTAGACCCTTCCAACAATTGTTACCAATGTCCTTTGTTGCAGTTTCACCCTAAAAGTACTGGAATTACATGCTATGTATTGAAAATCTTTCATTTAGGCAGTTAACTCTTTTTTTCTGCTTTCTACACAACATTTTAGTTTAAAATAAATAAGCATGCCGGTTTTGGCCTAAGGCACACTGGTTCTAGACAACTGGAGCAATTTATGAGCCAAGGGAGCTAGGAATTAAATAATTGCTGTTTCAGCAAACAGATTTTTTTTCATATAGCCCTGGAAGGTAGGTATTAACATGATGCCAAACCTCTGTTGGTTTTCTGACCTCACCTTTAAACTGTTCATAGCTTCCAACACAAAAGGGAGTTGCCAAACTCTCTTTCATTACCTGAATGCTTCTTAATATTAACGGGATTGTAGTTCCCTCTGGCACATTCTCTGATGTGTCTGAGATAGTGACATGTAAAGTGTGTGTTCTCTTGCCCTGCTCACTCATGCCAGCATCGCTAATTGCTGACTCCTTGCCTTGCTTCAAATGAGCCTCAGGATTCTCTGCTACTAAACATATTTGGAAACTAGTAGGTGTAGCAGTCACAGATTTGTTGAAATTTTAAAGATATCTTAGTAGATACGATAGAAAAAAATATTTCCCCTGCCTATAAATATGTTCTCTGTCAATTTTTTCCCTAAGTTTACAGCAAACTCTAATAATGACTATTAGGAATCCTAAGATTCCAAAAATCTACTGATGCACTGCAATCTATAATCTAATTGGTCTTTTTTAATGATATATTTGCAGATACTTATTTTCTTATGGGGAGGAAAGTAATTCTAAGATTATGAAGGTGTATATTTTCTATAATGAATTAGGAAATATAAAACAATGTGAATGTAAAAACCAAATGAGACAATGGTTTTTTATGTCTACTTGTTCATCACTGAGGATACATTTTAAAATTTTCAGGGAATGAGTGGTTAATTTCAGTTTTCATATCACATAATTCCACATGTTATATACTATTTTCTTTCCCCTTGAATCTCAGAGTTCAACCTGGAATTACATCCTCTGTTTCTATTTTCATATATTAATTTTAAAGTTTTTATCATTGAAATATAAGTATATGCTCTTTCCAACTCTAGGTGTTGGATTCAGAGTTGGAGGAGATACTGGAAGTAAATATTTTGTCCTGCAGGTGCACTATGGGGATATTAGTGCTTTTAGAGGTAAGTTTTTTTTGTTTTGTTTTTTTAGAGGTAAGTTTTGAAAAGTTGGAACTAAGCACAATGTTTATTACTATATTTTAAATATAAATATGAACTATTAGTACATTATTTAATACATATAAATGAGCTATTATTTTAGAATTAGGAAGTTCTGAGAAAATGCATTTGTTTCCTTAATTGGGACTATTAAAGAAATTCTGTTCATTTTGAAAATTTTATTCTCTGATGCATATATTCATCCTTTTATACCTTATGCTTGTATTCAGGGTTATTTTGTCCTTTCTATTGTCCTGTAAGGGATTCTTCTGCATAGCAAACTCAGAAAGCATGGGAATTTAGTTTATGTAATTACTCTGAGCAAGACTTGAAATATGCCACAGGATCTGCAATACCATCGGAGAGCTTTCAAATACGGGGGTTCATGTCATTGCTTGATTAGTAACCCAAACCTTCTACTCCATGAATTCAGCCACTGTCTACTGTGCTAACACACAGACCCCCAACCACCCATAAAACAAATAACAGAAAGCTGTTGCCCTTAAGTTAGGTCTGACTCATGTACAACAGTGCACTCCAGGGTTTTTCATTCCAGTTTCTCAGGGTGAGTTTGACCTCCAGCCTTCTAGTAGTCAAACCCATTGGCCATTTTTTATATCCCAAGCTCACCTCTGAGCAGCCTGAAATGCTGCTCTGCACACCTGTTGCTCTACGCCTGTTTGCAAGGCACCTCATTAGAAATCCTCTTATAGACTCGTTAACATGAGGAAGGAGCCCTGTTCCCAAGGCAACTGAGACCAGACCGGTGCATGTTATTCCTTCTGTTGTATTTTGTTAAACTCGAACTGCATTCCCAGTTGACAATCTTGTTTTCATGGGAATGTAAGTTTTATGCAGTTTACTTTATGGCTTGTCTACTATGTCTTGCTGATTTGTATACATTCCTTTGAACTCTCTAATTTAATATTGTGTTTCTACTAACTAACCAGACATATTTCCTTCCAAAACACATTAGATTTCTTTCTAAAGCTACGTCTGAAAGTAAGTGTCCATTTTTGCCCATGAAATATCTTCAGGGGACTTGAGTGCACAGCCTCATGTGGTGAGGGTCCATCGATTCTTGGCATACAGACTGGGGCAGTTAATGCTGTCTCCCTCTGGAAGATGGTGTTGGAATAAAATAATTTTATATAATTGGAAAATTATAATTAGCAACAGAGTCAGTTGATTATCAATTAAACAAGCTACTATCTAATGGCTCATGAATCTAACTTCCAAATAAAACATGTTTCTGAATTAAAAACGTGCTTTGAGTTATAAACAAAAAGTTTTCATTTTTGGAATGAAATCTAATCTTAAATTGACTGTCTGCAGTGCTGAGCCAATAATTTGTTGAAAACAAAGGAATATATACTGTTTGTTCTTGAAGAACAAAGACAGAATTATCTACTGTAGAACAGGCATATTCTAAGACTTCTACCTTCCTACGCATTGATTAGTTCTTAATATTATTCAGAAAGGCAAAAAACATGCTTCCCTGATCACCACTACTAAAGTTGCCCATCTTGCACCTCGTTCTATAAAACCTTGGGCTTCACTTTTCAGTCTAATTTTCAGTCTACATTGATACCCCAGGGAAATTTGCATCAAGGAATGTTTTGTCATCGTGGCTGTGTATCTGCTCATTATTTGAGAATAGCAAGGACTCTTCTGAGAATTCTGTGGGAAACTGGCCTATCTTGTCCATTCAAACATTTTTTTTATTTCCAAATTCAAAGAAGTTATAGAGGAACATTGTTTGAGTCCCCCGAAGATGCCAGAGCAGTGAATTTGACATGGTGCAAATCCAACAACACAGAATTCTTTGAGGAAAGGTTAAAAATAACCGCTTATCCAGTCAGTTTCAGCTCATAGTGATGCCGGAGGAGAGAGTAGAACTACCCATGTGGGTTTCTGAGACTGTAAATCTTTACCAGAGTCGAAAGACTCATTTTTTTCCTGTGCAACAGCTAGTGGTTTCAAACTGCTGACCTTGTGCTTAGCAGCCAACACATAACCTACTGTGCCACCAACTCTTCAGAGAGTTGAGAGATAGTAATACCACTTTCGGAGGTATATAGACCTAGATGAAGGCTATGTTGAGAAAAAATATGCTGTATAGACCCAGAAAGAAGATATGTTGAGAAACAATAGTTTCCGTTTCAAAGATTTTGAAGAAGTACTTTCTAACTTACCTGTGCCCATCCTTGTATAAACACGCACTCATGCACTCACATATATACACACACTAGCTTCATAATTTTTAAAACTAATTTTCTACATATGAAGCATACATTTTGTCTTAATTTATGTTTATTCTAGTGGTAATCAGCAGTGATATTTTAATATGTAAATTGTCATTCTTTATGGAAAGAGGTAGATGAAAAACTACTGTTTTTTCATTTTTTACTTATTCAAAAACCAAACCAAGCTCACTGCCATCAAATCAGCTCCCACTCAGAGCACCCCTGTAGGACAGAGTAGAACTTGCCTGTGAGGTTCCGTGATTGAACATCTTTCTACCGGAGAGAAAGCCTCAGATTTCTCCCGCCCAGGGGCTGGGGATTTCAAATTGCTGGCCTGGTGGTTGGCAACCCATTGTGTAACCCACTGCACCACCTGGGCTCCTGGCTTTCAAAGATCGCCTAATTTTAAAATGTATTTATGGCACAGAAAGATTACAAATGGTATAATTCATAGGATGTATCCTATTGAATGAACATATATAAAAAAATAAAATATAAATGTAAACAAAAATGTTCACGGGGTGATTCATTCAGGACACATTCCAAACCAGCTCCACTGCCTTCAAGTCCACTGGGACTGACAGTCACCACATACCGTTTCCAAAGTGTTGGAGCTCTTTACAGGACCAGACTGATCGTTCTCTCGCTAAGAAACCAGTGGGTTTCCACTGCCAGACCTTGCTTGTAGCGGTCCGACATTTGCCTGGCAGTATTGCCAAGGCTCCTTCAATATAAATTAGATATCACCAGAGCCCTTAAGCTATATATGCTTGTGAGTAGTAAGCAAATACATGGGAAAATCTCAAACTTTCCTGAAACAGAGATGGTATTTCACATTTATTAAACTGAGCTGGGTGGAAATTGAATCATAAGATTCAATTCTGCCAGAGTTTTAGCTAATTTGGTATAGTTTAGGATGATTATAAATTGTTACAATTTCTTGGAAAGCTATTTGACTATATTATATATACATAAAAACATATTTCCCTAGATTTTTAATCCTGAAAAAATTAGAATAAAAGTGTGAGCCAAGTACACACCATGCTTCCTGCACCAGTAACTGTTCATATAAACAGCTGAAAAGATAATTCGTGTCCCTTAATAGGGGATTGACTAAATAAAAGACCTAACAAAAAGCAACATATCATAAAAATGGGTTGTATATTCATAAGGGCCATAGAAACAAAATGAAGAGCTGATGTTCATGGAAGATGGTATTGTGTGATCTGACCCTCTAAAATATAATTGTATTCTTAAATTCCACAAGTGAAAGGACCATCCATTAGTTTACTATATCCCTAGTCAGACACTTGGGACAAGAAAGAGTGAATATAAGTCTCAATATGCCTGATTTCCCACAAGGAATGACTTGCCCTTAATAAAATTCTACGTTGTGATCACAGACGTATCTTCATTTGCAATGAGAATTGAAAAATAATTATATCATTAATTCTTTTTAAAGTATTAAATCTGCATTGTGTGTTTGCATACATACATATAAAATCATATTACTGCTTTTAGTACTAGTATCAATAATGAAGATCATCTACATACTTTTGACATGCTGTCAGAAGAGACCGGTCCCTGGAGAAGGACATTGTGTCTGGTAAAGTAGAGGGACAGCGAGGAAGGGAAGCCCCTCAAGGAGACGGCTTGTCACTGTGGTTGCCCCTGTGGGAACAATTGTAAGAATGGTGTGGGACTGAGCAGGGTTTCCTTCTGTGGTGAGTGGGGTGGCTCTGGGTTGGACCCACTCATGGACACCTAACAGCAACAGCATCATCAAAAAGAGCGGAACATGATGAAGTTAACAATACTGTTTCTTTATTTAAATCAGAATCACACTCCTGGGACATTAGGGGGAAATGAAAAGGGGGAAATGTTTGTTTCAAGGGTGGGAGGGAGTAGAGGTTTTTGAAAGGTGAGAAGCTTAGAACCTTTCTTTAAGGAAATTCCCAGCAGTGAGGGGAGAATGCTGGCAAAGACTTGATGGAATATGATAATGAAGAACCAAGCAAACCCAAAAACTCAAAGCCATTGCCCCCATTCCTTATAGGTAAGAAAGGATTAGGTGTGTGATTAGAGTGGGTTCTTTGGGACTATGTGGGATGTTTGTTTTGTTTTACTTTTTTATTTTCAAAATTGCACAGAATATGAAGTTGAAAAGCATTTTTTCAAAAGAGTCAACACTTTAAAATGAGTGGCAATCAGAGTATGCAGCCTATGCTGGGTGTACAAACCTTCCTGCCTGAAGGAAGTATCCTAGTAGGGGGGGTCCGCACAAACAGACAGTAATTGACAGATACCTATAAGACAGGCTATAAAGAGGGGCGAGTGTGCAGATCTGCCTGGGAAAGGCAAGTGGCCTCACTTGAGAAAGACCTCTTGGAAGTTAAAGCCAAAGCAAGGTTTTGATGTGTGCTCAGGAGCTCCCAGGTTGTCTAGGGCAAGAGGAAGACACATTTCACACAGAGGTAAAGGTATACACAGCACCCAGGAGACCTGAAAATACAAGGGAAGAAGTGGCAAAAAATGACCGCAGAGGTGAAAGGAGAGGGTCAGACCCTAGAGATCCTTGTTTACTTTCTGAGGACAGTGTCCAGTCCAGTGTCCAGTAAGAGGACTTACTGCTTTTCCACAGAGTAGCCCTCTGGTAGTTTTATTCCATCAAGCTGTTTAGTTCTAGGCTTGAGTGGAAAAGCTACTAGTCTTAAGGAGGAAGAATTGTAACTTGGAAAGCCAGAGTGAACCAGACTAGGGCTCTAGTGGGCTGAAATTATTATTTTTTTTAATGTAACCTTCTTAACTATCCGTCCGCCAGCCTAATTTGAATCCTAGAAATGATGTGCTAGTTTTGTTTGGAGTCTCTAGAAATGACTGGGAGGTTTGAACTGCCTACCCTGAGCTTAACAATTCAGTGCTAACCAACAATGCCATCAAGCCATTGAAAACCTTATAAAATACAATCTACGGTGACACATGGAGTTGGTATAAGTTAGAATTTCGTATCCTGACAGCAACTGGTTAGTAGGTTTGTTATACCAGACAACGTTCTAGACCTCTTTGTGCTTCCTTTCCTTATCTATATCAAGGGGATTCGAATGGTTCATGTAAAAGTTTCCTCTAGCACTCAAATGATACTAGCTGTTATCATTATGTTGTTATTTTTGTACCTGCTTTTGAATCAGCCCCCAACTCATGGCAACCCATTGCAGTATAGGGATAAAGTCTTCCTGCCCCTGAGCCACATCCATAATGGACTGAGCATCTGAGCTTTGGGAGCCGTAGGGTTTTCATTGACTGATATGTAGAAGCATATCCCAGGCTTTTCCTTGTCTCACTCGACCTAGTCTAGAATCACCACTAAAATCTGTTTGGCATCACGCCGAAATCCAACTCACTGCCATTGAGTGGATGCCTACTCATAGTGACCCATACAGGACTGGGTAGTACTGTCCCTGTGAGTTTCCTTGACCGTACCTCTATGGTAGTAGAAATTCTTATTTTTCTGCTGAAGAGTCGCTGGTAGTTTCTAACTGCTGAACTTGCAGTCAGCAGTCCAACACGAATCCATCATGCCACCAGGGCTCTCGTCTAGCTTGATAGCAATGTGAAATCTTCCACTGACGTCTGGGTGCAGATCAGGTGCATTCATCAGGAACAGATCAGAGTCTCCCACCGGGAAGGAAAAGATCTTACCACTGCACTACTACTGCCTGCATTTTCATTATACTCCCCACAAAAACACTGCAGTGTGGTAGAAATTATCCGTAGTCCAACCTTTTGTCTTGATTGTCCCCAACTCTGTTTTCTTATCTTCAGACACAGTTGTACTCCCATCTGTCATGTTGCCAGTAGACGTTCCCGGCCTCTGCTGTTTCCTGTTCTGCACAGCAGCTTGTTTAGCCATAGTTAAGTTGCATAAAGATAAGCGACACATGAAGTCCTGCCTGGAGGAAATCAGTAGAAACTGTGGAGCCGTCGTCATTCTTTTTTTTTTCCCCTGCCAAGTTTTTTCAACAAAATCTTGTTCCAAAGAGCAACTTCTCAAGAGATTGCTGTAGTCTGTTGCCATGTGCTTCCTGAATGTTTTGGCCTAGGAGGATCTTAAGATAACTGGCCTCTCGTTTCTGGAGGTTCTGGCAATCGCTTAATAGTCTCCAACAATGACTCATCTCGTAATGGAAAACTTCATGCACTTACCACCTGAGGGATATTCTTAGAATGGAGCTAAGGAATGCCACCGTGTGCTTAAGTCCGGATTGCTCTGGACTTGGCAAAATGTCCACCTATTCCAGGCTGCTTTTCGCCCCTTCATCACAGCTCTCCAAGTACACCTACTCTTTCATACATTCCTGGGAGTGTAGCCAGCAGATTCTTTCCCTAAGGAGTAGGTGTGTAATACTTATTTTTCTAAATGAACGAAGCAATGGAACCTTATTTTCAACTTGCCTTCATGTGAACTAAGGTTTTTAGTTGCCAGAATTTGGGGGTTTGTGAGTAAAACCAGATCACAAAATTCTACTTAGAACCTTAACGAATGTCTTTTTCAACAGCCATCACACTATAAGCCTTTGACGCTTTATGTGCTATCATTTTTATGAAATGTTTGAAGTCCATTTTGGTATTATTTTATGTTATAAGTTTTAAATATTTGAAATATGTTTAAATATATGCCTTATGGACGTAGAAGAGATGGTGTCTGTTAAATGCTGACCGCATTCGACAAAGAGGAGATGAACAGTAAGTGTTCATTATTTTCTTTGTCCCTATCCCCTCTTTGTCATAATTTTAAGACAGGTCTGAAGGTCAATTATTATATCTGATTTTCCTCCAATTTCTAGAAATATATATTTTTCCAAGATTACTGATCTTGGTTCCTCCTTCTTCATCTGCTTTTGTCTGTGGACAGTATCTGCCTTGGTTGTTAAATGCCACTTCAATTCATTGTAATAATTCAAACAAAGCTCTCTATGGAGGTAAAGTTGGGTAAGAACAAAGTTTGCCCTCATTTATCTCAATTTCCAGTAGGAAGAAAATATAATTAGAATATTAACTAAAAATATATAATTAGAATAATAATCATGTGACCCAGTCAAGTGCAACAGTAGATGGATATTGAAAGACAGATAAAATCACATCTACCTTTGAAAATACTTCATGTCTCCAGATTAATTTCTAATAAACACTGTGCTTCCTTTTAATAAATTGATATTTAACTTAAGAATCCAGATAGCTGTTTCATAGAAATGTTAGTAAATTTATAGCAAACAGACTCTGAACTGAAGCCCCAAAGGGGAACTTATTGAATAAAAAATTAGGAGCGCACTAGTGCCTGGGCTTGGTGCTTTTTGGATTGATTTCTATTTTACCTTTTTGCTTTCTTCCCCTGCTGGCTGTGATTAACTCAGTTGATCTGAATAGCTTAGTTCCAGATAACCAGTAAAGCAATTGCCGTCAGGCCCGTTCAGATACTTGGTGAACCCACGTGGATTAGAGTAGCACTGGGCTCCATAGGGTTTGTCAATGCCTGATTTGTCAGAATAGAATGCCAGCCCTTTCTTCAGGCACTTTAAGAAGACATGAACTTGGAACCCTTTTTTTTTTTTTTTGGAACTTTTTGGTTACTGCTGAGTGAATTAACAGTTTGCATTATGTAGGACTGCTATCCACCAGTTGCCTGTTAGTTTGCCATGCTGTGATGGCTTGGCTGTTACTCTGATGCTGAAAGCTATGCCATGGGTATTTCAAATGCCAGCAGCATCCCAAAGTGAACAGGTTTCAGCGGAGCTTCTAGCCTAAGAATAGACAACAGAAAAGAACTTGACCCCGACTTGGCAGGAACAGCCTTATGAATAGCTTTGAAAACCTTATGAATAGCTTTGAAACATTGTCAGATACTGAAAGCCTAATGAATGAAAGGAGAACATTTTAGGTGGTAATACTGGCGGATGGGACACTCAAAATGTGACTGAGAAGAAGCTACTTTCTTGGAGTAGAGTTAACCGTGATGACTTGATCCTGGTAAAGCCTATGGGAGTGAAGGCTTTGGGATCTTCATTTGTTCATGGGGCATGACTCAAGAAATGGCTTCAAAAATATGCTAATGATCATAATTTGCAATGTGCAAAATAGGAATCTAAGAAAGTTGGAAGTCATCAAAATTGAAATGGAATGCATAAAATCGATACCCTAGGCATTAGGGAGCCGAAATGGACTACTATTAGCCACTTTGAATCAGAAAATCATATAATTGACTATGTCAAGAATAACACAATCAAGAAGAACGATGTGGCATCCATTGTCCAGAAGGACATTGTAAGGTCAACCAGAAAGTGCAGTGCTATTGGTGATAGGATTATACCTCTCTGCTTTCAAAGAAACCCAATCAATATAACGTATATTTAATCTTATGCAATAACCACAAGTGGTAGTGATGAAGAAATTATAAAATTCTACCAATAACTTCAGTCAAAATTGATGAAACATGAAACCAGTTGATAATTATTGGTGATGGAATTCAAAATTGAAAATGAAGACAAAGAAACAGAGGCTGGAAAATATAAACTTGGTGACAGAAACAAAGCTGGAGATCACATGGTACCATTTTGGAAAACCAACACTTGCTTATAGCAAATACATTTTTTCAACAACACAAATGCAACTATACAAATGGATTTCTGAAATAAACTACACAGAAATCCAATTGACTAACACATCTATGGGAAGAGACGATGGAGAAACTGAGTATCTGCAGCTAAAGCCAGGCCAGGGTTGAGTGTGGAGCAGACCATCCATTGCTCATATGTTAGTTCAGGATAAAGCTGAAGAAAATTAAAACAAATCCACAAGTCAAAATATGCCCCCTGCATTTCAAGAACATCTCAAGAAGAGATTTATTAAACACTAATTATACAAAACCTGATGAACTGTGAGAACATCAAGACCATCGTTCGTCAAGAAACAAAAGGTCATTAAAAGAATAGGAATGAAAGAAACGACCAAAGTGGATGTCAGGAGAGACTCTGCAACTTGCTCTTAATTATAGAGTAGCTACAAAGCAAATGGAAGAAAATATAAAGTCAAAGAACTTAGCAGAAAATTCCAAAGGGCATCTCGAGAAGGCATAGGCAAATATTATGAGTATAATGAAAGATGCAAAGACCTAGAATGAGAAAACCAAAAGGGAAGAGCACTCTCAGCATATCTTAAACTGAAATACTCAAGAAAAAGCCCAAGCCTCAAACTGCAATCTTGAAAGATTACCTGGGCAATATATTCAATATTGCTGGAAGCATCAAGAGAAGATGGAATGAATACAGAGTCACTGTCCCAAATAGAGCTAGTTGATATTCCACCATTTCAGGAGGTAGCACCTGAGCAAGAACCATTGGTGCTGGAGGAAGAAGTTCAAGCTGCACTGAATGCATTAGCTAAAAGCAAGGCTTCCAGAATAAATGAAATGGTAATTGAAATGTTTCAGCAAGCTGAGGAACACTGGAGACACTCGCTTGTCTGTGCTGGACATTTTGGAAGACACCACTTTACCACGGACTGGGAGAGCTCCATATCTGTGCCCATTCCAAAGAAAGCTGACCCAACAGACTGCTCAAACTATAGAACAACATCACTGATATCACATCAGAGTATAATTTTGCTGAACATCATCCAACAACCGTTGCAACAGTACATTGACCGAAAACTGCCAGAACTTCTGGCCAGATTCAGAACAGAATGTGGAGCAAGGGATTTCATTGTTAGAATTAGATGGGTTCAAAGCAGAGAATACCAGAATGTGTGAACCATAATACACTGTGGATGACCTTTAGAAGAAGAGGAAATCCAAAACACTAATTGGGCGTATTTGGAACTTGTATGTCTATAAGAGGCAGTTGTATGAACAGAACAAAGAAATAAAATCAGGAAAGGTAAGCGACAGAGTGGTAACCTTTCACCACACTTGTTCAGTCTGTATGCTGAGTAAATCCCGAGACGCTGGATTATGTGAGGAAGAATGTGCCATCAGGATTAGAGGAAGGTTTACTAACAACCTGCGATATACAGATGACACAACCTTGCTTGCTCAAAGTGAGAAGAACTGGAAGCTTTTGCTGATGAAGATCAGGGGTTATAACCTCCAGTATGGATTATGACTCAATGTAAAGAATACCCAAATCCTCACAACTGGGCCAGTAGGTCACACCTAAATAAATGGAGCCCATGTCGAAGTTGTCAAGGATTTTTGTCTTGCTTGGATCCATAATCAGTACTCACAGAAGCTGCGGTGAAGCAATCAAAAGACATGTTGCATTAAGTAAATCTGCTACACAAAACCTCTTTATAGTATGGGGAAGCAAGATGGTTACTTTTCGGACTAATGTGCGCTTGACCTAAGCCAGGATATTTTCCACTACCTCATATGCATGTGAAAGTTGTCCATTGAATAAGGAAACAGAAAAAGTACCAATGCATTTGAATTGTGGTGCTGGAGAAAATAATGACAATACCATGAACTGCTAAATGGACAAACAGATCTATCTTGGAAGAAGGAAGGCCAAAGTGCCCACTAAATCCAAGAGTGACAGGACTGTATCTTACCTACTTGGGGTATATTGTCAAGAGAGACGAGTTCCTGGAGAAGGACATCGTGCTTGGTAAAATGGAGGGGCAGCGCATTGACGCAGTGGCTGCAACAGTGGGCTCACTGAAAGAAACAATTATTAGTATGGCACAGAACTGTGCAATGTTTCATTCTGTTGTGCATAGGGTCACTATGGCTCAGAACCAACTAGATGACACCTAACAACAGCAGGTTTGCTGTAGGGTCACTAGGAGTCCCAATTGGTTTGATGGCAGTGAGCTTTTTTTCTCGGTGGGGCGCGGGGGCAATCTAATGCCAGTTGCAAATTGGTGGATATTCTTGATTATAAGTCATACACACTCATATACACAAGAGTACACACACAGAGGGTTCCTTTCTTGTCACAACCAAGGAGAGGGAGAATGACCAGGAGAGAATGGGAACATTGGCAGGAGGAAGGGAGAACAGAATACCCCAGAGGAATCCTAATTCCACTGTGGCTTCTGCTGCATCTCACCCTCGTACAGACTACTGCCAGCAAGCTGTTGGAAGAGCTTTGAAAATGTAAGCCTAGGAAAAAATCCTCCACTAATGCATTTTTGAACAAGACAGAGCATAGATCAGTAGCAGCACAGCAGCTACATTTAAAATTATTTCATCCAGTGTAAAGCAGGCTGTTGTGACTTCAGTGTAGGCAATAGAGTGCTCTTGACTCCCTGACACCTGATTGTAGAGATAGGGGGAAACTGGGTCAAAGAAGGCTTCCCATTGCTCCCTCTGTTTTCTTCTATAAATGTGAACAAGCAGCTTCCTCCTGCATTCTTTTTCTGGCTGCTTTTCTTCACTCCTCTGCAAATTGAGGATGTTATGGGGTAGAATTTTTGAACTCAGGGATCTTAGAGCATTCTAAATTACTATTTTGTTCTGTTAGGCATAACATCACTATTGGTTGGAATCAACTAGATAGCACCTAACAACAGACTGTTTGATATATTTAAGAATCTTCTCTGAGATTGCGAATTTTAAAATGTCCTTTAGATTCTCCACTGCTCAACTCGGATGCCTGAAAGTCATCTGACCAGATATATTGAAAAATAGTACCTTTTTTTATCACATTTTTAAGCTTGGCTTTACCTGAATAAGATCCTGAAGTGCTCCTCTACCAGCCATCTTAATCCTCTTCTAGAACAAAGATCATATGGTCAGTACGTAACAAAACCAAACTCAGCCCAGTTGTCATCGAGTTTATTCATCTCCTGTCACCCTGTTGGTTGCAGAGTAGAACTGTTCTGGGGGAGGTTGGTGGCTGGGATCTTAGGAAGCAGATCATCAGGCCTTTGTTCCCAGTCATTGGATGTGTTTGAACCATCAATATTTAGGGCAGTAGATGAGTGTAGACCACTTGCGGCATATAGGGACGTTAGTTCATACCCTAACCTTTCATTCCACACGTCACAGAATATTTTCTGATTCTGGTCTTAAGGGACGGCAGCTGGCTTGTACAAGTTGCTCTTTTCTGTCCCAAGACTGGAGTACCTGTGCTTTCTGCCACATCAATCTTTCTTCTCAGTTTCCGCTTCAGAGGTCTCTGATGTTTGCTTGTTTAGGAACTCAAGACTTTGTCCAGAATGCTTTGGGCTAAGTGCAGGTTGGCTTGAAAGATGACCATTTTAAAATATAATTCAAATGCATAAACTAGGTTACGTTATTTAATCTTGAGAAATCAAGGATACCCTTCTTCATTAATTGCATAAAGGTTTCTGTAGCATAATGTTCAAGTGGGCACAATGCCCACTAAAAGGGGCAATAACAACCTTAAATAATATTATCAGCTCAGGTCAGATTTTGTTGACAAACGTTATGGAAAAAAAAAAGTGTCCAGAGCTTTTTAGATTTCAGCGTTGCCAAAGGGTCTGTATTAGAGTAACAGCAACAAACCCTATTTTTAAATACTTGTTAATCAGTTAACCTTAACAAGACTGGAGGGTTCTGGGTATATTTGCATGTGTCCCATTAAAGGAATCTTCTCATTCAACTGTATTTTTTATCCATTGAAATTACCTTTATGGTTAATGACAGTTATGTTTAGCAACTAGCTCACAAAATACTTAGGCCAGTATTGTGCCAGCCCCAATACTGCCTGGCACTATTCATTGATTCATTTTGAACTTGGAATTTTCCTTTTAAAAAGTATCCCAAAGAGAAACTGCTGCAGATAATCCTTGGATCAGACTTAGAGAAAGTCCGAGCTAGACTCTGCACTTTAAAGGTAACGCTGTTAAGTCCGTCTCGCAAATTCCGATTCTTTTTATATAACAATACGAGTAATTCCTTTGTTTAAAAATTTCCCAGCACCATCAATTTGGTTCTGACTCAGTAACCCCATGTAGATTTTCCAAGACGGTAAATGTCAATCGGAGCAGGTAGTTTCATCTTTCTCCTGAGAAGCAGCCGATAGGTTTGAACTGCCGACCCTTCAGTGAGCCGCCCAATGCCCAACCCACATCACCACCAGAGTTCCTTGGCTTAAATAATACTTGAGGAGGAAACATTTTTTTTAAAAGGTTAACCATCTACTACTTAAAAAGTAGAGTGTACTCCCTCCATTTACTTCTTCATAGTCCCCATAACTATTTTTTATGTTTGCCAAGTTTTCACATACTACCTCAACATTTTCCCACACACACAGAGAAATTACCAAGTTACACTCACTTGTGCACTTTTTATTTTTGGCAAACAGCAGGTCCCACTCTCCACATTAATTTGCATCCATTGTAATTGTTTTTAGTTTAACAATGTACCCTGGGAGGATTGCTAAAACAGCACGTTTTTAATTCTTTCACTATTTATAAGAGCAACCTAATCTTCTGTTGGGCAGCTATACTTTAATTTTCTTAGTATTTAGTCCTAAACTATTATTATTATTTTTATTTTTTGACTGTACTACACGTGTGTCAGGGTAATCTCCTGGGACTTGGGATGGGAGCAGGTATTTCTGTTTACCAAAATAAGTATAATTAAATGTCAGTTCTTTTAGGAAAAGGGAGTTTTGAAAGGAAAAGAGGATAAAGCACACTTTTTATTTCAGTTAGAAAGAGGAAGGGGAGTTTCTTTTAAAACATATACATAATTTACCCAGAAAACTTGGTATTTGGATTTGAAGAAAGAAGCCGTGGTGGTGTAGTGGTTACACATCGGGCTGCGATCTCAAAGGTGTGTAGTTGGAAACTACCAGATGCTCCCAGGGAGTAAAACCAGGCCTTCTACTCTCATACCAGTTACAGTCTGGGCAACTAAACAGGGCTAGCTGTACCCTGTAATATAGGATTACTGTGAGTTTGCATCAACTCGATGACAGTGCGTTGAGTTATCATTAAAGGAGTCCTCTTTCAGTGTATATATGACTTTCCTGATGATTCTCCTCCCTATATAGCCCAAGCCCATACTGAGTTAATCCTAACGCTTAGCTACCTTACAGGGCAAGTAAAACTGTCACGCAGGGTTTCCAAGAAAGCAGATTGCAGTACTTTCTTCCTCCTCATGATTGTTAGGTTCAGACCACTGGCCCTTTCCATATATAGATTTGGAAATATCCGTTATCACACAAAGATAATCCTTTTTGAAGATTGGACCAAACTAAAGTACACATCTGTTAGAATCAAAGTGACGACCCAACTGGAAAGATTAGATTGGAATCCCAGGGGACAGTGCGTTTGCGGTAACAATAGAGGAACGACTTGGACAATGAGATTGAGAATCATAGCTCAGTGGATGTAGCCAGTGTCACTGAATTATACATGTAGAAACAGGTGAATTGGTGTATGTTTTGCTGTGAATATTCTCAATAGCAACAAAAGGAAATAAATAGGTTATATTCTTCCATTTTGTTTTACATTTAAAAAGCTGTAAATAAAATTTCTGAAGATTAGAAAGACTGCAATTGAGAGAATGAAAAAGACCAAAAAACCTAATTCTGAGAAATGAGATATGAATGTTCAACCTGTCCAAAATTCTGTAGCCTTTTAGGGGGTTTCAGCTAAAAAGAAGGTTAGGGATATGTGCTGAGAGGAAATTATCCAAGAGAAGGCTATAATTTCTATTCTCTTCTGAAAACAAAAGAGTAAGAGCGATAGATCCTATGTATTGCTAACTCTTCAAAATATGTACTTATGAAATCGCGGACTGAGAACTGAGAGACAAAGAGTAATAGAATAGGAGTACTGGGGCTGGAAGGACCCTTGAAGCCCAGCCCGTCCATTGTATAGAAGTGGAAATCGAAGCTCAGAAAGGTTAAATGATTTGCCTAAGGGTGGGATAGCTACTAGTCCGGTGCTATTAAAAACTGAAAGGATTTAATTTGTGTTGGATTTCTAGTTTGTATGTCTGCCAGAGTTCATGCTCTTGACTATATAAAACAAGTAATGGAGTCAGTGTTTCTAAAAGTCCTCTGAGCCACTAGCAACATAATGAACTCATGCCCAATAGAACGCATATGAATAAAAATCAGGGATTTTATCTCATCTGTGCCTTTTCATTTTAATATATGGATACTTCTAAATCAGGTTGCTGGATAATTCCACTGATTCAGAAGAATTGTAATCGGCTGTTCTGCATGTTCTTCTCTAACCTTGATTATACAAAAGCAGCTTGATGTGAGTCATATGAATGATTTTAGGACTATTCTGTACCTCTCAAATGATCCAAAGAAGCTTATTATCTAGCACTATTTTCTGCTGTTTCCAATCTCTCCAGTAAATGTGAGCTCACTGATTCTCTGGCTTCTTGCATTTCAGCTTTGTTAATCATCTTCAACATGGAAGACTAATGATCCTTATTCATCTCCCTCATTCTTTCATTCCATAAGACACCTGTTTATTTTAATACCTACCTACAGCCATTAAGTGTGAGGAATCACATTTTTATTCATTTGGTTGTGAGATAGGTAAAGCACTGCAGTATTGCTTCTTTTTTAAAGAATATATTCAGAATGTTCAATAAAATGGAGTCATATTAAAAATCAACTTAAATTCAATAATACAGTATTTAGTTTAAATGAAGTGTTTTGTTTTGCTTTGTTTTCTTTTCTTTTTTTTAAATCATTTTATTAGGGGCTCATACAAATCTTATCAAAATCCATACACACATCAATTGCATAAAGCACATTTGTACATTCATTGCCCTCATCATTCTCAAAACATTTCCTCTCCACTTAAGCCCCCAGCATTAGGTCCTCATTTTCCCCTCCCTCCCTGCTCCCCACTCCCTCATGAGCCCTTGATAGTTTATAAATTATTATTTTGTCATATCTTGCCCTGTCCGACGTCTCCCTGTCCGACGTCTCCCTTCACCCACTTTTCTGTTGTCCGTCCCCCAGGGAGGAGGTCACATATAGTTCCTTGTAATCGGTTCCCTCTTTCCTACTCACTCTCCCTCTACCCTTCCTGTTTCACCACTCATACCACTGGTCCTATAGGGCTCATCCGCCCTGGATTCCCTGTATTTTCAGTTCCTATCTGTACCAGTGTACATGCTCTGGTCTAGCCAGACTTGCAAGGTCGGATTCGAGTCATGGTAGTGGGAGCGGGGAGGAAACATTTAGGAACTAGAGGAAAGTTGTATTTCTCATCGCTTTGTTTTCTTTTTTTTTTGCTTTGTTTTCTTAAAAGTAAAATTTACTGTATGCAATTTGGATTTTCAAATCTCATTTATTTTCCGATTGTTTTTAAGAAAGCACTATACTTAACCTTCATTTACCCTTTTGCAATTCATGCATTTTAAACTACTCATGATTATTAATTCTATTTTTCAAGGTAGTGAGCTGTAGTCATCAATTAATTAATTCCACTTATATGAATAGAAAATAGCATTCTTTTTCCACCTCTTAATATATTAGGAGGGTAAGTAAAGTAAATACATAAGCTTAGGTTCACACAAAACTCGTGCTGCCATCAATCGATGCCGACTCAGAGTGCGCCTAAAGGACAGGGTAGGGCTGCTCCTGTTAATTGGCCAGTTGGTAATGCTTCTCGTGAATTTCAAACTGCTGACCTTGCCATTAGCAGCCCACCTGTAGACACTATGCTACCAGAACTTTTCACACAGGATTTACAGATAAAATTCAATGACAGTGAAATCCAGTTCAAGGAAACATATTCAAGAGTATGTCAAAAAGTACTGCTACTCGGGTTCTTGTTCATACATACATAGGTTTATTCCAAACAAAACATGTTTAAACATGTCTCTGCTGTCAGGGATGACTGCAGACAAGTTCTCTAGGAATACACCCTTCAGTCTTGTAAGGGTGACTTCCATAAAATGTCTAATGAAAATAGTGACTCTTTGATAGACTTTCTTAAAGGGTACAGACAGCTCACAGAGGCCTATTAGGAAGAAATGTTGTGTAAAAAAAAAAAGAGAGAGAGAGAGAAAGAAAGAGAACCACATTGGTAACAAAATGGTCCAAAGTGCTCTGCCAAATAATCTTTTCCTGTCATGATCATGTACCTGCTCATTTGTTAAGGGTAGCTCATTTGTTGAAGACTGCCCTTTGAGAATTTCATTGAGAAATCCCTATTCCATCTTCTCTACAACCTTGATTATGCCCCTTCACACTTCTTTTTGTCCCCCAAACTCAAGGAATTTGAAAGAGAACATAATTTGGGTCCCTTGAGTATGTCCAAACAGCCATTAGAGTAGATTGAAGAGCACAGAATTTGGGGAGGAAGGGTTAGGGAGATTGAAATATACTGCTTTCCGAAGTATATAGACCTTGATAGACTATGTTGAGAAGCAAGAGCCTCTTGTTTTGATAGAAAGAAGGATTTCTATGATTATGCAGAAGTACTTTCTGACATCTCATTTGCAGCATCCGTTTTCTTACCTCTTATTGTCGTGGCATGTTTATATTTGCTTATTATGTTTGAATAATTCTGAACAAGAAAGTCTTTAGAGAGAAGCATTAGGATTTGCACATTTGCTACTGATGCTTTTTTTATATAGTTGATTGTCTTAAATGGGGGGGGAAAAAAGCCTAAATACATGCATCACCTTTAAGAAGTGTTTAAAGGAAACCATTTAAATACAGGATTTTGTAAATGCTATATCAAATGTTTTGTTAGCAAAATAAATGTGCAGTGTTGCCTTTTGACCTTCCTATTTCCACCCATAGAACTATTTTTCTCTCTGCTCAGTGTCTAGAAATCCTTCATGCTACTTTCCATTTCTTTTGATCACATTCTCATTCTTTCCGTAGTAAAAATTCTCAAGAGGCTTCCTTTGCTATCACAGCTATTCTAACCCATTTCTTTGCAAATATTCCATATGCAGCTTTCAAAAACTTTTAGGGTGATATAATATTAAACTTGAGAGTTGCGTTTATTTATCTTATTGTAAGATCTTATTGCTCATTATTTCATATTAGGTATATCCATGTTGATTGGGTATAGAAGAACCAGAGTTGTTTTCTGGGTTTTTGTTTCTAATTCTTTAAATTATTTTAAAGTATGATTCTTTAATTTGTCACAAACAGGTCCTTTCTAGCATTTTATATATATTCTAATACTTACTTCCACACAAAAAGTCTCAAATTGGAATCCTCTACTCACATATCAATTGGACAGCTTTGAGCCTTCTTTGGCAGCTTAAACTGGCATACCGAAACGTATAATTAACACCAAGAACACAGAGGACATACATACGTGGTGTTCTAGTTGTTGTCATTGCTGGGTGCCATTGAGATGGTTCTGAATCAGTGATGCTAGGTACAGCAGAGCAAATACAACCTGGTTGGTGCCATCCTTGTCATTGTTACATATGAGCCCATTGTTGCATCCACTGCATCAAGCCATCTCTTTGGGTATCTTCCTCTTTTTAGATGACCCTCCGTTTTGCCAAGTGCGATGTCCTTTGCAGGGACTAGTCTCTCCTGATAATGGAGAGACTGATAACATGTCCAAAGTATGTGAAACAAATTCTCCCTCCCCTCCTTTTTTTAAAAAATATTTTATTGGGGCTCATACAATTCATCACAATACATAGATCAATTTTGTAAAGCACACTTATACATTTGTTGCCCTCATCATTCTCAAAATTCGCTTTCCTCTTGGGTTCCCGGAATCAGCTCATTTTCCTTTTTTCCTGTCCCCCTCCCCCCCTCCTCACTCTCCCCTC
>NW_022111373.1:43336687-43356770 GCF_000313985.2 Echinops telfairi | reverse complement strand
AGGGAACAACAAATGGTTCAAAACCAATGGTAGGGAGGGGATGAGAGGACTGGTAGGGAGTGGCCAAGGGCAAGGTACCTGAGAGGAAAACCAGAATGGAGGCTGAACCCCTCCCTTTTAGGGAACCTTCTTCAAGACCTGTTTGTTAATTATTTTGCCAGCTCATCATACTCTCAGTATTTTCACCAACACCAAAATCTAAATGTAGCATTTCTTCTCTAGTATTCCGCATTCATTGTCCAGTTTTCATATGCATATTTAGCAATTTAAAATGCCATGGGTTGGGTGAGGCACACCTCTGTCCTCTAAGTGACTGCTCTTTGACCCTTCCATTAGGAGAAAGGTGGGTTTTGGTATCAGAAACCCACAGGGCCGGTTCTAGTCTATCCTGGAGGTACTGTGAGTCAGAATTGACTCAATGGCAGTGAGTGAAAGTTTTTTGTTGTTATTATTTTTGTTTAAGACTTTAAGTCTGTTACAACAATTTTTGTTTGATTTCCTGACTGCTACTGCCATAAGCGTTGATTGTGGATCTAAGTAAAATAAAATAATTGACTTCGATCTTTTCTCCATTTATTGTGATGTTATCTGTTGCTAGAGTTGTGCAGATTTTATTTTCTTTACATTTATTTTCTTTACATGGATTTCTTCACAATCCATATGGAAGATCTTCATCAGTATGTGCTTCAAGTTTTCCCTGGTTTCAGCAAGCAAGGTTATATGTCTGTCTATCAGAAATTGTTAATAAGCCCTCCTCCAATCCTGATGTAACGTTCTTCTTCATATCTTTTTGAATAACTGTCAACATATTAACATAGCTTCTCTGCCAAAAAGGTATTAACTAATATCTTTGAATAACTGAACTAGAGTAGGATCATCTCAGGAACCACAGATTTTCGACAGTGGTATTTGATCTATTATGTGCTAAGACTTGCTTATAGTATAAGGAATATTTGAAAGATAATTTGGTCACCAAGGGATTTCAACACTTTTCCATTAATGTAGTAATGATACTTAACATTTACATAGTACTTTTCATTTCAAAGTGCTTTATATTCTCATAACATTACAACATAAAAATATTGAGTGACTGAAAATAATGCTAAATCAAATTTATGAGCTATAATGTTCTGAGTGTATTCCCTAATTAATACCAAGGACTACAGGCACACATAATTATATGTAAATTAGATGCTTTGGACTTTTTCATAGCAGTATCAAAGCACAATACAATTTTAAGATGACGGAGATATTGTCACTAATTTTATGTTGAGCTTCCACAAGCACATA
This sequence comes from Echinops telfairi, assembly GCF_000313985.2. NCBI lineage: Eukaryota > Metazoa > Chordata > Mammalia > Afrosoricida > Tenrecidae > Echinops > Echinops telfairi. Next base: position 43,355,480 of record NW_022111373.1, on the reverse strand, counting down.
TTCCAAATAAATTGACAACTTTTATAGACTATAAGTATCTTGTTTTCAAAACAAAATATGATGACTTTGTTGGTTCTCTTTGTTTATCCTTCGTGATCATTTAAAAGTGTTGCATTAACAAAAAGGAAATGCTTTATTTCACAAAACAGTTGTGATTCCCAAAAAGATGGAGTTTAAACCTTTTACATATAAGAAAGAAACATTCTAAGGTAATTCAAAAATTTTTAAGGGACCAGTTTGAAAGAGATTTGTGGATTTAGATTGCATTTAAAAGCATTCCTTTGATCAAAACTGTTTGAAGGTACCTTTATATTCTATGGTTTGTTTTATCTATTTCTTTTTCTTTGAGTCCTGGGCTTTTTACAGGTTGTGATAAGAACATACAATACTTAGGAAATTGGAAAAGGAAGTTTAGATCATTATTTTAGAAGGAAACGCATATTAAGAAGATGATTCAAAAATACACATTAAGAACAAGCTGCAAAAAGTAAAAATGATTGATTGGACATTTGACAATAAGAAAAAATAAATTTTATGGATAAAATTTTCACTAACCACGTAGAATATAAAAACCATTTATCCAAAGCCTCCGCAGCTGACGTGTTAGCTAGCTGTGTTAAATATGGGTGGTTTTCGCCAAAAGACACCGTCTTCAGAACCGTCAATAAATGTGGAACTGTGGCATACACATGAATATAAATGTTTAAAGTAAAAACTCCTCAGGGACGTGATACAGGCAAAGGGCTTCTGACTTGTTCTGAGTCCCGGCTGTGTTGGATTTTGAAAATTCATAGGCCTGTACACTTGTAATTTTTGGACTTCTTTGTAAGTGAGAGCTCAATAACATTCAGGACTCAGTCAATAATCTAAAGGCCCTATATTTAAATATATATATTATTCTCTAGAGTTAGTGTGTTGGCTTTTTTTTAAAGTTCTTTTAATTCTACCAGTGTGCCTGAGGAGTAGATTTTCTTTATTTCTGAGAAGCAGTGGAAATCACGAGCTTCACTGTAGGTTTTCTTTTTCCCGCCCCCCCTTGCATTCCTAACAGATGGAAACAGGAAAGTGCTCTAACATTAGTCGTGCCCTAACATCCTGCACACACAAAACGATTATAAAAGCACGCTGGTGAGCCTGCCTGCTTGCCTTCCATTTGATCTCTTTGGGGACCAGCGCAGGCCATCATTTGTGAAAGTCGTCTTCCTGCAGGATGGATAAATGCATTTTCTCTTCCTTGCCACGGGACAAATGGAAGCTGGTAATTTCTAGTCCAATAGCAGTGAATACAAAATCAAAAGAGGCGAACTCACTGCAGTGACAGCTTCAAACGGGATTCTTTATTGAAGATTTTTTCCTATAGTGCGTAGTTAGCACTGAAGCTTGCTGCTAAGCCAGCTTTCAGCAGCCTCCCAGAAAACCTCTGTGCAGCTTGTGTCCTGTATTAACAGTGCCTCCTATTCAGTTTCCCTTGCTAAGCAGCTATTGCACGGTTGCCGTGACAGCTTGAAGTGTTGGTAGTTTTGAATAGGGACTGTTTTATAGCAAAGTATCAGGAGCAGAAGAGCCCAGGTGATCTGAGCATGCTCCGCAGAGATCTGTGTCCTCGCCAGAGGAGTTTTTATGCACTCAAATTTTGTTGTGGAGATTTTGTTCTAATGTTAAGAAGTGAACATAGTTATTTTCTAGGTAATTGGGATGGTCACCTTATGATTGAGTTTATGGCCTGCATTTATAATCAGGTGACTATAGGGCCGACTTTTATCATCCAGATAGGGCCCTGAAACCAGAGTTACATGGTCGGTTCCTTGAGTCTGTGACCAGGATGAGTGAACATGGATGGGCCGCTGTTCCCAGAGACTGGCTCCTTTCTTGTTTCTCCTGCATGCGTCCATGTCTCTGCTCAAACTTCTCGATGTTTATAAATAATCTTTCTATGTAACTACATGGTCCAGCTGCCAACTGTACCAAAAGAACTTTTTTTTAAAAATCAATTCCAACACTATAGAAACTGGCTGTTGAAAGACATCACTCTTCCCTTTCCTAAGGAATGATGATTCTGTGAGATTTTCCCAGACTTTAGAAATGTATCTTTGTGTAACTTCCTACTCTAGACTTTTTGTCCCCTTGGGAGCCAGGGTTTCCTCTCACTTAAACATCATCTGTCTGATTTAAAATGTAGTGCTGTTGATTTAGAGCAAAGAACCAACCGTAAGATAAAGATCAAGTTAGCCTCACAGTCACATAGTTATGACAATGTTGTTTTTGTGTGCCAGAGAGCTGATTCCAAAGTCAGAGCAGCCCTCCCTGAGAAAAGCAGGTCCTGGGCTGAAATCATTATGCAAACAGAACCTCAGATCGTTTCTCCTGTGGAGCAGCTGTTGGGTTTTGAAAACTGCTGCTCTTTTACTTAAGCATTTATAGTTATTTTAATATCTATGTGCGTGTATTACTGTGGGTTGCCGTCTGATTTATTTGGACTCCGGTGACCCTATGTATTGTCGAGTAAAACCATTCTGTAGGGTGGTGGTTGTGGTGCTTGTTTTGGCTTGAATCTTAATGAAGCACGCCTCGGGCCTTTCTTTCTTTCAGTTCTTCTGGGTGTATTTGAACTGACAACATTAGGGTTAAAAGTCAAGTGCAAACTATTTGTACCAGCTAGGGATCTTGTATAAAATTGTTACTGGAAAATTATTGATGTCCATTATGGGATCCTTGATATATTTAGTTTTTTGTTCAAAACAGAAAGTAGAGAAGGTATATGCAAGATATATATTTGAGATATATATTTATATATGCAAGATATATATTTGAGTGGGAGGATTTGATAAAGTTTAGATAATATTTTTGATACATTTTATTTGCTTCTAATTTTTCCAAGTCAAGGTTCATTATTTAAGATGTTAGCTCATTTTTCCTGAGACGTGCAGTGGTTCTGGACCTGCCTATTCAGGACTTCCGTGAGGAAAAAATCCATTATCCAAAACTGCGGTTTGGGATAGTAGATAATGGATGTGCCTTATCCCATATCTTTATTACCTTCCTAGGAGCTTGTAGTGGATATCAATCCACAACTGTCTTTCTGAAGGGTTCTTCCAATTAGTGGGATGTAGTTTATAATAATACATTGGTTCCCTCAGGAACAATGGTTAACCTGTCCTTTTATTGAAGCAGGAAATAACCAGGACAAGATAAGCTCATGAAGTGGAGAGGACTATCTCTAGAGGGAAAAATCAGGAGAGACCAACAGACTTCTATGGACCTAAAATGTAATAGGTTATTATCGTGCATTATTCCACATACGTACTTTACTACTTAACTATGAATCCAAGCAGGAACTACAAGCTATTATTAGAAAAGCAAGCTAAATAGTTTGGGATGGATAACCTCATATCCCATGCATTCAGTTCCCATTAAGAGAAGTGAACTTCCTGCTTAAATGGATGTCCTTAAGTACCACTCATTATCTATTTGTGCTTCATTCCTTTTATCCTTTTTCATCCCTCCAGGATATTTCCTAGATAAAATGTTTGGGAAATCTCTAAGAAATACAACTCTTCTTGTAGCAAACAAGGCTTACAAGGTTACATTAAGACTGAAGGAAGAATTACCAGGTCTCCCACACCCACCTCCCCACCAATTTGGATAACTTGTTGTTCCCTTGTCCCTGGGTTTGTTAACACCACTTCCTGACCCCCCACCTCCCCCTCTCCCATGTCCCCCCGGAACTGTCAGCCCCATTGTTTTGTACTCCAGATTGTTCATCCAGCCTGTCCTATCCAGACAGGCCTGCGGAGACAACATGCATAAAAACAAGACAGCAAAACCAAGCAACACTGTACAACAAAACAGCAACAACATCAAGCCACTGACAAAGAACAAATTAAAACATACCAAGAAAACAAAGCTTGTAGTTAGTTCAAGGATCACTGGCCTTTAAGAGTGTTTTCCAGTCCAGCCTGTTGGGGCACCACGCCCTGTCCCCAGTGTCCACCCCATCATTCCCTGGGGATCTTGCTGCTCCCCTCCCCTGCTGTTCCGCTGCACTCCCCCAGTGCTTTGCCTCAGTGTGGCAGGATCAGATCGGGTGCAATTCCCACACTGTGTCTATGGTGTTGTCCCCCGCAGGGCCACGGGTCAGTGAGGAGCATCATGTCTCATAGTGGGGCTGACCATGTGGTCCTCTCTGTGGACTGGCTGCTCTATTTGGGGTCATCGTCCTCAAGGCCTGGTGGGCCAGGATGTGCTCCAGTCTCTCCTCCTCCCCCCGTCATCTGCTCCTGTGTGCTCTGGTCAGATATATCCTTCTCCCAGAGCTGCGGATTCAGTGCCATCCTTTGAAATAACATCTTCTTGGGGTTATTTGGGGCTGGGGCCAGCTTAGTATTGGGGGCTGGGGCCAGCTCCCCAGACCTCTCCACTGGTTCCCTGCTCCACGCCGGCATGTTGTATTCACACATGAGCCCCTAATAAAATGATTAAAAAAAAAAAAAAAAAGACCGAAGAATTAGTTTCCAGACCCAGGTATACCACCAGCTAGCGGGATTATTTGGGGTAGCACCTTTAGACTGTCTGCTCTTCTTTTTCCTGTCTGTAAAGTTCAATAGTTGAACTTCATCATCTCTCAGGTTCCTTTCAATTCTGAAATTCTACTAGTCTGTATTTGACAAAGTATCCCATTGTGGGTGTACATCTCTGCCTAAGCAGAGGACAGCAATTTCTCAAAAAAAAGCAATTTCTCAGCAAGCTGAGACCTTCGTGGAGTGGTCATCCAGTTCTCATCTTGCTCAAGATTAGATTCTGATTGAGTGCTATTTTCAAGTCTCATCCAATGTCTCAAAATCCGCTTTCCTGTCTCCATAGGGCTTCTCTTTAGTAGGGTAGCAGTGTTACCACTGCACCACCAACAGCACAGGACTGCTCTGTGCAATCATGTGTATCCAAGGCATTAACCATTGCTATTTTACAATTCTTTTCTTAAATTATTCTGTTAACTCTTCCACTCTTAATGTCTTCACTATTACAGTCGCTTCTGTTACGTTATTACAAATTATGACGATATATAATAGAATATCCTTCACAAGGTCATTTGATATATATTTAGTGAATAGAATTTCATCTCCATATCTTGAAATCATTGAATCTTAACAGTCATGAAGATCCTTTACTAGGGATGTTTTGGAGTCTGTGCTGTACAGTTATAGATCATTAGGAGCACTGGTGGCACTGTCGAGGAAGAATTGGATTGCTACACAAGTTCAGCAGTTGAAACCCACAAGCTGCTGCATGGGTTGAAAATAAGGCTTCTTGCTCACATAAAGATTTCAAAAACAAACAAACAAACAAAAAACCTCTATAACTCAGTGCCAGCGAGTCAATGGTGATTCACAGTAACCCTACAGGCCAAAGAAGAACTGTTCTGTGAGTTTCTGATAGTTACAGGAGGAAGCTGTCTTTCTCAGAACTGCTGGTGGTTTTAAACGCTGAACTTGCAGTTGGTGGTCCAACACATAACCACTATGCCACCAGGGCTCCCCGTATAAAGATTTACATCCTCCGAAATCCAAACATGCATGTCCATCCTGTCCATAGGCTCACTGTAAGTCAAAATTGATTTGATGGCAGTGAGGGAGGGAGTAACTACAGTTCCATATTCACCAGTACACTTTATAGCGAGGGTGAACTTAGGGTCTAAGGACAGAACAGATTTACTTTGGAGCAAAAAGACCAACACATGCAACTATCTAGAAAGGGGGAACTGTCAGTGTCTACTCATGATGACAGTTTATAGGCAAGACAAAATTTCAATATTAACATTTTAAAACACTTCTCTTCTTTCCTACAAGCATACCATTAGGTGAAGTGATTTCTAGCTCAGAGCTCCTAAGAAAGCATAAAATATTATTGATCTAGTCAAACTTAACTCCCTGCTGTCCAATCACTTCTGTCTGTTAGCAACTCTATAGGACAGGGTAGAACTGCCCCTATGGGTTTCTGAGACTGTAACACGTTACAGAAGTAAAAAGCCACATTTTCCTCCCACAGAGCAGTTAATGGTTTTGAACTGCTGACCTTGTGGTTAGCAACACAATGGACAACCTCTATGCCACCAGGGCTTCTTGAAAGCATTAGAAACCTCGAAACAATACAATATCCATTTCTCCATGGCCCTGTGCCCTCTAACACAGAAACGTTATTGTTGTAAGACCACAATGTTTATGTTTGATTAAAATGCATTTACATCCATGATGATTCTGTTGTTTATCTACTTAGTTAGACCCTTCTGGGTCAGTCATTCTTGTAGTGATAAATTGTCCCATCTTAGAATTAGCTATTTACTTCTTTGGTATTCTCATATTTGTTTTCCCCTTCTCCCATCCCTATTTATGTATTTGGTCGGAGAAATTTGACTTGTCTCAATGTCTTTAATCAAAGAAATCCAATGCCATGGCTATGAAAACATATTTCTTAAACCTAAAATATTAATGTGCATTTTTAAAAATTCTACCATCGGAAAATATAATGAAAATAATAGCTGATAGTGATCACAAGGTTCCTTTGCTCCAAATAGAATGTTACAATCTTTACATAGGTGGAGGGTCCCTGTGTTGTTAGTTGCCATCGACTTGATTCCAGCTTGTGGCTAAGGCTAGCGTCCAGCCCACAGTGACCCCGTGTGCGCCGAGTAGAACTTCCCCATAAGGTCTTCCAGGCTGTGACTTTCAGCAGACTGGCAGGCTTTATTTTCAAGGTGCCTCTTGGTAGGTTTGAACTGCCATTCTTTCCTTTAATAACGGAGTGTGAACAACCCTGGGGTCTTAGGGTTGTGCAAATAGTTGTTTTCATCTACTAGCCAAAAGGTTGATAGGTTGAAGTCACCCTGAGGCACCTCATAGAAATCGTACCATCTGCTTCCGAAAGATCAGAGTCTTGGAAGCCCTGTGAAGCATTTATACTCCGTACACATGGGGTCACTATGAGCTGGAAGCGAAGCATAGTGGTACTGACTGATGTGCCAAGGATTAACTAAATACATAACGTTTTAAGTTATATTCAGTTCAGACAAAGGAATTCAGAGAGCCTTATCGAGTTGGAAACTAAGAAGGTGGTAAAGCACTTCGGGCAATTACCTGTGTACAACCAAAATACACAGATTAATTCCAGACATTCTACCTGAAAATTTTACACATAGAAAAATACAATATTTATCATTGTTTGCTCACCTTCCCGATATGATCGCTGAAAACAAATGGGTACATAAGCAAATGTGGTGAAGAAAGCTGATGGTGCACGGCTGTCAAGAGATATAGCGTCTGGGGTCTTAAAGGCTTGAAGGTAAACAAGCAGGCATCTAACTCAGAAGTAACGAAGCCCACATGGAAGAAGTACACCAGCCTGTGTGATCATGAGGTGTCGAAGGAATCAGGTATCAGGCATCAAAGAACCAAAAATCATATCATTGTCAATGAGGGGGAGTGCAGATTGGGGACCCAAAGCCCATCTCTTGGCAACTGGCCATCCCCTTACAGAAGGGTCTCTGGGAGGAGACAGCCAGTCAGGGTGCAGTGTAGCAACGATGAAACAAACAACTTTCCTGCAGTTCTTTAAAGCTACCCCCCACCCCACCCCCCATTATCATGATCTCAATTCTACCTTACAAATCTGGCTAGACCAGAGGATGTACACTGGTACAGATAGGAACGGGAATCCAGGAGAGATGATCCCTTCAGGACCAGTGGTGAGAGTGGCAATACTGAGAAGGTGGAAGGAAGGTTGGGTAGAAAGGAGGAACCGAATACAAGAATCTACATATAACCTCCTCCCTGGGGGACAAACAGCAGAAAAGTGGGTGAAGGGAGACGTCAGGTAGTGTAAGATAGGACAAAATAATAATAATTTATAAATTATCAAGGGTTCATGAGGGAGTGGGGAGCGGGGAAGGAGGGGTAAAAATGAGCTGATATTAAGGGCTCAAGTAGAAAGCACATGTTTTGAGAATGATGATGGCAACAAATGTATAAATGTGCTTGTCACAATGGATTATGTATGGATTGTGATAAGAGTTGTACGAGCTCCAATAAAATGATTTTTTTAAAAGAGAAAAATATGATATTTATAATGAAATATTCATTGGGAACACTTCACTTCTTTTACTGCCTTCCAGACAAACTCAATTCTGTAACTTTGGGCCTTTTAGAAATTAATTATTGTTCCCATCTTTAAAATAATAGATTACCATTTCTCAGGTTTTTTACCATGGTTAGCTTCTCTCCCAATTTTCTTGTCTTCTCTCACTTTGCTCTTACTTGTACTGTAGTTACAAAATCTTTTCTGAGCAGCATATTTTCAGCCAGCATTTGATTTTGGTATTCATCCTCTACACATTTCTTAACTGTTTTATTTCTGGTTTTGCTTTTTAAAGTTGATGGAGTAAATATTAGCAGAGGTCCCTATGTTAAGTGCTCCCATGTTGATGATGATACATGTCAGAGGCAGGCTTTGACAGCACCTAACCACAGTGAGTGGAAATGAACGAATCCTTATGAGGCTTCATACCTTGTGGCCCAAGCACTGTGTTTCACCTGAAGAGCACCCTGAATAGTCAGCGCACACTGCAAATCATCAAGAAACTATGCAAAACTAGCTAGTTCTGAGTTCACCAGAAGTAAGATCAGTGTAGGGTTATGGAAATAGTAATATATCATTGTGACAAGGATCATGTTGGAGTTAGAAGGTCAGAACAAACACTAAGTTGAAATATGTTTCTCACCAAAGCTACCACCTGCTATATAGCAGCAGCTGTGGATCCAGGAGCCTTGCAAGCCCCTAGACTGCCTTATTTAAGGAAGTTCAAGTTGCTCCTGCTGGGACTTCTCACTATACGTATTTACAAGCACATGGCTTGTACGTATTTACAAGCACATTTACAAGGTCACACTGTAGTAATAAAGTTATAGCAGAAGATATCACAGTTCCTTTACAATAATAAGATTTTATTTTAAAAATGAATATAGAAATTACAAGCTTCAGTAATACGCAAAGGTATATTTTGGTCATTTTGAGATAACTTGATTTCAAATGTTGCTCAGTTAAAATGTATTTTTACCCATTAAAACCTCATTGGTGTTGAATCTGACCCATACCCATAGCGACCCTATAGGACAGGATGGCACTGCCCCATAGAGTTTCCAAAGCTATGGAAGGTGACTGCCACACCTTTCTCCCTTGGAGTGATGACCAGCCTCAAAGTTCAGACCTTTTGGTAGCAGCTGAGTACTCATGCACCATGTCACCAAGTCTTACAACTGTGTATTGAATACTAAATAATAGCATGTTCAAGACTCACACTGCATTGTATTTGTAACACTCCAGGGCTCAATAATGATTGTAACAGAAGCATTATCAATCATTTAAAGTATTCTATCAACACACACACACACACCATGAAAACTCAATACCATCTAGCAAATTCCAACTCATAATTACCCTACAGAGCAGAGCAGAATTGCTCGCTGGGGTTTCAGAAGCTGTAAAGCTTTATGGGAGAAGAAAGCCTTATCTTTGTCCTTGTGACCAGCTGGTGGCTTCAAACTGCTGACCTTATGGTTAGCATCCCAGTGTCACCCCATATAATGTAGAAATAGCTTTTCCTGTTGATTCAATAGATCACATTAATCAGATAAATTTGCTGTATATAGATCCAATTGACTATTAATGTTAATATATTGTTTAAATATGCCTTTACTTAATTTTCCATCATTTATTTCATTTCTGAAACTTATTTTAAATTATTCAATCAATATGTATTTACCACCCTCTGTTCAGATATTAAGCATACTCTCTAAGATAAAAATTGATTTTTTCCATATATCATAATTCCTTGTTAGAAGTTCAGTATATTTTTTTCTCTGAAATATTAATCATCTCAAATTAGTACTCTGTTTTTAATGTGATTAGCTTTGTGTGACTTTGTTGTAGGGTGTGGCATGTAGTTGATTAACGGCCAATAGAAGGGAATCCAGTGCTTTGCTCCCTTTGCAGGAGTAGGACTGGCATGGTGACAGTGGGACTCCATTTAAGTTTTCAGAAACAAACCCAAGCCACTACCATCGAGTTGATTCTCACTCCTAGAGAGCCTCGATAGAACAAAGTAGAATGATTCCTTTGGTTTCGGAAACTGTAGATGTTTGTGGGAGCAAACTCTCTCATCTTCCTTGAGCGGCTAATGAGTTTGAATCGCTGATTTTGTGGTTAGCAGCCTGGTGCTTAGCTCACTGAACCATCAGGGCCCCTTTAAATCTCTAAAGAGCGGAGCAAGTGGATAATTATATAACAACAGCTATTATTAATTGAGCGAGAACTTCAGTGAGTGTTGTTACATATACCTTCATATTTAAAGTCTGTTATTCTTGTGCTTTTCTTTGAGTATAAAAATATTCTATCTGAAAGTTCTAATAAAGAACATTATCTAATAGAAGGGTAAATCTGTCAATAGGTAGAATTATTCTGTTAATAATATCCATGCTATTATGGATTTGGTGGCAGATTTCAGCTTAATGATAAAATGTTTCAATACCTCCAGAAGTGTATTCATTTCTTAACTTATCCCACTGTATTTTTTTAAAGTCATGATTGATTAATAATGGTTTACCGCATTATGTACTAGAGATCCAAATGTGCTTTACTGGATTCTTTCAATACTAAATTGTAATGGAAAGCTAAAAGACAGTTCATAGTGCACATTGAGTTTTTGCTTAGTTGTACATTGTATGGAGAGAACTCCCTTCTGGTATTCTATACCTAAAATGCAAAACTATAAAAACTGAAATTCAGTTTTAAAATGTACTGTGCTAAGTAAGTACTTAATATGAACCGTTTGCACTGTTGCTTAAAACGGTCAATAATTTCTTTGCTAACAGAGAATAAAACCCAAACCCTACACATCCCATGTCTGGATTGTTAATCTTCTCACTCACTATTACCTCAGACCCTATTCACCATACTTCCTCCAGCCTGGTCTTCCTTCTGTGTGCCACCCCGCCAAGTTCCTCTTGAGAGCCCTTCTCGTTCTGCCTAAAATGCTTTACCCAGAGCTCCTGATGGCTCCTCCTTCTGATTAATGTCTCTCCTCTTTCTGATTAACGTCTCGTGACCACAGAAAGCCCATCTACTGTCTACTGTCACATTGTCCTGTTGGGTTCTTCCCCTTAAGTTCACTAAGTCACCTTACCTCCTTTGGTTCGTTGTTTTTGCCTACCTATCCTAACCTACCGCTCCCACTGACGCATATGTACCATAAGAGCAAACCAAGCAAACAAACACTCTGCCACTAAGGTAATTCCAATTCATAATGACCTTATAACACAGAGTAGACCTTCCCCTTTGGGTTCTCTAGGCTGTAAATCTTTACTCGAACAGAAATCCTCTCCCTTCTCCATGAGATCAGCTGGTGAGTTCTAACCTTGTGGTTAGGAGATCAGCATGGAACTTGAATACCGTATGGGATATTAGTTTTGATTGTACCCACGGTGTATAGAACAGTGCCTAGAATATGGCAATTGCACAATAAATGTTAACCGAATGAATGAATATCATGTTTTACAATAACCTTCTAAATTAGGTATGATTTTTATTAGACACATGAGTAATATTTCTCAACATTAATTAAACTGATAGTGTGCTCTGGGACTTAGAATGCATGTGATTCTAAAGCTGGTCATCTCTCTACCATTCTCTTTTGGTCAGTGGGGATTACATGGTTCTGAATAAAGTCATTAGCTAATTTGAAAGCAGTGCAGATTAGGCTTATAGACTAAATAATATTCAGTACCTTTGGAAAAGCTAAGTAAAAGTTTCGAAATAAGTTTTAAGATACTTTGAATGATCATTTCTGTATTTGAAAGCATAGGCAAAATATCAACGAAAATCGTGGTCACTACAAAAGGACTTTAAAAAGTTTGTGGAAAAATGGAACTAAAAGATAATAAAAATTTTCCATGAACTTTTGAACCCTCCACGTATTTATTATTTTTTATTTCTTTAAAACTCATTTATAATTTATGAAATTAAGGGGAAACCTCACCAAAACTATTTATACAGTGATGTTGTTTTGGAGATTGGCTAGAGATTGCTTTGTAAAAATTAAATCAAATGTAAATTGTTTGTCATCTAATTTATTCTTATACTATCTTTGGAGGATCAAAATCAATACTATACAGAGAAAATTATTTTGTATTTTATTATCAGAGTATTAAATATTATTTGTTACGACATCTATTGTACGGGAAGCCCTGGTAGCTTAGTGGTTATGCAATGAGCTACTAACCACAATGTCAGCAGTTTGAAACCACCAGCCTCTCCGCTGGAGAAAGATAAGGATTCTTCTCCTGTGAAGAGTTACAAGTGAAATTCTGCTCCGTCGTTTGGGGTCACTGTGAGTCAGAATTGGCTTGATGGCAGTGGGAAGACACTTTGTGTATGGTAGAACAAAATACTTATGTTGTTATGTAGGTTACCTGTTCCTGTATTTTCTTTATGTTTCTACCTTTGTTTTCTTCATGAAAATAACAACAGAAAGATAAATTCCTGCTCAAGGGGACCCCCAGCAGCTGTTATTTCTTAGCATATTTTATTTCTTATCTTCCAGTATAAACTTACCAGTCTTACATACATATCCTTTAGAATTATTTCAATAAAAATAAACTCATCATGAGATACATATTTACTTTTAAGACATACTAAACATACCTTTTAAACTTCAGAATTGTTTTTTCAATAGTAACATAAACATTTTAAATATTTACTAAATATTTAACACAACCATATCTCATAAGAATGTATCTGATTACAGATGATTTTACTCTATAAACTTCTGATTTAAAATATAAAATGGTGACAGATAATACTAAATGTCACTCTTACAGCATTTACAATAACTTAAAATATTAAGTAGGAAGAATTTAACATGTAGTATATAGGTATAAGTGTAAGTATATTAGTATGGATAATTTCTATGCTGAGGAGTTAGCAGGTGCGGTTGGGATATAATTTGGATAAGTATTATGTAATTCACACCTTATTTTTGGCTGGAAAACTTCAGAAGATGGAAGAGAGAGGATATTATCACTGAAGTGTTCTTAGCCCCCCACCAAAAAAATGAAGACTTATTCAGGCTTTCAGCTTAAGTTTGGCCTGGGAAAAAAAATGAGGATCATCTTTCCATTTTAGAAAGTAGGAATGAAGTGATTCTCATACATAAATTTGAGACAGTAGATTTTCTAATAATAATACATTGAAAGCCAAAATTGTGGGTCACTTAATTTTTTTCAGAGTCTCAGTGGCATCGAGGGTATGTGTTCGGTGCTAACCACAAAGTTGGCAAAGTCAGCAGTTGAAAACCAACAGCTGATTCTCCTGAGAAAGATGGGGCAGTTCTACCCTGTCCCACAGGGTAGCTATACGTCAGAATTGATTCAATGCCAGTGGGGGTTGTGTAGAACCTTTGGAACAAACCCATACTGTACCAACTTTTCTGGGTTTGATTTCTAGGTAAAGCATGGAGGTTAGCAGCCATTTTCTTCCGTGGGCTTGTGACTAGTATCTAGTATGTGAGTAGGAAATAATCATTTGAAATATTACTTATGGATTTGTATAATAGTTTTTATATGATTGATATACTAAAAAATTATATTTATTAATATGAAAGCACTCTAAAAAATAGGAACCACAAAAATGGGACATAATTTTATTTAGTATTGTTTTGATATTTTCAAAAGAGGGAGAACTAATTTTTATTCGTTTGAAAGGCCTTTTCCACATTTTCATATTTGACATGTGCCTTTTGTATGTGTTTGTACTTTCAGATAATCACAAAGACTGTTCTGGTGTGTCCTTACATCTCACACGTCTGCCGTAAGTCCTTCCAGTTAGTCAAGATTAATGACAACGATAAGACCGTTGAGAACTTGAAAGTGGAAATTTTACTGTATTAGTCATTTACTGCTACATAAGTAATTACCTTAAACTTAGTGGCTAAAAAGCACAAGCATTAATCATTTCATGTTTTTCTGTGGTCAGAAGTCCGTAAGCAATTTTGCTGGGTTGTCATCTCATCGCCTTGCTCCAAAGTGTGCATGGAGCTGCAAGCATGTCCAGCACTCTGTCCGTCCTTGCCAGCGGATGCAGTCCACCGCCCTCTTGGTTCTTTGCCCTGCGGCTTCTCAGTCATACCGCTCATAACAGCTAAGGGCAAGCACGCAAGCAATTAGGAGAGGTTGCAGAAGATAGAAGCCAGAGTCTTTTAAAACGTAATTCCAAAAGCATTATGCCATCATGTAATCATAATTCGGACATTAGAAATAAGTCACTAGGGTCCAGTCCACATTTGAGAAAGGAGATTAGATGAAGATGGGAATGTGGAGCTAGGTATCAGGGGTTGCCATCTAGAGGTTGTCTTCCACATTCACCAGGTCATAAAAATGTGTATAGAGCTATTTGCTGAAGAAAGAGCATGAATTTTAATTAAAAGATATTCATTTCCCATATAATTTCCTTTTAATCTGTATAAGAATCATATTTTACAGACTCATCTCTTGAGATATCTTATTTTTACAAGGCAATTTTTACTCAGAAATTTCAGAAAATATTTTTTTTCTACAGACAGCCTTTAATTGCTGGCATGTACCTTATGATGTCTGTTGATACTGTTATACCAGCAGGGGAAAAAGGTAAGCAATAGTGTTTTATAGTTTACCATTACTTCATTATCAAATCTATAGAAGCAAATTTTTAGTATTCCTAAATAAACTTTTGAAATAACCAATAATTATAGTCCCTGAAAAATAGACCAATTGTTTATTATCCTTGGATTTAGAATCAGCCTTGATATTTTTACAAGCTATTTGTTTATTACTTTTCTACGCATTTATAATGATGCTAAGAATTGAAGCCCATAGGGAGGTAAATTTAAAGAATAAAATTGTAAGTAGTTTATAAATTGATCATCCTTTTCCTAGATGCAAAAGACAAACTAAATAATGTACAGAAGCCTAAGGTACAGCATAGATAATCAAGATCAAGAGCCTAGCAATTATAACACTGATTCAGTCTTTAAATTTAAATATCCTTGGCCTACTTCCACATCTGTGAAGTATAAATAATAATAATAACCGATGTCCCTAACATAACAGAAACGTCTAAGTTCAGTAATATGGTTTACCAATATATGTCTGACTTTCTTTTAAAGAAAATTATTATTACCAATAATTGGATATTTATTTTTGAGTTGAGAGGGAATCTTAAAATTAAATAACTAGTAAATATTTTATGATCATTAATTTATTATATAACTATTATACTAGGCTGTACAGAAGGAAAGTGTGTAAGTCTAGTCACTTTGTGTTTGCGTTCAAATATTTTAAAATCTCTTTGTTCTAAAGATGAAAATGAGTCTTTTCAGCTGCATGAACTCCAAGGTTAAAGTAACTCTTAAACTTAAGGTTTCACTAACAGTATTGATTGGACTGTAGTTATTTTCTCTATGAAATAATAATGTGGGGGTACAAGGTTCTTCATTTAGCTTAGCAAAGTGGCTGACATGTAAGTGTTCGCTGTGTGCTAGAGACGTCAGCGAATGTGTGTTCCTTTATTAAGAAATCTTGTTTCTAGCATCTTATGAATATCCTATCCAGACGTTTTCCTAAAGTATAATGTTGTTTTCTAATTTAACCGTGGCTTTTTTTCCTGTTTTTATTTCTAACAGTGGTAAATTCTGACATTTCTTGCCATTATAAAAACTATCCAATGCATGTCTTTGCCTACAGAGTTCACACTCACCACTTAGGTAAGAACTTTAAGCTGCATGCTAAATATGACAAATCTGCTTTAAAATATATTTATAATGATAAAGGATAAAAATGCTAACTAGCACTATCAGTTTAATATATAAATTTTATTTCACCTTGTATCTATTTGAATGACAGAGAATTTGTACAATAGCTTGACGTTTTCATGCTATTTTATAATACTCTTCTCAATTAAGAGACCCAGCATTTTGAGTTCCAAAGATATTCAGATTTTTATGTTAAAATATGTATCTTAGGCAGATTCTCTAGAGAAGCAAAAGCAATGAAGCGTATATATGTGTATATATAGATAGAAATTTGTATCAAGAAATTAGCTCACACAATTGCAGAGGCTGGCAAGACCAAGGTCCGACAGGTCCCAAGGTGGTGGTGGTTGTGGGTCAGAGGCTGTCTGGAGGCTTCCCCTGAATGGACTGAGGGACAGAATGCAGAGAGGCTGAGGGCTACAGAAGCAATGAATCCAAGGTCAGCAGGTCAGAGTGCAGGCCTCTGACAAGTCCCAGGCCTGGGCAGCAATGTAGCAGGCTCTATGGCTCAAGTCCAACAAGCTGGAGGTCAGGGAGCCAGAGACAGGGTCCAGACCGAGGAAAACGCAAACGAAGCTTTTCCAGGGTTCCACACCACGGAGGAAAGTTCCTTTCAATTGCAATCAGGGCCATGACCTGAGTATGGATGTTACAACTCGCCCTAATCTTCTTATAACGGATTGGCTGCTCATAGCAGATCCTATTATGGAAATGATTACAGTGTGTTGGGCCACATCATGGGAGGTTACTGCTAACCAAAACCAAATGCATGTCATAAAGTTGATCCAGGCTCATACCGACCCCATAAGACATAGTCGAACTGCTCCCATGCGTTTCTGAGACTGTCACTCTACGGGAGTAGAAAGCCTCATCGTGCTGACATTGGGCTTGTTAGCACTACACCATCAGAGCTGCTCTAGAGGGTTATTAGGGGTATGTGTGTGTGTAGCAAATCATATTGTAAATTAAGTGGGGACTTTCATTTCCGATCATCAACTTTATATTCAACACTATCAATTTCCAACATCTGGTCTGTTTGGTATGAAAGTTTTTAATCCTGTTTTTGTTTTTGTGAGTTTTTCCTCTTAGAACCATGATCTCATATAATACACGACCGAGCAATTCCTCTGCTAGGGTATATATCCTACAACAGTAAGAGTTACAGCAGGAACAGACTCACGAACTGCTCACAATAGCACAAAGATGGGAGCAGTCTAAATTCCCACCAGAGAACGAATGGATCGAGAAACGCTATCTACATAATGGAAGAGTGTAGATAATGACGAGGCTACTTCATGACGTAGATGACCTGGAGAACATTATGCTGAGTGAAATAAGCCAATCACAAAAGGATAAATATTCTATGAGACCACTAGATCTTAATTGTGACACCACTGAAAATGCTGATCAATTTGATCAACTATTAAAATAGGAAAGTAGTATGCTTTTTTCTTATGGTTCTCATGTATTTCTGGTAATGAGCGTAGCTTGTGTTTCTTATAGGTAAGGTAGTAAGTGGATACAGAGTGCGAAATGGACAGTGGGCGCTGATTGGACGACAAAGCCCCCAGTTGCCACAGGTGTGTAGAATCTAACTTATTTATCATAAGAAAGACATTAACCCTCACACAGTAATTAAAAAAAACAAACACCATCATAGGACTTTTGTGATTTTAGAAATTAATAAGTCTCTGAACACTATTGCCATTTTTACAATTTCCAATTTAGTGCTACTCTTATCAATTATCTTATTTTTTTCTTCTTCAATTCTTTTTCTTAATTATGATGAATTAGTTATTCTACAAATCATTTGTAATGTTATATTGCCTAACTATGCATAAATATAACGATGACTAAGTACAAGTGAAGTAGACTCTAAAAACACTAACATTTATTATATACTTACACTTGATACCTGAGTTTATAAATAAATACATAAATGGATACATCGCTTCCATCTTCTCTCTCTCTCTTTTTTTTTTTTTTTGGTGATACAACCTTGAAGTTTTGCTTTTGTTTTTGTTTTTGTTTTAAATACTTTTATTGGGGGCTCATATATCTTATTACAATCCATGCATTCATCTAGTGTGTCAAGCACATTTGTACATCATCAAGTTCAAAGCATTCTCTTCCCACTTGAACCCCTGATGACAGCTCCCCATTTCTTCTCTCCTCCCTTCCCCCGCCTGCCCTCCTTCACAACCCTTGAAAAGTTAAACATTTTTTCTATATCTTACATCACCCTCCTGTCTCCCCTCCCCCACTTTTCCATTATTAGTCCCCCTAGAGGGGGTTTTAGGTTGATCCTTGTGATCTATTCCCCCTTTCTCCCCACACCATCCCCTAATCCTCCTGGTATCTCTAATCTCCTTGTTGGCCCTGAGGGGTTTATCTATCCTGGATTCCCTGTGTTGCAGGCTCTTATCTGTAGCAGTGTGCATGTGCTGGTCTAATCCGATTTGTAACGCAGAATTGAGGTCATAATAGTGGGGTGAAGGAAGAGCCAAAGAACTAGAGGAAAATTGTGTGTTTCATCAGTGCTATGCTGCCCCCTGACTGGCTCATTTCTTCCCTGTGACCCTTCTGTGAGGGGATGTCCAATTGTCTACAGATGGGCATTAGGTCTCTGCTCCATGCCCCAACCCCCAGCCCCAATTCACCTTGGGTATGGTTTTATTCTGGGTCTTAGATGCCTGATACCTGATCCCATCGATACCTCATGATCACACAGGCTGGTCTGCTTCTTCCATGTGGGCTTTGTTGCGTCTGAGCTCTTGTTATTTTTAAGCATGTTGGCAAAATCTTTTCAACTCATAAATTAATCAGAAAAAAATCTCAGGGATGAACAATCTGGAGGAGAAAACAACGGGACTGACAGTTCCGGGGGGACATGGGAGAGGGGGAGGA
>NW_022111373.1:43330344-43335375 GCF_000313985.2 Echinops telfairi | reverse complement strand
AGAAATGATGTACAAATGCGCTTTACACAATTGATGTGTGTATGGATTGGGATAACAGTTGTATGAGCCCCTAATAAAATGTTTTTAAAAAAATTTGAACTATAAGTTTAAAAAAAAAACTCAGATAATTGTACTAAAATACACTTATTCTGAGTTTCATTGAGTATATTTGTCATTATTCAAAGTTTAATATAAAGAAGGATCTATTAAAGATAAACTCTTTTTACAGAAGTTATGTGTAACTATAGCCTACTCTTTTCAGGAACCTCTGTTCTATATTTTATTAGTCGTTTTAATAAATCATTGTTTTGGTCTTCTTGGCAGGCTTTCTACCCAGTGGAACACCCAGTAGATGTAAGTTTTGGTGATGTACTGGCAGCAAGATGTGTATTCACTGGAGAGGGAAGGACAGAGGCCACTCACATTGGGTATGATTCTTCCAGTTTTGCTCCTTGGAGATTTTGTGGTTGTGACTGTAGGTGGCAGTTATCAGATGTGAATGAGCTGTACCTTTTTTCTCGTCTTTAACAGGAGCTCTCGGGGGTTATGCATTGGGGTGCTAGCCAAAGGGCTCCCACATGAGAAAGATGGGGCTGTCTGCTGCCGTAACTAGTCACTCTGAGTCAGAATTGGCTCAGTGACCGAGAATGGTTGACTGTTGTGTACCATTTTGTCCTTCTTTAACTAAGCAAGTGAATTGATGCCCGAAGCTGTGCTTGTTTCTGCATTCCTTCTTTCTTTCTGCTTGTTGAGGGTATCAGCCTCGCCCCAAGAGTAATTACCGCAGGAGTCACTTGGACTCATTTTAATAAAGAAAAATAAAATGATTCTGATTTTTTTCTCCAGTGTACTTTTTGCCCATATTCAAATTAAGGCAAATATATGGGTTCTGCATTTCATGGTACTTATTTAATAGTCAAGAATCCCTGGTGATGCAATGGTAAAGTGCTCGGATGTTAACCACAAGGTTGAGGGTTGAAACTTACCCACTAGTTCACCAAGAGAAAAGATTACAGCCTCAGAAGCCCCGTGGGGCAATTCTCTGTCCTACAGGGCTCTCTGAGTCAGAACCTGCCGGAAAACCTCACAACAAGAATCAGAACCGTCTTCTCTCTATTAAGACGTTTACATATTTAACATTTTTCTGGTGCTTTAGTCCACTAAGTGGGAATAATAATATGCAAAATAAGATGTGAGAGCTTTTAAATAGTTCTCTAGTTAACTAGTTAACTAGTTCAAAATACTGAGCCTCCTCAAGTCAGTATATTTGACAACACTAAATAAAATTTTGAAGTGCTTATGAATTTTTCCAAAAAGCTTTACCTAAATAAAATGAAAGATAAAGTCTGTTATCCTTCTTTTTGTTAGAAAAGAGCCAAGAAGCCCCTTTTACATGTTAAACTAGGTTATAAAATATTTACAGATGGAGCATAGAAACTCACGTTTTCAATCATTTATCTCCTGATCACAAAGAAGTTAGAAGGCAGGCCTCTGAAAGCAGACCTGGGCTGCACTGGAGGTGATTGTTAGGGTAACAGCACTAAATATTGTCAGAGGAAAGGAACCTGCTGGTGTAAGGAAGAAGGCGGCATTTTATCTAACAGAGTTTCCATGTTAGTAAATATCCATATTTTAAGAGTAATGATAGAAAAATATATCGATTTATATTGTCTCCAACAGCTCTGCTTTGGGGAAAGGGACTTGAGGGCAGCGATACAATGAGTTATAGGACATGGACATGGTAAGAAAAAGATTTGTAGAAGAAGAAAAGTAGACAAAACTAGATTTAAAGAATAGAAACTGACTTTCACTTCTTAGAAATCTTTAAGTATAGGAAACAATATGATTCAGAGGCTATTGATTAACTGTTTTATGTCATTGTAGAGCCATAGAGGCGTAAATGCCACTGCATTATTTGTATTAATCTTTGAAATGGGTAAATAAGCAGGGTAGTGGAAAAAAAAGGGTTTTGTTTGTTTTGATTTTGCATATTACATGCTATTGGTTTACAAATTTAAGTATGGAACAAGTGGAAGATTTTCTTTGTGGTTTTTTGTTGTTTATTTGTTTTATCTAGCGGTCTCTTCACAATATCAGGGGTCTGGTATCTTGGACTAATGTCTACTGTGTGAGTTTCCCTGCAAAGCAATTTCCCCATAGAAATTAATGACTTGTTATAATACCAGGATGAGAGAAGAAGTGAGCTCCAGAGGCTTCTCTCCGTTTCATGAGTCCAGAACAATCCTTGTCTGTTTGAAATGTACATTTTGCTTTAAGTAATAACCCAAAATGACTACAGTAATCTATCCTTTTGTAAATCTCATGTGGGTTAAAAGAAATGCCATTTTTGTACTACAGATGAAATGGATAAAAAAATAATGGGAAATTAAGTTGTTGGGGTAAGTCTGTAGTCGGCATACTTAAT
The DNA here is from genome assembly GCF_000313985.2 of Echinops telfairi. Taxonomy (NCBI): domain Eukaryota; kingdom Metazoa; phylum Chordata; class Mammalia; order Afrosoricida; family Tenrecidae; genus Echinops; species Echinops telfairi. The sequence continues at coordinate 43,332,950 of NW_022111373.1, read as the reverse complement.
TTACGCCACAGAAGCAATTTTGCCCCCCAGTGGAATGACACGCTAGAACAAATGAGAATAAGTGTAAATGTGAATAACAGCCCTCACTGAGGGTAATGCATCGTTTCCTGTAGCCATTTGAGAAAGGTAGCGTCTACGTGGATCTGCTTTGTGAAGTAATGGGTCCCATCTCCCTAGAGTGCTGTAAGATCAACTGCGAATGTGGACAATAAAACAAGTATATTACATATCTTAATGAAATGGTTCTCTGCAAATCTCCTCTACATATTTTCTCTTCTCATCTAGCCCTTAAGCTGCACACACAAACTTATACTCCCACTGGGCAAAGAGGCTTGAACCTAAAGCCTAGAACAGACAGAAATGGCTATTGTCTAAGAGTAGTTTGGATAGAAAGCCATCTACGTTCCGTTTCACGGCAGTACCTGGGAACTCGGTTTCACTGGAACGTAATGTTAACAATGCCCTACAAAAATGTCCTCTCAAATGATTCTTCCGTCTCAGTTCAGTTTGATCCTATAGTAAGATGAAAGTTCTAGAATGAAAGGAGAAACTCTTCTTTGGTTAAGACAACTATGTAAACTAATACATCCATTTTTTTTTAACTTTTATTTTAAATTTAACTGACTCTCGAGCCATAAGTTTTTGCTTCATCAGTTTCTTCTGGGAGATCTTTTTCTTCTGTGCAGCCTCCTTTTCTGGTCTAGTAACAATTTGTCCCTTTTCAGGAAGGACTATTTCCGTGTGGCAGGGGAGTTCATGTATAGTGTGATCCAACCAGGAGCTCTGTAGGTCTGCCAGCGGTGCATCTTGGGGGCTTTGTTCACTTGGATGCTGAATGACCTGAGAATTCATATCTAAACCCTCACATTCAGCATTACTGTCTGCAATTTTTAATATGTGCAACAAAAATTCAGCACTCTTTTTGGGCCACCACCCTGGGTCCAACCCCGCTGTTTGACCTGGGCACACCCACCAACGCCACCATTGTAATGTAAAAGGGCACATACTGCTTCTGCAAATACTTGGTGGCTTTCCTTATATGCGTACCCTTAATGGCCTGGGCAGTTTCACAGGTGTTCTTAAAATGGACCCAAAGATTCAGCCCTCTTGATTTGCATGATTTTGTGGGGTTTCTGGGTCAGTGAGTAACAGACCATTTTGGCAGGTCACCTCAGGCCTCTATGAGAAGAGTTAAAAAGTCTTTTTTATAAAATATTGGTGCTAAATATATATTGGTACTAATTTTGCCATACCAGGATCTATCTCAAAATGCATACTTTAAGGATAAGGTAGATTTAATACAGCAATTACTAATAGATATACTTAATGGTAAAATATTTTTATCTAGATGCAGTCTATTTCTTTTTCAGTAGATTGGTACAACTTTGTTTAAGATGCTATATAATGTATCTTAGACAAAATTCCAACAACCCTCAGATTTTAAACATGTAAGTCTAACATTTCCTAGTCAAATGTTGGTTTTAATATATAGTAATAGTGGACCTTTCTTTGCATAAAAAACATTAAAGGAAAACTTCCAGCTACACTAAAACATGTTTAACCTAATAACACAATAATAGTATTTTTATGAGTGTTACAAAGTGGTGCCATATGTTATTATGAACCATTGTTACGGACCTCAAATTTTTAATAGATTTCATAAGGATTGGTTATATGTCAGGGACTCCCTATATGTACAACCTGGTACTAATAGCTCTATAAAGTAGCAATACTTTGGTTCTGGCTGCAAAAAATAAATATTTTACATTCAATATGTTACTTCTCAAAGTTCATATTCTCCAATTCGAGCCAAAATTCATCTGACATCAGCAGTGATATCTCTTGTCCCACGTCCTCTTCTGGCCTGAACTTCTGGCAGTTCCTTTATCAATGCACTGTTGCAACTGTTTCTTTATTCTTTTTTTTGTTTTGTTAGTTTTTTGTTTGGGATTTTTTTATTAAATACTTTTATTGGGGGCTCTTACATCTCTTATCACAATCCATACATTCATCCATTGTGTCAAGCACATTTGTACGTATGTTGCCATCATCATTCTCAAAACACCTGCTTTCTACTTGAGCCCTTGGTATCAGCTCTTCGTTTTCCCCCCTCCCTCCCTTACCCTCCCTCCCTCAGGAACCCTTGATAAGTTAGATTACTATTTTCATATCTTACATCATCCTCTGTCACCCTTCACCCACTTTTCTGTTGTTCGTCCCCCTAGGAGGGGGCCATATGTCGATCCTTGTGATCAATATCCCCTTCCTCCCCCAACTTAACCCCCATCCTTCTGGTATCTCTATTCTCATTGTTGGCCCTGAGGGGTGTATCTATCCTGGATTCCCTGTGTTGCAGGCTCTCATCTGTAGCCCTGTGAATGCTCTGATCTAATCCAGTTTGAAAGGTAGAATTGAGGTCATGATAGTGAGAGGAAGGAAGCACCAAAGAACTACAAGAGAGTTGTGTTTCATCAGTGTTATACTGCCCCCTGACCGGCTCACCTCTTCCCTGTGAAGGATGTTCAATTGTCTACAGATGGGCTTTAGGTCTCCACTCCTCATTTCCCCCTCCCCGCCCTATTCACATTGGTATGATTTTGTTCTGA
>NW_022111373.1:43327363-43328641 GCF_000313985.2 Echinops telfairi | reverse complement strand
GTTTACGTAGGTTTCCCTTCAGAACACAGCCTCCATTCAGGAGGCCCCTCTCTTCCCTCTGAACAGATTCTTGGTTTCAGCCAACTCTCAGCGGAGGAGCAACTAGCACAACACCATCACCCCGCACAAAGAGCATTGGAATATTCCGTTTCGTTGATTTATATATCTCTTCATATGTCTCTTCATCAATTTCTATAGTAGTCACAGTTTCTTCCACATCTCTCAGTATCATATTTAAATGCTGACCATAAGCGTGCAATCTTCCTCGAAGCCCTCGGTCATTTCGCATTTTCACCTAAATGTGTTCATCCAGGCTGAGCCCAATGAGATGCAGAGGCTCCTCTACTGTGTTGGTAGTTTGTTGCTGGTCCACATCGTCTGCCATGTTTCAAATTCTGACAGAAGTTATTTCTTGTCTTAATCATTTGTTGGCTGATTATTCCCTTAGCACACATTTCATAGTTCTGTTTCTTGCTCCCAGAAAATTACTTTTAATGTTTCTGAAATGAACTATGTTTCCTTTTAATACAACTTCTTTTGAAATAGATGTTAAAAATAAGGCCTCCCAATATATACATAGAACAAGAAAAGAGTGAAAAAATATAAAATTATTGTAAGCAAGATATTCTCTTAATTAGTTAGAAACTTTGTGACATTAGCTGCTTTTCATTTCCCTAATTTTTTTTCATGGAAATTTAAGCCCTATATTTATCGGTGGGTAGATGGGGAAGAAAGGAGTGGGTGCAAATAGACCCTGGCCTATCTAGTCAGTGTTGGTGCCTGGAGGCCCGAGAGGACGGACTAAAGCTGCTCCTTCCTCTTTCGAGGCTGTAAGTCTCTGAGGAAGCAAACTGTTTCATCTTTTCCCCTTGGAGCGACTGTTACATTTAGCCAACTGACATTGCAGTTAGCAACCCAATGTGTGACACACAGTAACAACTACAACATTTCTATAGCGCAATCTATATACATATCTGTGCATGTAGCTTTAAATAGTTCTGTGCATCTATATATTTTGTATGTGATTGATGTCATCAAGAAATAATGATAGCAGGTCTATCTAGATAAGATAGGCTGGATAAACAATCTGGAAGAGAAAACAATGGGACCGACGGTTCTGGGGAGACGTGGGAGATAGGGAGGTGGAGGACAGGAAGTGGTGTTAACCAACCCAGGGACTAGGGTACAACAAGTGATCCAAAATCAGTGGTGAGGAGGGTGTAAGAGGCCTGGTAGGCAGTATCAAGGGCAATGTAACCGAGAGGAATTACTGAAACC
>NW_022111373.1:43322356-43324359 GCF_000313985.2 Echinops telfairi | reverse complement strand
ACACTTTCTTTACATAAAACTCTCTTATACATGAGTTACTGTGGATTTGTTTCTCTAAAGTACCTAGACTAATACAATTGGTGAGAGTGGCAATACCAGGAGGGTGGAAGGAAGGTGGGATAGAAAGGGGGAACCGATTACCCCCTCCCTGGTGGATGGACAACAGAAAAATGGGTGAAGGGAGATGTCGGAAAGTGCAAAACATGACAAAATAATAATTTATAAGTTATCAAGGGTTCATGGGGGGGGCAGAGAGGGAGGGGAAAAATGAGGAGCTGATACCAGGGGCTCAAGTATAAAGGAAGTGTTTTGAGAATGATGAGGGCAATAGATGTGTGAATGTGCTTGACACAGTGAATGGATGTACAGATTGTGGTAAGAGTTGTACGAGCCTCCCAGTAAAATGATTTTTAAAAAAAGAAATATTCATGGATTTTACACTTATGTTTCCAAAATATTTTCCTGTATTGAAGGTACCCTTTTGATTTGTCTATCCTAAAGAATGCTGGGATTATATTTCAACCTATGTAAGAGTAAGTCATGAAAAAATATTATACCTTCTTTTGAATTATGGCATAGACCATGCAGTAAGTCAGCGGAGCCTAGTCTAATTCATTTGTCAGTCAGCTGCCTGTGCCATCCCTCCGTGAGCACATTTTATATCACAGGCTCTGAAGATGCCTGAAATACAGAAACGTACTTGCCTTGTGCAACCAACGGTTTTCTCATTTGGTTACAGAATGACTTTTGTCAGCTTCTAAATACCTCAAGCACTGAATACACCAAAAATGTAAGAAAAACGAATAACTGAATTCCATAGTAATAGTTTCAGAAATGGTATGTAGAAGAAAGTTAAGGAGTAAAATAATTCTAAAATTCCATCTTTATGTATTTTATAAACATAAACAGTGAGAACACAGAGAAAGCAATACTTCCGTGTGTACAGCAGTGGATGCGTAGGCCAGAGTACCAGCAACAGCCAGTCCAACACTAACCCACTAACTACATCAAGTGATTCCCACTCTCCACCTAAACCAGCCGTTTAGTTACTTTTGCTCTTTAATGATGAGAGATCAGGGTGCCAGTTATATTACATATGATTGTGTGTGATGTATACATCCCGGGTCACGGACAGGATATTCCCAAACAGATAAAATATGAGAACTGATTAGTAACAGATTTTGTGAATTATTATATGATTCCAGGAATTTATTGAAGGTCCGCCCCCCCCCACCCCCATTTATTTGGGAAGCTTACATGATTACTTCACTTTTGCTCTCTGCAGGATGGCTCAAGGTTTTCTAAACTGGAACCATGCTTAAATTCCTTTTCTCTCCTTGTCCTTCGTAATCTACCTATACTTCTCATTTTGAACAGGGAAGGCAGGGAAATATGGCTAGGAGACACTGGCATATTATTTTGGCAAAAATCATTCAGTATATGGCACATAACTTTTTTTTAACTAATTCTGTCTGTTAAAATACATTAGAAATAGTGCTTTGATACTCTAGACACAAAGATCAGTATTGGGAATAAGTGTTTGTTTGGGATAGCACCTCCTTCTTTCCGTATATTTCATGGGAGAGGCAAGTGCACAGACAGGAATAATGTTAAAAGAGTAAGAAGCAAATGATTTTAAAGCATATACAGAACTTCCCATTTTAGGCGTTTGCGCCTGTGGTCTCTCAGGAGCTCTACATTTTGAAAACGTAGACAAACCAAATCCCTGGTTGGGAAAGATTTTTTCCTTTCTTCCTTCCCTTGCTGATGTCATTGCTGTTGCTATGGTGATGCAGTGAATGTTGCGAGATAGTACTGGAAAAGTCAACACTGACGTTTCTCTGTGCAACAAACAGTCCACTTCATAGCTTGTTTTAGACTAGTGTAGGCCTGGTAAAAATTGTCAGAGCTAATACGAAAAAGGAAATGTTCCTTTTCCCGAGTTACTTTTGTATATAAAATTTTATGAAGGTGTACCTACCTAAACAACTCCTAATAATAGT
>NW_022111373.1:43318248-43319397 GCF_000313985.2 Echinops telfairi | reverse complement strand
TTTATTCTGAATTTTATTGTTATTATAAAAATAATTAAGATTTTCATTGAAAAAAGTAGTTTGCCAAATTTGCGAGGTTTAACAAGAACTAAAGAAAAAGAGGATTTAGAAACAAAAACATCTCTTAGCGACTTTATTTTACTGTAGTTGCTGATATCCAGGGAATAACTTCAAATTTATTATGTGAAAATATGTCTTTGTTATGTGAAATACTTTATTATATGAAAATATGTCTGACAATGTGCTCTTGATGGGATTCAATGAAAGGTATAACATAAATGTGCATTTCCACCTTAGGTATCTACTGTTTGCAAATTTACTGGTTGCATTTTTCTTATATTAGGAATTTGTTTTAAATGAGTAACTGGTATGTTTTGTCTATCTTTTGGTCTTTTCTGTTACCTGTAGGGGCACTTCTAGTGATGAAATGTGTAACTTATACATTATGTACTACATGGAAGCCAAGCATGCGGTTTCATTCATGACCTGTACACAGAATGTAGCCCCTGACATGTTCAGAACCATACCAGCAGAGGCCAACATTCCAATTCCTGTGAAGTCTGAGATGATTATGATGCATGGCCATCACAAAGGTAAGATGTGTTTTACTTGAAGTAATAAACCATTTTGTATTTCATGTTTACTTGTGTGTTTTACTTGACTATGTAATTACTATTATAAGCAATCATATGTGAATACATATTATCATTACTTCTTTTGTTTTGTTTTGTTTTTTCCCACATCCTATCTTCTCTTTCTGGTCTATTCCCATCAAAACAGTGAACAAAAACAGTGAAAACTCTTAAGCAGAGATGAAGAAGATTCATTTGGGGACCAACCCACCAATGTTGGTCTTTCCTTATTTAATTCACGTTTTCATGGTTCCACATCGCATTCATTGCCTAGCCAGCAAGGCCTATGCAATTTATGAATTTATACACCATGCTCTAGAGCATTATCATTTGCTAAGGAAAATGGATATCCTTTCCAATCATATTTTAAATTTTCTGTTCAATCGGCCTTTTAAAGAAAGAATAATTCTTGATGTGTGAGGCCTTTATCACCTTGGTCTTTTGGATTTCGCTCTCAAAATTGTTGTTTAACTTATTGAGGATTTACAAAAATGGTCATAAGGATGTTTATTCACAT
>NW_022111373.1:43269922-43317792 GCF_000313985.2 Echinops telfairi | reverse complement strand
TTACTAAGTGAGAAGTCTGATAAGTTATTAAGTAACAAGTCTGGAAAATGGTGACTATGCTGGTTTCTGCATGAATTAGCGTATTTGTAGCACATAAACTTCTTGAAACTTGTTTTCCTGAAACAAATTCTGAATAATATTTTTATTTTTATTGCATATTTCTAATAAACTAGTTAAAGTGTATAATATATACTGCCAATTTATACTCATCATCTTTGATCCATTATAGACACAGAGAACAGAGATAAATCTTCTTTACTACAGCAACCAAAACAAGAAGAGGAAGTGTTAGACCAGGGTATGTATGTTTATTTCTATAATTAGGCCTAGAAAATTATTTATTATTCTAATAGACAACCAAATTAATAAGTTATTGAGATAGCTTAGTTCTCTATCAGCTCCCAATACTATGAATTGCTATATGTATACATATATTTTCGAATTGCTATATTTTTATAAAATACATAATTCATAAGGATATTCAATTATGCTTTACCTTGAAAGTAAAATTCATTTGTGTAATTTAATCTCACTCAATTTTCCTGCTCCTTGTTTTAGTTTATTTAACATGGTAAATTTTATGTGTAAAGCAAATTAAGGCAATCTTGCTTTTTAAATCTAATGACCTTTACCATTTAAATTCTTGTATGTTTGTATGGTTTGTTCATTAACTATATTTGAACTTCAAGAAAAAGAAATTGAGAATTATAGCCACCCCTTGCTTCTGTAAGTCACTCTGGCTTCAATGAGGTAGGAGTGATTTCTGTCTTAAATGTTTGTGGTTTTGTATATTTGCTCAAAATGTAGTTGTCATGTGATGAGTTAAGAAAGCATCATTCTGAGTTAGTTCTACTTAATTGAAATGGTTATGCTTGATGCTTGTATGTCATCTACTGCATGTGTTGGCACCCCAAAATCACTCTCCTGAATCTGGATTTCCTGCCAGTTATTTCGAAGATGGTGTTTCATTTTGGGGTACATGATCCTATCCATCATTTTTGACTTGGATATGAAATATTTTAAGCAATTTTTATATATTTAATACCGTGATATATATTTTTTTATATTTGGGGGTCATAATGTATTATAAACCATTAGTTTATTGCTAATATGGATATATTTCTACTGACTACATAAAGTATGCAGGAAATAAGACATTTGTATTATCAGCATATACAATTCCAAATTTGGGGACATTGCAAATTACTTTTGTAATTCTCCAACGTAGCCTATAGTATGTGCAGGTCTAAGACGGCACTCTGACAGTAATAATTACTTTTGCAAAATTAAAGATTCTCACTTTGAACAGGGAAAATGCATTCCAAAAGAAGTAGCAAACCAACACGGATTTTAAATTATAGAGTATGTTCTTTAATATCTCATTCTTTTCTTTTATTGTAGTTTGGGTGATTAATATTTCATTCTAGCAAAATGGCTCTTAAAAATATTGTTTAGCTTAAAATTAGGATGATGATTTTATATGAATTGGCTGTTGAATATTATTTTAAAAGAGCTTAAGTTAACACTCTAACACATAGTTTAGCAATATTATAATTAAACTCAAATTTGATCAGACATAAATTTTTAAAAATTTTACATTGGATTAACTCTTGGGTAGATATGCCTTTGAAATAATTTGAGTCATTTTAGAATACATTTCTGAATACTGATATATATGATGAAGTATAAAATGATGCCACTGTTTAGTAGATGCATCTTGTAAAACTGTGTTTCTATGGAAACTAAGGCCAGACTATGTTTTTCTTGTGATATTAGTTGAATTTATCAAAGGAGACATTGGACTTGCAAAGATGGAAACCCAGAGGTTTTGTTATTGATACTACAAAACAACTGTCTATGTTAGGTTTGATCTGATCTTTGCGAATTGTAAGATTTAAGAGGTGTTACATATGAATATGAAATGCCACCACCACCCCCTGTATTCATATGTAAAATCATCTGAATTCTACTCTTGGAAAAGAGCCAATTAAAACGAACATTTTTGGTTGCTTTGTAGTATCCATAACAATCCCTCTATTTGTGGATACAGAGGAGTGATAGTGAAGCACTTGGCTGCAGATCAAGAGGTTGCAATCCATCTCTCTCTCTCTGTGGGAGGAAGACGTGGCACCTGCTCCTGTAAAACTTTACAGCCTTGTAAACCCCATGTGCAACAGAGGGCTCAAGAATGAGCAACTGTGAGTGATGCAGGACCAGGCAATGTTTTGTTCTCTTGTGCATAAGGTCACTGAGGGTCAGAACCCACAGGAAGGCACCTAACAATTGTTGACAGCAAACCCTGTGTGTTAGTTCTCCTAAGTCCATAGAATCTCTGTCAGGTAGAATCAAGTTGAAGGCAGTCGGTTTGGACACATTTGGACATAAATAAAATAATTTCATACGTTGACATCCATTTACCCTTCACTGTTTTATAACACATACATCAAAAGTTTGAAGATTGTTTACAATAATTAAATGGGCACAAAAGAAATTATTTTCCTATAGATTTTAGTTTCCTTTACTTAGGGATGAAAATACGGAAAACACAGGGATCTACTTGGGATGGAAAACAAGGCATTATTCGGTCTCAATGTTTGTATTATGGAAAATATACTCGTATAATTTCATATCCTGAAATTGGTAGTTCCATTCAGAAATCAGCTCTCACATTTTGTAAAGACTGATACCTCACCAAAACTGTCCCAGTGGCTAATCATAGTGTTACTGCCGGCTTTCCCTTGGCCCCAGGAACAGAGAGGCAGAGTCACCGAGGCTGCAAACAACAAAGGAGTGTATTGACTAGCTCGAGCTAGGGCCCAAGTCCCAGAACACCAACATAGTGCCCTCCTCCGAGACGAGGACCCCGGCCTGGGGCACAAGCCAAGTTTTTATTCTCCTTATAGATTACATAAACTGGGTGAAACTACTCCCCCTCACCCTCCCATAGTTCAATGAATTCATCTGGAGACAATGGCTGTGTAGGTCTTTTTGGTTGACTGGCTCCCCTCTCGGGACGTTCCAATTGTGGTCACTCACGACTTTTTAGGTGCGGTCAGTGTCATTGTGATCACTCGGGCCTTTCCAGGTGTGGTCCGTGTCATTTCCGAGGAGAGGGTGACTTTGTTAGAGAAATGAAGCCCAAGGTTGGAAAAATGAAATTTAGGCCTATTTTAAGAGGTTCGGCCTGTCATGGAGTCACTGCTGCCTTACATTAGCCTGTTGTGTTATCCTACTGATCTCTGGGGACCACTGGCCTAGAATTTAGAGTAATAATGGAAATACACTAAATGCATATTTGTACATATAGTTCATTTGGTTTCCTAATGACCTCAATCTATCTCCTTACAATGCACAGGCCAAATCTACTCATTACTAAGAGGATGTTGCCTTTTCATATAGATAATTTGTTTATACAAACATCTATTTGTAGATTTTCCCCAGTCAAGTCTACCAATCAGCTAATAGGAAGATTGTAATTATTTAAATCAATGATGTCATATATGCCAGTTTTAAACACAAGCCCTCAAACATAACCCCTTTGCCTTACTTGGTTTTCTGGTGAAAATAATTTAGCCCCATATGCTTCTGTGTAGGTTGATCCTTTTGATTTTTTTATTACCAATAAATAAAAGTGCTTTTCTCACCTCAGTTGTGCTGGCCACAAGCTAATGGACAGCTCCTATGTGTTTACAAGAAGATGTCAAATCTCCATAGGAGACAGAACTGCTGTGGGGAGGCAGGAAAGACAAAGTATCAGACAGACTAGGGCAAGCTCTGTGCTCATCGGGGGCTAAATGATAAAGATAATTCTACCTTTATAAGGCAAACCTTGGTTTTTGTCTTTATCCCAGTTCTTTTCTTAACCATTTGGAAAGCAGATACTGAAGATTAAGATCATGGCCCATGTAGTGTAGTATTAAGGTGGGGGGGGGGCAGCCCCCCACCCACTACTACCCACGGGTTCAGTAAGCACAATTGAGACCTATATAAGTATTATATTAAGTCATCGAGAGCATGAGCGATATAAGAGCTATTATAATAATGCAGCAAGACACATTACATGGTAGCATTGCTCACCTCAACACAGCTTGGGGGTCTACGTGGAGAAAGCGGGAAGGGAAAGAGGACCATGGAGAGAGGACTGGAGTGAGGGGGAAGAGAGGAGAGGGCGGGAACGACCAGAGAGAGACATCTCTATTGCTGACCCACACCTATACACCTTTTGGGCGTGCAAGCCCACCAATTACAGGAAAAGACATACATCACAGGAAGGGATTGCACTATAGGTTATACAGCAATGAGAGGGGGTGGTCTAGGGACATACAGGCAATAGGAAGAGGAGGGATTGTGGGGATACATGTGACAAGATGGGCGGGTCCTAGATTTAGGTTGGCAGCTTAACTTTGACCTGTTCTCTGGGTCTCCATAGGAACCATTATCAGTAGGGTGTAAACCCCACCTACAGGAACCAAGCTAATGGTCGCAAGCCTTAGCTCATTGTCCCCAGCAGCAGGGAACAGGCCCCCCCTTTGGTCTGGCCACTGACCAGGGAGGATGACCTCCCCCCCCACATGTAGGGTAAAAGAGACTATCTTTATTAGAGTAATAAAGTGAGTGTGAGAGAGAAAGAGAACAATTCTCTTATTCCATAGGCTGAGACAAAAGAGAGAGCTTTGCCACAGATGATCCAGAAATAGTAGTATCTATCTCCATCGTGGAGAGCAAAAAAACATCAAAACAAACCAACGATCATTTTGACATGGATTTATCTAATATTCTGCTTCTCTGGGAGAACTATAAATTATTTCTTTTGAAATTCTTTCACTGAAATGGCTAGCTACATTGTTTTTGGTTTGTGTATGCCAGAATATTCATCTTGATTGAAAATTAATGTTTTAGAGACTGCTAATGTAGTCTCGTCCCACTCTGTGCTGACTCACAAACACACTAACATACCATGGCGTTGTTCTCTACATCTGCTTTCTCTGTTACAGAATTCAGTGTAAGGCAAATTTCAGGCACCATCCCAAAAGGTGTAATTACAGAGACACCAATAAACCTCCTGTGGCAGCTTTATGCACCAGGTTGTCCTGTGTCATGCAACAATGGGAAACATGTTAATGAGGCTTTAATTAAGTCTGCAGGGATTTTTTTAAATTAATGCTTATTTTGACTGATTTTTTAAAAATAATATTCATTATAGATGTTATGTAAATTCTTTGTAAAATTCGAGAAAGCAACTCAAAATCATCCCTAGTCCCCAGAGCTGTGGATTAATATATATGTTTGTATATGTGATATATTGTAAACAATATGCATATGTATAATATTATCTATGCTATTTAGATAATAATGTATGCAATGTTTCATATCCCTTTTGGACATTGTTGTTATTGTTAGATGTTGTAGAGTCAGTTCCACCACGTATTGACCTTATATCCCACAGCAGGAAACATTGCTGCATCCCCTGCCAGCCTCATAGTAGTTATGTTTGAGCCCATTGTTGCAGCCAAGCGATAAGGTGTTGATCCATCTCACCGAAAGTCTTCCTGTTTTCCCTGACCCCTCTACTTGACCAAGCATAATACATTTATAGTTAAAGTAAGATATCTGTTACTAATTCTTCTCTTTAAAGTTGTCATTTTGACCTGCCTTCTGGTTTTTAAAATATGTTTATTATCCTAAATGTACAACCTAAGCTGTTGATCAATATTTTGTCAGTAAATGACATTGAAATAAGAGAGTGGCTATCCTCCAGCAAGAATCTGCACTTCCACACCTATGAGTTCTGAATTTGAATGTCTCCTTTACAAGTCAAAGTATAGGTGCAATATTTAAATTTATGTATTTTAAAAATTCAAGGCAGAAGTGAAGTGAAAAATTGACAATACAGGTACCAGCATGTCCTTGTTACTATTTTACTTGATGCTCTGGACAGCATTTCTTTTGTGGCAAAAGTGTCTTTAACATGTTTTATTCAGTCTGTTCCGACCACTTCTCATTGTAGTCTCTGGGCCCTCCTACAATCAGTCTCTCTACTCAAAGGTCAGTGTGAGCTACTAGATTCCCAAGACAGAGGGATTATGACAAAAACACCATTTGTCAAGGGAGAACAACACTCCATGACCCCTGCTAGTTAAAGGTCTGCAGACACCTTCCGTGAAACAGAATAATTTCACAGTGGTTTTATGCTAACAAAAATGCATTACCATTGGCATGTGATCTGAACTACGCAGAATCAAGGAACAAGGTTGCGAGTTTAAAAAGACACTAGTATGCTGAAATCACTTATTAAAGTAATAGTTTGTAAGCCTTTCGTGGAAGAAATGAAATGAATGTGCAGCGTAGTAGCTAAGACTTACATTTCTTTGTTGTGTCCCAAATAGGCTGCTCTCTTCATTCTCTAAGGAAGTGTAAATGATTTCAGTAGCATTTCCTTTGCTCATTCCAAAGCATTCGCAATGCCACTTTGCTCTTTTAAAGAAGATGCCATTCTTGTTTGTACTACCATTCACTAAAAATCTATTGCCATGTTATGATTTATGAAGAGCACACCAGTCTTTATTTATTGAACTCATCTGTCAAGCAGAATTCTAAATACCCCTAAAGGCTCTGGGAAGCTGACTGGACAGCTGTTTTGAATTGGGTTCCTTATAACAGAAAAGGCAGATGTGAATGGTCATTTATCACACGGTTTAGCTTCAAATACAGATCTCTCTGTGTGGTAGTTGCAAAAGCTATCATTTCCCAGTTTCTGTTTCTATACTTGTCCTATTTGCTTAAAAAATGATAAAAGCAAAAGTCAATTTCTAATTTTTCCAATAGGATGAGTCTTAGAAAAAAAGATAATAAAGTTGACTTTGATCCTTGAACTGGGCATTAGGTTAGCAGGGCGAATGCTGCAAGTGAGTAATATGTAAGCAAAGCAATAATCAAAATTGGCTTTCACCAGAAGGGGATGTCAGTAATGACTGAGTCATAAAACAGCTTAATAAATAAAGGGAAGGCGTTTGTTCCTGTTCCTTGTATTCCCTCATATTAATCAATTGCATCTGATGATTCTAATCTCATTAGCTTGGTTACTTGGCATATTTTGTCAGTAGTTAAACAACTGATGAACATCCAGTTTACTCTTCATGTACCATAGAAATCACATAGCAATAAGCAATACCAAGAGTTGTTTGTTTTAACAAGGTAATGAAATACTAGTGTTTGTGTGGGAAATGGGAATTTATATCCTGAAGCATTACCAGAAGTTTATTGATCATTTAAAAAATAAAAGTGCCAGCCACACTGAGAGTTATAACAAAACCAGCCAAGTTCCCTGTCATTGGGTCAGATAGGACTCTTAGTGACTCTGTAGGTGAGAGAAGCGCTGCCTCTATAGGTTTTCAAGACTTTAAATCTTCATGGAAGCAAACATCCTCATCTTTCTCCCAAGAAGTGACTGTGGGTTTGAACTACTGATTTAGGAGCTTAATGCATAACCCACTTTGCAACCAGGGCTTCCTTTAGAGGTAGTAAGGTAATTCTTTCTAATCTAAAAATCTTCACATTAAAAAAAAAACCCAGAGACGCACTTTTCAATGAATATTTCCATTCATTTTAGTTAATTCCTGCCATATTCCTGAAAGTAAACCAGAGAAACTGCCGTGATGACAGCAGTAAGTACTAAGTCATGTTGATAACCAGGAAGGCATCCATTTGGGCTGTGGGGTAGTAAATGCAAGAACATAATTTTCCTTTAACTGATAATTGTTTTAGGTTCTCATGCAGTATGCTGCTTTCCTTTTCCCGACATATTAATTGCTATTACAGTTACATTTTCCAAGTATCAAAACAAAAATATGTTCACTCAGTAAAATTACTGAAAACAGAGCATGTCTGCATTTTATAAGATAAGGATCAAAGTTCAAGAAGAAATTGGAAAAATGAGAACGCAATACAGCTAAAATAATCATGGGGTTTTTATCTGCTTGATAGCAGTACATTTTGAATACAAGAACATGAGATGACATTTTTAACCAATTATTCACCTCGGAATAATGTTTTCAAGAGCTACTAGGTATAGAGCTAAAGTACCTGGTGATGCAGTAAGTTAAGCATTGGAAGGCTAACAGGAAGGCCAGTGGTTCAATCCCATCAGCTGCTTCATATAAAAAAAATGAGGCTGCCTGTGCCCATAAGAATTTACAGTCTTAGAAACCTTAAGTAAGAGTTCTTCTTTGTCCTATAGGGTCACTGAATCAGAATCAACTCTATAGCAATGGGTGGCTTATTTGAAATGATACAAATCACTGGGAATGTGGCAATAAAATAAATGAAAGATTTTAATTTTTATATAAATTCACTTTTAAATCTTGTCACTTCCCCCTTTTACACATAATTTCCATGCACAAAACAAACCCCATTTTTAGAACACTGTATAAATTTTATCATACATATATAAAATATACTTCCAGTGTTTAAGTAAGAAATATTGAAGAACACAAAAAATTCAACTTCTTTTTCGCACCAAAGAAAACCTGTCATTTTCTTTTAGTCAGTTTTGTGCAAATCACCATGGAGCATATATATTGCCGGAGTCTGAGCTTCTTGCATTATAATATGGAGAAGGCAAACCAGGAGAGGGTGAAAGGAATTTGTTCATGTTCTTTGAGCTTTCGAGGTCAGAAGACAGTTACTTAAAAAAAAAAGCGTAGTAAAATTTACATTTTTGAGTGAATTCACAGGAAAAAAAATTATTAGCCAGTATAGCAAAGAGAAGGAAACTTTGATCCAGTATAATCATCAGTGCAGAAGGTAGGGCTCTCAATCAGGCTGTCCTTTTGGGACCCCAGGTCAACATCTTCCCAACTCCGTGACCTTAGATTAGCACTGTACTTCTCGTTGCCTCATCTATCATTTGAGAGCAATAATCTGTTTCAAAGAGAAGAAATTTGTTACTTTTAGTAAAGCGCTCAACAGAGTAAATGAGCCACACTAGGCTCTCAAAAACAATAACTGCTATTATTATTTGTAGCTAATGTATATTCTGTATATAAAGTGTGCTCTCTTTCATGGACAACCATAAATTAACGATGTTGTTAGATCTCCACAAGTCAGCCTGACTCACTGTGACCCTAACCACAGTGAAATGAACCACTGTCCAGTATTACACCATCCTCATGCTTGTTGTGTTTGAACCCTTTGTTGTAGGCACTGTGCCAAACCGTCTCAGTGAGATCTTTCTGATGACCCTCTGTTTTACCAAGCATAATGTTCTTCTCTGGGCAAAATTCCTGATAAAATGCCCAAAGTATGTGAGAAGTCCTGCTACCTGCACTTCTAAGGGACAGGCTGGCTTACTTTTTCAAGACAGATATTGCCATTCTTCCATTCCGTCCATGCTATACTCAATATATTTCACCAGTACCAATATTCAGAGGATCAATGCTTTCCATGCTTATGAGGCCTTGTAAAAAATCCTTGGCTTGGATCAAGTGCATTGTAGTCCTCAAAAGGATAGCTTGGCTTTTTCGCACTTTGTTGTTGTAACATGCCATCAAGTTTATTCCAGCCCATAGTGAATGAAACTATGTGCCGGAATAAACTTCCGGCACAAGAGAATGAAACATTGCCCAGTCCTGTGCCATCCTAACAATTGTTCCTATGCTCGAGCTCATTGTTGCAGCCACTGGGTCAATCCATCTCATGGAGGGTCTTCCTCTTTTTCATTGCCCCTCTACTTACCCAGCATCATCTCATTCTCCAACTGGTCTCTCCAGAGAGGATGCCCAAAGTATATAAGGCAAACTCATGTCATCCTTGTCTCTAAGAAACATTCTGGCTATACTTCTTCCAAGACACATTTGTTTATCCTTTTGGCCATCTTTGGTACTTTCAATATTTTGTGCCAGCATCACCATTCAATTGTATCCATTCTTCAGTCTTGCTTCAAAAATGTCCAGCTTTCATAAGGCCATTGAAAATACCATAGCCTGGATCAAGTGCACTGTCGTCCTCACAGTAATATCCTTGCTTTTCAACACTGTAAAGTTTATGTCTTGTACAGCATATTTACCCAATAAAACACGTCTTTTGATCTCTTGACTGCTGCTTCTGTGGTCATTATTTGTGGTTTCAAATAAGACAAAGTCCTTGCCAGCTTCAACCTTCTCTCCATTTTTAACAGTGTTACCTATTGGGCCAGATGTGAGGATGTTGATCTTCTTTACAATCAGTTGTAGTTGATACCAAAGGCAGCAACCCTTGATCTTCATCAGCAAGTGCTCCTCACTTTCAGCAAGCAAGGTTGTGTCTCCTGCATGTGGAAAGTTGTTAATAAGCCTTCCTCCAATCCTGGTGCCACATTGTTCTTCATTATTATCCAGTGTCTCTGATTATTTGCTCGAAACCCAGATTGAATAAGTATGGTGAGAGAATGCAACCCTGACACACACCTTTCCTGATCTTGAGCTATGCAGCTGCCTCACCATCGGCGTTTTACATGAGAACAATGAACTGTTCTGGAATTCCTGTTCTTCTTAAGACGATCGATAGTTTGTCATAATCCACATGATCTAATGGCTTGGCATAGTCCATAAAACAACAAATGAACATCATTCTGATATTCACTGTTTTCGGCCAAGATCCACTGTTTTCAGCCAACATCAGCAATGACATTCCTTATGCCACCTCGTCTTCTGAAACTGGCCTAAATCTCCGACAATGTACCGCTGCAACTATTGTTCAATGATCTTCATTCAAATTTTACTTGCGTGTGATATGAATGACATTGTTCTGTAGTTTGAGTATTCTGTGGGGTCACCTTTCTTTGGATTGGGTACTTTGGATTGGGTACAGATATGGGTTTCTTCCTATCAGCCGGCCAAGTGGCTGTCTTCCAGATTTCCTGGCATAGCACTATAGAGATGTCTTTTGCAACATATCTGCGCATCCTTTGATTTCCTGAATGCTGCTTCAACGGGCATTGATTGTGGACCCAAAACTAAATTCTTGACAGCTTCAGTCTCTTCTTAATTTATTATAATGTTATTTATGCATAATCATAATGATATAGTTGTGAGATTTTTTTATGTTGAAGTTTAAGTCATGCAAAAACTGCAGTCTTAGATCTTCATGAGAAAGTACTTCAGTTCTGTTGATTTTTATCAACCAAGGTTGTGGCATCTGCATTTCACAGGTTTTTCATTAGTCTTCTTCAGTCCAACTGGTACATTCTTCCTGGAGCCCTGATACATTGAGGAAAGTCGAAGGTTGTAAATTTTGAAGGGGGCTTTTGAGGAAAATGGCAGTTTCAGTTAAACCAAATGTTTTGACTACAGTTTATATCTTTTTAATTAGTAATTATAATAGCAACCATTTGGTGGCATCAATTCCATGATGGGCACTAATTTAGGTTTTTTATACCAATGATCATCTTTAAATTAATAAAATAATTCAGAAGGGTAGTTGTAATTATCTTTTGAGATTAAGCAACTTGCTCATAGGCACAGAATAAACAAAGTTATCATGAGTGCTTGATTCAAACACTGGTTTAATATATATACAGCATAAATAGATAACTTCAATACTAATAAATACATTACAATATAGGAAATCATAGGGAAAGACCAGAATGCTGTGGGTGCATATAGCCATAAACTTGAATTTTGGAGAAGGCTTCTCAGATGTAAGAAAACCAAAATAAGGCCTCATGGTTTGGGAGCCTGACTGTTAAAAGGGAGAAAGTGTCCCAGGCATAAGAAAAATCTTAGAGATGACCTTCAAAGAAGTGAAAGTCCAATGCGACCGGAATATATAATGAAAGAAGGAAAAGAGTGTTGAGAGATGAGACTGGGGCTGGAGCAATCCAGCCTCTATTTATGTTCTACATAATGTGTTCAACTCCAAGTTAAGTATATTTCTTAATAGAGATCATAATATGACTAAAAAACAAGTAATTAGCATTTCAGGTTCTGTCTACCCGGAACACCAGAAGTTAAAAAAGTCTATTTTGCGCACTAGAATGTTTGGGAAGTTCATCTAGTGGTCTCTTTCACATGGAGAGAGATGGCATCTCTGAATCTTGGTTCTTCCAAGACCAGTGCAACCGAGCTACGTTCAAGTGTATCATGGTGGGTTGAAAGGGTTTGCTTTCCTAGATCAATGATCGTTTTAAATGATCGCTTCACAGCCACCAATCAGAGTGCCCTGTGTTTGCTGTTCTGGCACAGCCTTTAGATTTTTCACTGAAAACCAAAATGATTTAGCACAGGCTTGTGCCTGTTTTCTTCCATTTTTATTCACCTAATGATACTTCCCCACGTTTGAGAACTGACTGTTTTCTGCCTCTGAGATAATTGTGAATTTTATTTTCTACATAAAATGTTGCATTACTTGGTAGCATATTATTTATATGTAGCCCTACCTGGGGCAGGAGAATTCAGCAGGAACAGAGTAGTCGGTCTTTTGTGAGGCAGAATGCCACTGTGGCCTAACAGATTTGGTTGAGCTGTAATTTGCTTTGTTCATTTTCCTAAGTTTGGCCCTATTACTTGGTGAGTATTTTCTGATTGAAGATTTCACCTGGGATAGGCTGCTTCTACAAGCATGAATTGAAAACCTACTTTGAGTCATTAAACCAAGACTATTTGTAAACATGACAGGATTTCTTAGCATCATTTTGGAAAGAGTTCGTATGCCCTTATACCATTTTCTTAATAATATATTCCTTAGCGAAATGTTTCTTAGCTAAACCATTTATTCTTATATGGCCTAATGGCCAGGAAAAGAGATTTTATATGGACTGTGATAAGAATTGTACCAGCCCCCAATAAAATAATTTTTAAAAAAAGAAAAGAGATTTTATATATGTTACCAGTTAGTGTCATACATGTTTTTAAAACGTAAAGTCAGCATTTGGACTCCACAGTCATTGTCTTCATTAGCAGCATTTAGAACATGATAAGTAAAGGGAAGAGCTTTGGGTTGCCTTTTGCATTTAGCTTAGGGAAACATGCATCCCATTTATTTCATTAATATATATTTTAACGGATTGAAAACTATAGACGTAAGTGATGAAGATAAATGCTTGGTGTACTTTTTGAAGCCATATTTTCAACTTTGCATAGTAGGTGACAAGTAATTGTGGTCGTGGAAATGGATTATCATATCCAAATTTACTCCTTAGTGCAAGAAGGCATGAAATACATTTTAATGATGAATCAGTCCAGTGATGATGTTTTTAAAAAACCTTCTCTTTTGTTCAAACTGATTTAAAAATGCTCTTTTCTCACAAAATAATTTTTCTAGACTGTGCTCATTTCTTATTTAAAAGGAACAACTGAAGCTATTTACAGGAGCCCTGTTAACAAAGTAATAATACTGAAACTTGGGTTTCATGGTTTCCATATGAATGCATATCTTAGATTTCTTGTGTTTTATAGCACCTGGTCAAAGAATAACTATTTAATTTCTTACAGATTTTCCTTTAAAAGCTTTTGAAAGACAGTTGGGAGGGATTTGCTTGTGAAGACACCTACCTTTCTTCTTTTTTTTTTTTTAGAAATGTTATGAACTCTGACTTCCAAATCAATCCCCCTGTCCTGTGGAAACTATTTACCAAACGCTGTTGTGCACTCACCTATGCATTGTTTCTAATAATGTATTAGTAGTGGTTATACAGTGTTCTGGGCTCCTAAAGTATCAGAAAGAATTGGATTGTATGTAAAATGAAATGCGGAAGCACATAACGCCTTCATTATTCTAGAAAGCTAGCTCTGTTTTCCATGCCTGAAAGTCTGAAAATGCCCTCTCATTCACTTAAGATGAAGCATCGACAGTTGTTATTAGTAAGACACCGCATTGTCTGTACCTTGCTGTTTTACCAACCTCCACTCCCTTCTCTCTTCTCTTTTTCCCACAGGTGATTTCTATTCACTACTTTCCAAGCTGCTAGGAGAAAGGGAAGATGTTGTTCATGTGCATAAATATAATCCTACAGAAAAGGCAGAAGCAGAGTCAGACCTCATAGCCGAGATTGCAAACGTAGTCCAAAAGAAAGACCTTGGTCGGTCTGCTGCCAGAGAGGGTGCAGAACATGAGGAGAGGGGCAATGCTATTCTTGTCAGAGACAGAATCCACAAATTCCACAGACTAGAATCTACTCTGAGCCCAGCAGAGAACAGAGTTTGCTCATTGCAGCAACCTCTTCCTGGTGAAGGCACGTGGGAACCAGAGCACACAGGAGGTGCGTGTAGGGCTGCTTTGACGGAATGTCATGCTGGGGCCTGCAATCCACATGAGCAAAACCTGAAGGGAATCAAATGTAATGGGTGAAAAAACAAATCAATAAAAAATATTTAGGAAAAAGCTTCCCACAGATTTAGGTTAGTCGTTAGATAACATCTTTCTTTTCAGAGTTTTTTTCCTTCTCATTTTGGTCCAGTACTACCCAATGTGGTTTCTGGTCTAGCTATGACCCAGAAGTGCACGGACCCAAATGTATTGGGACCATTTCTGGGAGGAAGACCAATCAAACAGAAGGGAACAAATTCTTAGCAAATCAACATTTTCTATTCCCTAAGTGGGAAAAAATTGAATTTTCAAAACCTGATTGTAATGTCCCAGTGTATAAAATGTTTGTACACTACCTACATTTAAGATTAATTAAATTTCTCTCAAAGGAACCTTTATACTTTCAACATTGTTATTCAATGGCCTTATAAAACATGACCATTGTTAAGACTTTTTGATTTCTGAAGTTCCATTTTCAGTTACTGTCTTAATTGGAAAGTTGAGTAGTTATTGCAGGTGGGACCTACAACAGGTCAATGACTATCAAATTTATCGTGATTTCTAAGGAGGATTGTCTTCTACATCTGTTCCCTTCAGGTTTCTGTGCCCGCAAGCTCTGGATGCTTCATCTTTGTCTTTAATTGTGTCGTGGCCCCTGTGATGTTGATTGTGTTTCCTGTACTTGCTAATGTGGAAAGCCAGCTAATGCAGCATGTGGAGATCGTTTTAAACAAAGGAACAGCTATGTGTGTGTGCAGCTGTCATGCGTGGGCCAGACTGGCACAGACTACCCGCTTGATGTTTTCAAATACAGTTTAGCAGGAAGCCATAAATCATTCAACACCAATCTGAATTTTATTTATAATTGAAAAAAATTATCATGCAGAGCCTTTTGCCCACACAGAAGGGTCAAGCATTGTCCATTGGGAATGACCTAATCGACTCTGTACGAAGTTAGATGTTTATCACTTCATATTTAAACAGGATCAGCTGTGGTCTTACCTAAGTTGATGGAGTGAGTCAGCAATTCTCAAGGGCTGACCCCTAGAATCAAGAATCAGAGCCTCCTCTTGTGCTTGGGTGCCCCACCCCAGCACAACTGAATTAGCATCTCTCAGAAAGGTGCCTAGAGATCCACAGTTTACCATACTCTGTGTAGCTCACACAAACACAGTGGAGTGTTTGTTTAAACCTCCTTCCTCAGGACAGTGAATTGTAACCCAAGCCACATAGAAATATAAAAGGCAAGAGGGTCTCTTTGGTGAGAATAGAATTCTATCTCAAACAACAGCTGTGGAATGTCAACCTTGCCAAATGCTTTATTCCCATGGCCTGTCTTTGTTATTTTTAGATGGGAAAATGCACTGTGGTCATTCATAGGTATTTTAAGTGTCAGTGTAAAATTCACAGTTTGACTTCAGGCATTTTGTTCCGTGAAACCTGCTTGGCTTTTCTGAGAAAGACATGCTTAAAATACCTGGAATACATCTGCTTTCCAAACCTCCTCCTCCTCCTTTCCGAGGGGCCAGTCACTGCTCAGGAGACGGCGGCGCTTCAGATTGTGCTTCCTGGTGTTTCTTTCCATTTGACGTAGGTGAATGGGCGTCACAGAAGTCAGCAAAACAAGCCCCTGAAATATAGAGGGGAAAGTCCTGATTATACAAAAGAAATAAGCTTGTGGTCTCTTTCTGAAAGGATTTATTTGCATGCTAGTTCACTACTCTTAATTGGAATTTTTTTTAAGTTAAATATAAAATAGCAAACTCATGTTTGGCTCGGCTATCTCAAAAAAGCCTTTCGCCTTCACGCTCATTCAGTGCTTACCATGTAGACTGTCTCACACAGTGTACTGCCTAACTTTAATGGAAGCTGCATTATTTCATTATGTAAACCAAAGAAAGCCTTAACCTTAGAAAATTTTCTTTCACAAAAAAGAAAGTAGAAAGTGAAATTTTAGAGCAATAAAAGCCCTAATAAAATGTATTAGTAGTCAAATTCATGCATATTCCTTAGGGACTGAACAGAGGGAATTCATTTGACAGATAACCTTCCATGGTTTCTTCTATATCCTTGCTTTGCTCCAGGCAAAGCTAGGAATGGGGCCTTCGTGCTTTGCAGGAGTTAACTAACTCTCTACCTAAGTTCCTAGATTGCTACTCAGAAATATATTAGCTGCAAAGAAGGGAGTAGCTTTTTAAATGAGGTTATAATATTAAAGCAAAATGTTAGAAAATTATGTTGCTTAATAGCAAAATCCATACTAATTTCTGAGATATTCTAGCCTAAATTTTTAAATTAACAAACTAAGGCCTTGATATGCTAACCCATTTTAATGAGGTAGCAGAGTCTGAATTTACAAGCTGAAATTTATGAATTCTAATTGCACTATAGTTCTTTATATTGCAATAGTTTTACATTTCAATATACTTGTATTTAAAGGGGCCTGATTGCTTACCCCGCTCAGATAAATGCCCCTTGAGCTCCTGAGTCTCACTGTCACCTGGGAACTTTTTTTGCCCCTCTTATTTAGAAGCTGGAAGCTTCCACTCAGAAGAACCTGTTCAGATGTCCCAATTCTTGGCATCAAGGCAACTCACAACAATGGTGCTTTCAAGTGCATCACATTGGATTTTAGTGGAAGATCCATATTCTGTTACAGCAATATGATGATGAGTTCTATCCAAATAATGTGAGGGGCCTTCCAACCAAGGTGAAATCATTAGAACAGCTCAAATTTTTAGGTGTATGGGGTAAGGCTCAGGATTTTTTGTTTTTTTAAGATCATTTTATTGGGGGCTCTTACAACTCTTGTTACAATCCATACATCAGTTGTGTCCGACATATTAGTACATATATTGCCATCCTTCCTTCCTAGACATTTGCTTTCTATTAAGCCCTTGGGATCAGCTCCTCGTTTTTCCCAACCTCCCACCCTCATGGCCCCAGATAGATTACAGATTGTTATTATTTTCATATCGCCCACCGTTGGCTGTCTCCCTTCCCCTCTGGTTTCTGTTGTTCTTCCCCCTGGGTGTGGGCTGTGTGCTTATGTGTCAGTCATTGCGATCAGTACCCCCTTCCTCACCCCCTCTTCCCACTACCCATTTGGTATCACTATTTTCATTCCTGTTCCTGGGTTCCATGTGTTGTAAGTTTTATCTCTTGCCTATACCTATATACATGCTCTGGTCCAGTCCAGAGTGGGAAGCAGCACTGGGGTCATGATAGTGTGGGGTGAGGAAGCCTCAAGGAATCAGAGGAATATTATGTGATCCATCGGTGCTCTACTGCACCCTGATAGACCTTCCCTGCTACCCCTCTGTGGGGAGATGTTCCATTGTCTACAGATGGGCTTTGGGTCTCCACTCCAACCCCTCTCAGTCTCACCAATGCATTTTTGTTTGTTGTTTGTTATGAATCTTCTGATGCCTGTTACCTAGGCTCGATGACACCTCATGATCGCACTGACTGGTGTGCTTTTTCCATGTGGGCTTGTTGCTACACTGTTGGATGGCTGCTTGTTTAACTTCAAGACTTTAAGACCCCAGATGCTATATCTTTTAATAGCTGGGCACCATCCACTATCTTCACCATATCTGCTTATGCACCCATTTTGTCTTTAGCGATCATGTTGGGGGAAGGGGGGAACATCACAGAATGCCGTTTTGTTAGAATAAAGTGTTCTTGTATTGAGGGAGGGTATGAGCTGAGGCCCAAGGCCCGTCTACAGCCTCAGTGTATTGCCTTATAAATATATGTACACAGGGCAATATCTCTGTTTTTATGGATTAATGTTTGTACATAAGTACACACCTCTGTTAATACCTCTATCTATAGCTTTGCTTCCTTGAGCTTGCCTCTTTTTCCTTTTGCCTCCTCCTGCCCCGCCATCATGTTCCCCCTTCTTCCACCTCTTAGTACTTCCTCTCAGCTAGATTGGTGTGGCTCTAATACCCACAGGATCTCTACAACCTCCTAAATGTTGGTTTTAATTCCCCCATCTATGGTGTTGTTTTCTCACCACACTCTTGCCCCTCCCACCTTCTCCCCTCCCCACCCCTAGGGACCCTCCGAGGCTGATGGCCCCGTTGCTTTCTCCCTGAGCTTGCTTTCCATGTCTCGCTTATGTAAGTAGGCAAACCAGCAATGTCTTAGTCCAAACAATAAGAAAACAAAAGGTTGAAAAAAGAAAAGGGAAAAAAAAAAAAAAAGCCATACATAGTTCCAGGTCTGTCCGCTGGCCTTTATGCATCTCTACCCCTGGTCCTGGCGGAGTTCCAGGGGCTGCCCTTCCTAACCCAGTCTATTTGGGGGTCTCTTTAGGGGGTTTTGGATTGGCTCTGCTCCAATTGATGATCTGTTATGCTCCCTTCTTGGTTTGTCCCACTGTGGGGGATTCAGACCACATTATCTCCTCACTGTGTGTACCCATTACTGTCCTCTGTCAAAATACGCTCCAATTAGGGGACAACATGTCTTGAGTTGTTAAGGCCCAGGATTCTCAAAATTTTTATGATCAGGATTTCATTTGGCCCCCACACTGGCCTCATTGTTGATAGAATATCAGTGGGCACCAAATTGCATGAATTGCACAATAGAATGACATCTTCCAATTTTGCATAGGTAAGAAAGGTTTTCGCATTAGTTAGCTCGGGATGATTAAGGCCTCTTCTTTTTTTTTTTTAATCAATTTATTGGGGCTGATACAATTCATCACAATACGTAGATCAATTGTGTAAAGCACATCCTCTTTCTTCTTAAGAGGGCAAAATCTGCACATGTTTGTAAATGCATGAGTTGTGAGTGAGCTTCAACATATACTCCTGAAGCTTTTCTCCAAACAATTGTGGAACTAGCATTAACAAGAAGGATGTTTTTGAAAACCATTCCATGGAAGTAATATAATAGAGAAGACTTCAGACCCTGGAGCCTGACTGCCTGACTTTGAATCTTTATTCCACCACATACTGTGTGAGCATTAGTTTTCTTGTCTGTAAAATGAAGTTTAAAGCAGTGCAATCCTCATAGAGTTGATGTAAATGTCAAATGATGTTATACTTGGGAAATGCTTTGAACATTGTGTGGCACATAAACCCCAAACCAAACCAAATCCACTACTCTTGAGCGGATTCCAACTCTTAGCAACTCTGTAGGAAGGAGTGGAACTGCTTCTTTGGGTTTCCGAGGCTGTAAAGCTTTATGATAGCAGACTACCACATATTTCTCCCACGGAACAGTTAGTGGGTTCGAACCACCAACTCTTTGGTTCATAGCTAAGCACTTAATCACACTGCCACTAGGGCATTTTTAGCACACAGATAACACTTGATCAATGTTGTCTCTGATTATTACAGTTAAAATTATTATTGCTACCATTAATGTCATGTTAGGTTGAGATTTTTAAAAACTGAATACTAAAGTAATAGAACTAAATATTAATTACTTCCTTTTAAGCAGCAATTATGATAGAATTAGGTAGCTCTGTAATTGGCAATATGGTAGAATTTTCTTATTAATGGATGTTCCTGCGTCTCCAGGTCCCAGATCACTTACATGTATCTGCCTGGGTGTTTCCATGTGATGTAGGATGTACACTGGGTAAAAAAATCATCTTTGTTAACTGGGAAGCAGATATATATGAAATAATACACATAAGAGAAGCACATGCTAGTGTCTGGAAGCCTGATTAAGCATATATTTCCCTTTCACATGTTTAATAATTTTATATGAAAGCACCATGGATCACTTATATTAAACTCTGTCTTTAAAAGGTATAATTCATTAAGAGGTCTAGGAATATAATTTCAATAAATATTTTAATTTGATTTTTCCTTAAATATATAAGATAGAAAATGATGCTGTATTTAGCTTTACTTATAATGAGTGCAAGGAGTCTTTGTGGAATAAGATGATTTATTATAAAAATCATTATATACCACTTGTAAAAAGACCATTTATAAATTTCAGAGGTATTTTCCTGTACTTGAAATGCTGTCCCTACCATTACTTTGATGTATATGATACAGCAAAAATAGAGTACACACAAAGCCTGAGATTTCTTTATTTTAGTTGCCTTGACTTCATTGAATAATACATTTTAAAATTATTATTTTGAAATTACAGAAATAAATCACAAATAACTATTCTGACTGGCATACTTTATTGGGTTAAAATATGCTAGCATACAGAAGCATGATTCTCATATTGTAAAACTCTGAACATTGAAAAATACTACATTGTATGACACCTCACTTCAGATAACATGGGGAGTTTTTAATTTACCACATACTTCAAACTTTACCTTGTTCTCTTAGATAAATTTTGATCTATCTCAAAATCAAGTTTTTTAACATGTTTTAGTCATACACTTACTTCTCATTCAAGTCTTTTAGAATTACCAGCGTAAAATAAGTTTTGCTGAATTCTAGTCTCTAGAGGGGAGGATAAAAATAAAGATTAAAAAGATACAGTATTTACTATGAGCACCCACCTCCTTAATAAACAAAATAATTCTGTTTATCAACCCATTTTAAAGAAGAATAACGTATGGTATTAAAAAGGTTGTCTTATGCTCAAAGAGCCGGATTCACAGCTAAGCAAAGTTACCCCAGAATGCAGGTTTTTAATCCCTATACTACATTGCATTTCAAACACACCCAAAATTAGGTAGATAGATTGATATATCTATAGTTGGATAAACTTAGATAGATAAATAGATAGATAGTTGGATAAACGGTTTGATACAATTCTGATAACTAAGTGCAGATTAATTTTGCTCATCCTTTCTCAATTGATATCCAAGCAGTTTTATCAAAATGCAACGAAAATGTAAGAGGAAAACTATCCTGCTAATGGTTTTGAGCCCTCATTTATGTCATAACTCTTCCTCATTTCATTCCAACTAAATGTAACAGGTAATTAAGTCTTATTTTCTTTCCAATTTTTGGTATAAATATTTCTCTTAAAGTCTTAGTTAATTATAGTTATTACTAGAACTTCTGGTAAATAACAATCCCTGATCAAAATAAGGTATCTTCCTCTCACTTCAGGAGAATTTCCAAGCGTAGGAAATGCAACCACCATTTGTTCTCTTTGTTGAAGTCTTCTATTGATTCTGTCAAGTTCTTTTTTCCTCTTACAATTAAAATGAAGAGCCTTGCTACACTGTAGTTAAATCAGTTCTTGGTTTTAAATTATACTTATTCTTACTTAGTTCTATTACCCTTTATATAACATAGATAAATGAATGCCTTTTTAAATGTTTATTTCATACAAAAATAGTGTTGATCACTAATATTAATCACTTTCTTGAAATAGTATAATTGATTCATTATTTTAGAGATTATTTGATACCGCTTTATTAACATTTTTTAAATGAGGCGGCACATTTACCACTATTTTTAATGAATGCTGGGAGGCTT
Source organism: Echinops telfairi (assembly GCF_000313985.2). Lineage (NCBI taxonomy): Eukaryota > Metazoa > Chordata > Mammalia > Afrosoricida > Tenrecidae > Echinops > Echinops telfairi. The sequence goes on along the minus strand of NW_022111373.1, from coordinate 43,296,091 downwards.
TATGGAATAAAATTATGTATTATAAAAATGGTATATGTAGTTTTTAAATTTGGGGAGCTGTTTTTGTTTAGTCTTGTCATTTTTTATAAAAGGTGATTTGTATTAAGACTACTAGGATCAATGCCTCAGATATATTTACCATGTTTTCCTAAAAACATTGTTTCCTGTAATATGCTTACAAATCCATATTCTTTTAAAAAAAGCAATTAACCCTGAAATAATTTCATTATTTGGCCATCTGAGTTTAAAACAGCAAACATCTGGATTTAAATGATCCAAGGTCATATTTAAAAAATGTGTGTTTGATTTTCAGGTTAAAATGATGAGTACATTAACTAGTCATGTTTAATTATTTCTTAATACTGAAGACTCTGTACTAGAAGTTTTCTAGACCAAATGTATTAAATCAAAACTCAGATATATTTTATCATATAATTTCCTTCATAAGGATTTGTAATTTTTTTCTATTGGAGATTAGAAAATAATCACACTTGATATTGGTACCTATAATCTGGCCCAAGTCTAAAATTTCTTTCTTCTGAAATGAGAAAATCCCCTAGGTGACCCAAAATAGTTACACAGTTTTATGATTCTAATATTAAAATGGGCAAGGGTTGGAAGAGCAGTAGTAATTCCATCTACATATACCACTAGTTCAAAATGATTGTCTTGATTGTTCATCATTAAACATTAAAATAAGGAAACGGCCTTTGACTGCCTAACAACAAGAAAGACAGTAACATTGGAAACAAAAACAAATTTTCTGAGCTGAGGTTTACAGATGCAATGTGAACCCAGTTTTCCTTTGTTAAATAGAATTTCTGTTTAATACAAAGGACTGGATTCTGAACATTTTGAGGTCTTGGTTAGATAACAGTAGTAACTGTACAGAGATGTTTTTAAATGAAAGAAAAATTAGTTTAGTATACTTTTTGCACATGTGCATCCAGACATCAGTACTAACAGCCAAGTTGCAGGAGCCCCCGTGGCACTATCGGCAAGCACTGGACGGTGGCAAGTTCCGCCAGACACTTCATGGGAGAAAAATAAGGTTTTCTGCTCTGTAAAGATTTACAAAACCTCAAAACCCTGAGAGGATCTCTGTGAATCAGAATCAACACCATGACAATGGATTCGGTTTTGTGGTTAAGTTTGTACATATCGCTCTTAGTGTCTTATCAATTAATGAAAAGTATATGTTGGAATTTATATGTTCTGGATATTCACGCTCATTTTCCTTGCTGAAGATCTTCAACCAAAAAAAGATTCTGCTATGTGAAAGCAGACTTTTGTTAGTTTGTTTTTTATGATTTACGGATGAAACTTATAATTAGGCTAAAAAAATTAATGATTTTTATAAATTTTTAAGTGCTTCCTCAGCTAAAGTAGCATATGGCATGAAATTTATATTTGATACAGAAATTATACAAAGGGCCTTCAAAATGTTCTTGGGGAAATTCCATTTTCTTTTAATTCCATTTTCCTTTGAACATTTTGCAAACCCTCGTATACATTGTTGACATTGGATGTCTTCTACTAAGCTGAGTTTCTGCACTTCATGAGCACCTTCATTAGGAGCCCTGGTGGCACAGCCTGTTAAGTATTGATTGGCTAGCTACTAAGCTAACAGTTCAGACCCACCAGCAGTTCTGAAGGAAAAAGGTTAGGCGGTCTGCACCCATAAAGATTTCAGCCTCAGAACCTTTAAGGAGCCATCCTACTCTGTCCTATAGGGTCAAAATCTTCTTGCTAGCCAGCTGTACTTATTGTAGTTTTATTAAAAGTTTCCAGGAGCCATGATGTTTGTTTATTTTCTTTTGGTGAAAGTAATTAGCCAATCAGCCTTTCCATAAAGCCTCAACAGGATCTCCAGTACTATGATAGAACTAGGACTTCAAACCAGAATCATCTGGTCTGATCCCTGCTGATAGAATCTAAGTCTGTATTTTATCAAGTGCTCAGGGTGATTCCTACAAATCTCTTAAGTGAGACTTAGAACCTCTGGGGATCTTGTTACAATGTAGATTCTGATTCAGTACATCTCCATGCAAATTATCGGCAAGAGCACAAACCGGAATGAACTGATTAAAAGCCCTGGCCAGGGCAAAAAAGGTAGTAAAATCAGTTTTAAGATTAAAAGATATAGCATCAGAGATCTTAAAGGCCTGAAGATAAACAAGTGGCCATCTAGCTGAGAAACAACAAAACGCACATGGAAGAAGCACACCAGCCTACCCCTACACAATTGATGAAGACAAAGTGGGTGCTTAAGCAAATGCGTGAAGAAAGCTGATGGTGCCTGGCTGTCAAAAGATATAGAGTCTGGGGTCCTATAGGCTGGAAGATAAACAAGGGGCCATCTAACTGAGAAACAACAAAACTTACATGGAAGAAGCACACCAACCTGTGAGATTACAAGGCATCAAAGGGATCCGATATTAGGCATCAAAGACAAAAAAAAAAAAGAAAAATAATCCTAGCATTGTGAATGAGGGGGTGTGGGGACCCAGGGCCCATCTGTGGGAAATTGGACATCTCCTTGGAGAAGGGCTGCAGGGAGGAGACGAGCCAATCAGGGTGCAGTGTAGCAACAATAAAACATACAATTTCCCTCTAGTTCTTGAATGCTTCCTCCCCGCCACTATTATGATCCCAATTCTACCTTACAAATCTGACTGGACTGGAGGATGTACACTTGTACAGATAGGAACTGGAAACACAGGGAATCCCGGACAGATGAACCCCTCAGGACCAGTGGTGAGAGTAGCGATACTGGGAGGGTGGAAGGAAGGTGAGGGAGAAAGGGGGAACCGATTACAAAAATCTACATATAACCGCCTCCCTGGGGGACGGACAGTGGAGAAGTTGGTGAAGGGAGACATTGGGCAGTGTAAGATATGACAAAATAACAATTTATAAATTATCAAGGGCTCATGAGGGAGGGGAGAGCTGGGAGGGGTGGGGGATGAGGACCTAATGCTGGGAGCTTAAGTGGAGAGGAAATGTTTTGAGAATGATGAGGTCAATGAATGTACAAAAGTGCTTGACACAATGTATGAATGTATGGATTTTGATAAGAGTTGTAGGAGCCCCCAATAAAATGATTTTTAAAAAAGATTTAAAGGGTGATTAAATTGTAGTTAACAACGTATATAAGAAACTGAATCATAGAGGTCCATTCAGTGCACTTGTTTGACTCACCAGTTTGATACCTGCCCTTAAAAAATTTCACCTAGTTGTGATTTGGCGGTAGTGGGTTGCACACTGAACTGCTACCTGTGGTGAGGTCAGACATCTGAAACCAACAACCCCTCTGCAGGAGAAGATGAGTCTTTCTATTCCCATAAATATTTGAAGTCTCAGAAACCCACAGAGGCAGTCCTACTCTGTCCTAGGGGGTTGCTATGAGCCAGGATTTGCTCAATGGCAGTGAGTGGTGTTTCCCAGCATTGAGAATTTGAAGAAAACAGTTACATCTTTACACTGTCATTGAAGTTTGAAGTTCCTTCAGAACCCATTGGAGAAACATCAGGATCTGGAAAAAGAGTACCTAATGATGACCCCCTAAAAAGACAAGTTGTAATTGAGATGAGAGTGAAATTCAGCCTTAGATTCAAACAGCTGTACAACAATCTGAAACATGCTTTAGGGGGATGATAAATTCATATGTTACTCTATTTAGACATCTGTAATTATACTACTCATACACTATTTCCAGAGTTAACTTTCAAAAACACAATTTTAATCATGCCACCCATCATTATAAACCTTCAGTGGATCCCAATTGTCAGTAGCAGTGACTTTCAAACTTTTTTCCTATTATGACAAGTGTGATTGATGATGATGCTATTCATCTGAACAGGCCTATTCATACCCACTGCTGTGCCCTGAATTATTTACAGAACTTGGGCATGCAGCTCTAGCTCTGCCCCTTCTCAACTCAAGAAGACATCAGAATACACTCAAGTGAGAATGACATTCTCTTGTACTCTAGTATACTTCAGAAGTAAATTATTCCCTAACTTCTATGCATTTCTGCTACTACTAAAGTACATGCAGCCTGCCTTGAAGTTAATCATGCTGCAGATCAACACACTATGGCTTAGAACCACATGCACAATGTTAGATTGAGCCTCTTCCAGGTGGTATACATTTTCTAGCCTGACTCTAAACTAGAGCTAAAGGTCACCCAGTCCCTTCTGCTCCTCCCCTCCTCCCACCTGACATACACAAGTATCATTTTTAAACTATACTGAAAAGAGCTTGAAACACCTTCTGCAATTGCTAGCATTCTTGCTTTTGTTCATTCTGACCGAAATATCCCCCTACTTCAACACTCGAAGAACTCCTCCCTCCTCATCCTATTTGTGCAAACCCAGCTGTCTGCTCCATTGGGCAAACTCCGACGAGCTGAGTTTAACCCCATCCTAACCCAGCAAGCATCAGGAAGGATGCTGGATCAGGGTTCCTGCACCAGGTGTCTCTTGTGTTCCTGCCCCACCGGCTCCACTACCTATCTGCAATATTTCCTGTCTTTTCCTCATTGTATATACTGTGAGTTCATCAAAGCTAACAAACAGGCCTTGTTTCTTTTTGTTTCCAGGACTAGCATAAGTTCCTTATGTAGAGAATCCACTTGGGGAATATTTATTGAAGGTGCTTCAGCAAAGGTTATAGGCAGAACCGAAAGCATCTGATTGATGCTATGTTTGTTAATGTTTATTAAAGAAAAAAAATCACCATTCAAAGGTCAAAACATTTGGAGTGAAAGGTACTATTTCCTTTGTACAAGAGGATTATGTTAAAACGCTTATTCTCCCACGGGCACACTCTCAAGTTTTCAGGAGCTGATTATAAAAGCCGGTGCCTCCCTTTCTTGCTCTTTAATGTCTATCTTTGAGGATTTCTCTGTGTGTTGCCACATCCTCCTGAGGATGGGAAGGTGAAATGAAACTCAAGTTACTGCTTTACTACCCCTAAGCATCTCTGTTGAAGGATTGGAGGGGAAAGACATATTGAAACTTGTACAGTAAATTTCCAGGATACCTTTATATGTGTCCAAGATCTTCTACCAATAATTGGCTCTGTTTTGCTTAATCACGGTGGCGTGTATCGTTGCACCTCTTTATTCCTGAGCATGTTTATAAAAGGGATTAGCACTAATGAACTTGGGGGTTCTCTGAACTTATGTGTATACAGATAAGAAATGAGGATAATTTTGAAATCGCCACTCTGTCACAAAGTTTCTGTGGTTATTTCCCTTTCTTTGCTGGTGAGAAACAGTGAAATATAAACGGTGGTGGAAAGTATCTTCCAATGCCTATTCTGTAAGGAACACTGCAGTTACTAAATGAGACTGGTGTCTTAGTCAGTTCTTTATACAGGGGATAATCACAGTGAGTGATTTTAATAGAATTCAGTGTATATTGAACATTTCTAATTTCTGTGAGCGACAGATAGATGATGAATGGATGGATGGATGGATGGATGGATGGGTGGGTGGGTGGATGGATGGATGGATAAATAGATAAGTGAATTAACAGGTTTGTCAGCTTTACTATTTAGAACTTTTTTTAATACTAAATTATTATTTTGTTTAATATACATATATTAAATTATATATATAATATATATTGTTTAATAATAAACAATAATTTAATAAATCAATTTATTGGGGCTCATAAAATTCATCACAATACATAGTAATCCCATGAGGAATACAATTTAAAGCTCTGTATTAAAATGATGCCATTCATGTTTCCAAAGATGTTTACTTAGAATTAGAATCTTATGAAGAAGGCCATCTCAGATTTGCTTTTCAAAGCCTTAAGGTTATAACTGGTGTTACAGGAATGTTGTCAAACAGGGAAAGAGTGTACATAATTCCAAGACAAGTTCACAGTCACTAGTTTTATTTATTTATTTATTTGTCACTAGTTTTATTTCATAACTCAGGAAGCTACTTGGCATGTGCATGTGAATATTTTATCTGTAGTACTGCTTGATTTGTTTTGAACTATCTTTACATTTAGTGATGTTGCTGCATGAACTGCTAATACCACTGTGAATCTTCAGGAGGTTATACCAGTTTTCTTCTTCAAAACTAAATGTATGGGTTTGTCTTTTAGATTTCCATGTAGAAGAGGAACTGGAATGGCCTGGAGTTTACTTGCTCCCAGGCCAGGTTTCTGGTGTGGCTCTGGATTCTGAAAACAACCTGGTCATTTTCCACAGAGGTGACCATGTCTGGGATGGAAAGTAAGTAGTATGTTTTCCTTCAAAGAATAAATCATTACAAAATGTGTATATGACCTTTTATTAAATCATTAGAATGATGATAAGAGGAGTATACATTTTCTTTTTTGAACTTAATCTTTTTGAACAAATCATAAGGGTTTCATTTTTTCTTTTTTAATGATTTTTATTTTTAAATAGTTTTATTGGAATATAAGTCACATACATAATTCAACAGTTCAATCATATCCAGAAGAGCTGTGCAATCATTGCTACAATCAATTTTCGAACATTTTCTTCTTTCCCATAGTCACTGTGGTTAGTGTCCCATTTCCTCTCAACTCCCCATGCCATTCCTCCATGTAATTATTCATTCAGCTACCGCCTCTATAGATTAGCCTATCCTGGATTTCATATACAGAAAAACACTTAGGAAAACCCCCCCCCCAAAAAAACCCAATGACAATGCCAAAATAAAACAGGGAAAGACTTCTATTGAAAAGACAGCAGAACATTAAAAACGGGAACAAATTTAAAATAGGTGAAAGGGAGATAAAATTGTAAGATGTTACATTGTAACCCAGCAGCATCTTCCATAATCGGCTTTCCAATGTTCCTTGTCTGATAGCAAGGCTTTTCACATCCCTGGACTATGGCCAGAGTGCATTCACCAGAGACTTATTCCTGGTGGGAACCCTGCAGATGGACTTAGGGCTTCACTGTCATGCATAACCTTCTGCAAAATGGTGTTCAAAATTTAAGCACTTATACCATTCCCTGCATTTGAATTTTGGTTTTGTTATTTGCAATCCTTGGATCATACAGGCTGGGGTACTTCTGTGTGAATTAGTTGACACCCGATTTAGATGACTGCTTGTTTTAAAGCAAGCCGTTAAGACCCCAGACACTTGTCCTTCTGAGAGCTGGGCACCATCTGGTTTCTTCGCCACATTTACTCTAGCACTCACGTCTTCAGTGATCTCATGAGGATGAATATCCAGTAGGACCATGTCCTAAGAGCTATATGTCCCACAATTATTCCTTTATTGTATTACTATTATAGCAGAAAGGAAGTCTTGTCTATTTTTACAACAGTAAATATAGTTTCACCAGCTAGTGTATGGAACGGAAATGATCTGTGATTCTGCCTGCATAATGTTTTTCTCTCCTTACACTGAAGGTAGGTGTGTGAGAAAATGCCCCACATACTATGGGAAATAATATTCATTGTAATGAAATGAATACATTAAGAATTTTAAGACTTCAAATAAAGGCATTATGGTAAACCATCAACTAATAATTACTGGTTAACTTCATTATTTACATATAATGGGGGCAGAGAGATTCTTGGCCTTTGGATGTTGAGATTGCTCAATGCAGTGATACAACTAGTCTTGAAATTGTGATTGAAGGAGTTTGGCCACCACCTATGTAGAAATAGTACCTTGACCTACATATCTGATTTTATTAATTTTTTTATTGTGAATTCGGTCATTTACCGAATAGATCATAATTTATATCCAGCAATTCACATGCATTGTGTTTCAACTCCTTCGTCGCAGTCCCTCAATGTACCATCCCTTCTTCCACCTCCTCCGTTTCCTGTTTCCATGCCTCCTCCTTTTCCAACTCTGAACTTTGTCCTTGAGTAAATGCTGCTCTTTTGATTTTAAATGTTTGATTATTCTACACGGAGGTGAGTTTATTTCGAGGTCTGCAGGGTAACTAAGAGCTATAGTCTTGGGGGTCCCACTAGTCTCTATCGGACCAATAAGCCTGGTCTCTTTTATAACTTTTAGTTCTGTTTCACATTTTTCTCCTCCTCTACCTATACTGGGATCTAATGTGATCCTTTCCAGAGCAGTTGATAGTGGTAGGTGAGCACCATCTAGTTCTTCGTTAACCTTTGTTTTAATATAGATAATTACTCAATTTTCTTACTCATTGTTCCCCTTTTATCACTCCCAAAGACTTACAAATAGCACTCAACCAGTGGCCGTTGAGCTTACTCTGACTCATTCCCAATCCGAGTGCTCCATAGTGTTTTTTCAATGACTGATTTTTCAGAAGTAAATCACCAGACCTTTCTTCCAACTGGCCTCTAAGTGAACTTGAAATGTAAGAGCATGGCTTAGTAGCTGAATAACTGTCTAAAAAAAAAAAATGCTTGCTTTTTCCTGGACTGTTCCATTTCTAAGCTTTCTTTTGATATTCCACTGACTTCTTTTGGGGATTTTAATGGAAAATCCTGGCATTTATTGAGTGTTTTGGGGGACTTTCACTGTTTTAATGTCTACATGATTAGCTCACAATAAACACATCATTATCAAGGAGCCCTAGTGTCATGGGCTTATATGCATGGGGCTTCTGATCACAAATTTACTGGATCAAAACTACCAGCTGCTCAGAGGGAGAAAGATGAGGATTTCAACTCCCGAGAAGAGCTACAGTCTTAGAAACTCAGAGGGGCATCTTCTCTATCCTATACGGTTGCTAGGAGTCAGAACTGGCTCAATCAAAGTGAGTTTCAGTGTTTGGTATTATCATCATCATCATTCTCAATTTTAAAATGAAGAACTCTAGAGAAGTATTTTGTCCAATCTCAGCAAGTACCCAAACCAGCTTTCAATATATTTCTATCCACGTTCTGCTACTGCCCCTTAATGCATTTTAAGCACAAGTTCATCTTCAAATTCACATGATGATATTTTTAAAAGCTAGCGCCAGAATTTGGCATCTTATTTCAACTCTGAAATTTAGCACATTATTTTAATTCTCCTAGGTTAGAAATATCCATTTGTTCAGTCATTTAACTACAAATTAGAATATGAAAATAAAATTTAGACTGTCTTATCAAATAAGATTAATAAATTTTCTTTCAAGTGTATAATTATATGGTCTTATTTGAAAAACAGAAAACTACAAGGATAGCTCAGTTGCTTTTTACTCCATTTCCAGAGTCAGCTTATGCTAACTCCACCCTGTCACATGTGTGCACGTATGTCATTTTCTTTATACACTTAACGATGGGACTTAATCAACATTTCTAATAGATTTGCAGCTTTGTTACTGTTTAATTGTCCTTTGCCTTTGTTACCCTTGAAAACAGAGTTATACAAAGAAATCACTTCAGAGTTCACAGCAAACAATCGAACTCAACATTTCCACACATATATCTATGTTATACTGCCTTAGCTGTTATTGAACGTTTAATGGTATTTTAACAAGTGCATTTAAAAGCAAACGATTACTATTCATTATAGCATATTCTTCATTTTAATGAATATTGCTACATTTTCTGCATAGATTTCTAGCCACATTTTACCAGAGGAGAAAATTAGAGCATCATTTTCTTCCATTGATACTGTTTCAGCTGGCTAAAGCTAAATTGGACACAGTCCAATTTTCCATTTTAATGTGATATTTATTCCAAGTAAACAGCAGAGGCCTGACTAGTTTAATAGAAAAACAGAATCCGTAAAAGCCGGCTTGAGGCTGGAGACACAGAACTCTGAAACAAATGTCCCATGGAGAGTGTTTTCTGTGGCGCATGTATGGCAGCCCTTGGGAAGAGCTGCTTGTCTCCTGGCAGCTAGCTTTCATCCACAGAACCAATAGCATGTGCAAGTAGAATCTGGTTTCCTTGCCAAAGCCCTAGTGTGTTTACCCTGATAAATGGCATCCACAAAAAAGTGTTAAAAATGCAAGACTTCTTGAGAGCAGATGTGCTGATTTTACTCTGTAACTGTTTGTTCTTCCTCCTTCATCTTTATCTTTCAGATGTAAGAATAATTGTTATCTCTCTTCCCTTCTTCCTGTCTGCTGTTGCCTTTTGGCCTTCCGCAGCCTTTGGGATCTGTGGTTGTGAGAAAATTCTCTTCTAGCACTCAGTTCTCTGCATTGAGCCCCTCTCTGCATTATTATTCACGAAGAGATTTAGAAGTGGATTACTCTGTTGGTTATGCCTGCTGGAAAATAGAGTCACATGGGTGGGTTCTGTTCTTTAAACTGCCAGGCTCATATGACTGTCCTTCCTACATATAAATATGTGCTGCATCAGGTAAGTTAGGCAAGGCATAGATTTTCGTCTTTCTTTTAAAACAGTTAAGGATTGTACACAGAACAAGACATCCTCTTCTAGCAGAATGTACAAGGTACTGTTGAGAGACAGTGGAAAGGAGAGATATTGGGTAGAAATTGTTTTCCTGCTATTTCTACAGTTTTGATAAAATAGTCTTAGCTTCCCTGGAATATTTCCCATTCATATATTTCCCAGCTTCACAAAGGTATACCTCCCAGGCTTTTTCTGCATCAAACATGAGCACTCTATCCCGGAGTTCTTAGGAGGTATTCATTGACTCTAAAAACAAGCTTGGTATTAGTAGTAATCTCTAATTAATACTTAGTATCCAAAACTCATTTGATATAACATCAACTCTGTTTTTAAATACTATTACTCTTCATTCCTACTTGACAACTCAGATCAGTGTTTACTCTTCTATGGAACCATAGTACGTCAGCGTGGCAACTGCAACAGAACATGATAACAATAATTGCTTCACCATCTGAAAGATGTTACTCCCTTTCCCAATTTGATGTCCGTTTTCCTTCCCCTCTTCCTTCATAGGGTTACTTTAAGAAGCACCTTCTAGCTGAGAAGGCAATGCCTAATAGCAGCAGGGTGTTATGAAAGTTTAAAGACCTTCTTGTCTGTCTTGGTGTTCGGACACTGTGGCAGCTTGAGCTATTTAAAGTTTAAATGCCTCCCAGCAAGGACTGCTATCACCTCTAACAGCTGTGGCTGGGATTTTGTCTGAAAATAACCATCACTATCAAAGGCAAACACTGTTGCCCTGCCTTCACTTATCTCAGCTTTGGTTGAAGTGCTCTACCATTTAGGCTTCAATCTCATCCACTTAAGTAAACAATAGGTCTTGCCCCTAGGTTTCAGGGTTAGAAGTTGTTCCCTTTAAATTGCTTGTCATCTCCTCACAAAGCTTTGGAAGGGTTTGGAGACACTGTGTACATCTGACCACCCTCTGTCTTTCAGTTTGTTGTGCTCAGTGGGTTTTGCATTATAATGCTGGAGGCAATGCCACTAGTTTTTGAATACCAGCAAGGTCACCTTTGGTCCACAGGTTTCCGCAGAGCGTCTAGCTCAAGACAAACTAGAAAGGACAATGTGAGCGTGGCACGTGACCAGGCAGTGTGGCACTCTGTTGTGCATTGAGTCACTGTAAGTTAGAGCTGACACAATGGCACCAGCATCCACATCACTTCAGATGCTTTCTGTTACCAGGAAGAGGAAAACCCAGCATCGACTAGCTTAGGAAAAGAGGGGCTTTACTCATTTATTTAAAAGACAAAAATGCCGAGTCATATGGTGGCTCCAAACCACATTATTGATATCCATTTGCCAACTCATTTTATTTTTTTCCCCCGAGTGGATCCTTCACAGTTCTAATTAAAGATACACACCCTCCCCCTCCCTCACCCTGCCCCTGCAGCTTCTGAATCACATCACTACAATACTAGCCTAACTTGGTATTATTAAAAAAATACCCTGAAATTGAATCTCTTGCTGTTGTTTGGAGTGACTTTGTCATGACTCTTGTTGAATACTATCATCAACACAGTAGAGAGAACCATTCTTCGAATTAGCCTAAATCCTTTGTTCCATGTAAGAGTGGGGTTCTGAATGTTAAATCCAGTGATGAAAGGTTGAGGTTCCATTGACCAAAAATGAAGTAGTAGATATTGAGTCAGGAAAATGATGAGGATTTCAACTCCTGTGAAGATTTACAATCTCGGAAACCCAGAGGGCAGTTCTCCTTTGTCCTAGAGATTTGTTATGAATTGGAATCAACTCAATGGCAGTGAGTTTCTTGTTGTTGTTTTTATAAGAGACATTGGGTATCCAGGACTGCAGAGCGTGCACCCATTCTTACACCCAAGAAAGACTGTCTTGTACAACATCTCCCAATGCCTGGACTTTTTCAATGCTAAGAAATCTCCCGGGGAATAAGACACGCCAACCAATATGAGACTAATGTAGATTTTATAAATGTCTTTATTATACTAGCCCAGATATGAGTCCTGTCACTCCACCCTTGAGAAACAGAGTAATGCATGAATATAGTCTCTTTTTTTTCATGCTAATTATTTGCACACTTGAAGAAAAAAGTCTTTTCTAGGGCACTTAGTAGAAGTGCATGCACTTTTTCACCAGAAGTCACTGGTTTCTGAACCCTTTAAAAAGTTTGGTGCAGAAATGACCATAATACCTCATGAACTATCTGATGAGCAATGCATTTGCTTCTCTTGATCTGCATCCTAGAACTATATTAATATTCAAAGGATTCACTTTCTTGAAGTCATCTTACTTTATTGCCTATGGTAAGTAAAACATAATTCATAAGATTATACTCAAATGTTTACCAGTTTTATACTTGCACAGTATTTTTAAAATGTTAACTTCAAAAATTGATTCCAATCACACTTTACTTCATGGCTTTGTCATTGCTTTAGTTTAGAGATGAAGTATCAGTCTTCATGGTTAACCCGTGCATGAGCGCGCCCTCCAGCTCACACTAGGGAAGTCTGAGGAGTGTGCCTTTCACCTTTCCGTTCTTTGAAGGGTTGCTTTGGCAGCTGGACAGGTGAATATTTGGTTTGGCAAGCTTTGTTTTTAGAGTAATCTTCTCCATGGCCCTTCCCCTGCCCCCAACAATGGTCACAAACCATTTCTTCATCAAATGATGATGGACTTTTGCCACGATGACTGGTATATTGTTTCCAAACACCATATGCTTTCTAACTGCATAAAAATATCTTCAAACTTAGCCTTACTGGTTTTCTGGGATTTTGATGTGTGCTTAGAATTCTGTTCCGTCTGCAGTTTCTCTCATCGCGTAGGATTTCATTGGGGAACACACCTGGACGTGGCTGGTGACTCTGTAACAGGAAAATTGTGGCTCCAAGTGACCAGCTGATGCTCTTGGAGAACTTAAAGAGGAAAAGTGTATTAGCCAGCGATCCAGACTCTTCTAGCGGATCTAGGCCCCAATGGCGGCCAGCCCAAAGCTTTATACTTTCCAACAGGAAGTGAGCAGGGTGACAAACGCAGAAAGAGTGGGGATCCCAGCGCCTGGGTGGCTGTGAGTAAAGGAGGCAGTGGGTCCAGGGATGGGTGCGCTTCGGAAATGAGGAAGCGCTCAGCGAGGCAATGCATTGGGGTTCTTTTCCAACTATTGAAATTCCCTGCTAGGATTTTCCATCCAGGCCCTCGCTGCTGCTGTTAGGCGCTCTCGATCAGTGCCCACTCACTTGGTCCAACTGCGTGAAACCCGCCTGGGCCCGGCCATCCTCACGGTGGGTGGGTTTCAGCCCATGTTGCAGCCAACGTGTCGTCCATTTATCAAGTGATCCCCTGCTCCCTTCAGATCGGAGGGGAAATCAGATAGGTTTCTTACTACAATTTTCATCTGACTTAAACGGTTTTCTTCAGCTTTTGTGCCACATTGTCCAATTCTTTCATGTCTTCTACATAATGCTTGCGGAAACCAGTACTAGTAAGAGAAAAAAAAAACACAGTTGTTTCAAGAGGAGATGAATTGAACCTTGGTACCATTTCCTAGCTTTGAGACCTTCATCAAGAAATTTACGCTAAAAAAAAACACCTTAAAACTTCCTCTAGGTTCCCTTGTCTAAAATATAAGCTCTTTAATAAGTTTCATTTTGTTGAATAACAAAAAAGGCTCTATTAAACGACTTGTTTCTTCAGTGGTCTTACTGACAAACCAGAGCCCAGACTTGGCTGCCTTGGTACCTCGTTGTGCCTTTGCTTCTTCTCCCTTCATGAGTCAGACTTGACTTCATGAGACTCATGGTGTCACGAGTTCTGAGTTCATCAGAACGCTGTGTACTAATGCTGGATTTTGGGTTTGCCTGCCTGTAAATAAGTGGGGTTTGGGGAGCTTCTTTTTGTATAGTATTAAATTCTATTTGATTTAAAGACTGAATTTGTACGATACACTTATTTTCTCACTTGAAAACCTGTGATTCTTTCTTGGCTTCTTATATCATTACAACATTAAATTTCACTTATCTCTTCAGTTGCTATTATTTATTTTGTGTTCTCTTAATTTTGATTGATGACACAAAAGTTTATTTTTTCCTACTCTAGCTCTTTTTTGTGTGTGAATGTAGCAAAGTATTTCTTCTCAGCCTTATCTAAATTGTTTGATTAGCTGCTAATGTGCAGAATCATTAATGGGGAATTCAAACAGCTATAATAAAGAACTGATGGATTCTGGCCCATAGGCCTCTCCAGTGCAGTCTTTTCAGCTAAGTGCTTTTTCAGAGAAGCAAACAGAAATCATCAGTGCTGCTGGCACTGTGTGAAACGTGCAGGGTATTATTATATCCTGCAAAACGTTAAACGTGCTTGAAATAAAGACCCTGCTGCAGCATATAATGTAGGGTAGCTGCTTTAGAACACTAAATAAGCAGTTTGCTATAGCAACAGTGTATCAAGCTATATAATCTGACACTCGTTTGTGAACTGTCCAAGGGTTACCTTTCTTTGAATTATAAAACAATGTATTTGCCAAGTTAGAAAGTATGCATATATGTGTGTGTGTGTGTGCGCGTGTGCGTGTGTGTGTGTGTGTGTGTGTATAAAACTTTCCCATTTAATTAAAAAATACACTTCTTTTGTTACTTTCCCTGGGTAACTACCAAGGGCCAAGTGTCGGTTGCATGGAGCTCCAGCTATCTCAAATGAAAGCATCAGGACCAGTCAGCTAGACAGTTGCATGACTGCATGTCCCTTGATGCTGCCAGCTTAAGCACACAAACTTTTGATAAAAATTATCAAAAAAGATTTTAAGGAAATAGTTCAGTCTCTTGTATTGAGGCTAATTCCATAACGCTGTATTCTTATCCAAGTTTGTCAAATCCTATCATCTCATTTATTTTGCTAGAATAATTAGATACATTTAAATTGTATTAATGTAAATAAGTAAGGAGCCCTCATAGTATGTTAGTTACTTATTGGACTGCTAACCGCAAGGACAGCAGTTCAAAACCCACCACCTGCTCCTCAAGAGATAAACTTGGCTTTCTACTCCCGTAAAGACTCCTTAGAAAAAAGTCACAGGGCTAGTTCTAATCTGTCCTATAGGATTCCTCTGAGTTGGCATCTTCTTGATGGCAGTGAGTATTGTAGATTCCCAACTTTTGGTTTTTGTCTTGTTATGTTTTGTTTCATTTATGTTTTGTTTGTCTGCATTTTGTGTTTCCTGTGTGTTGAGGAGTGGTTGTTAAATGAATAGATTTTCTAATCAGCAAATTGAGAAACTTACCTAATCACTAAGATGCTTAATGGACATCAAAGAAGTACAATAATATGTGTAATAGTCATAAAGTTACATGCCACAGGAAAAATGACGAGCGGTAGATTTCTCACAAGATTCTTTGGTATATACTTATGACATGAGGATAATTTGTAGCAACAAATAAAACCTTAAAAAATGCTAGCTTTTTAAGATACTAAGAAAAATGTTCTCTTGATATGGCATATGGTATTTTCTCTTGATCTAAATTTTGATTATAAAAATCTGATTTATTTGCTGTGTGACTTATTGCATTTTATTTATTTTTCTTTCATTGGGCTCCTTCATTTACTATTTCATAATTTATTATTATAACTCCAAAATGTAGATAATTAGACAAAAATGGATGGTACTCCAATTAGTTAACTCTAACACTGCTAGAAACACAACATCTCTAAATCATGGGTATAAATATTCCTGCAATGATCCCTGGTTGCCTAGTGGCTGTGTGCTGGGCTGCTACCCGCAAGGTTGAAAGTTGTAAACAACCAGCTGCTCCACGGAAGGAAAATGAGGCTTTCTACTACTTTGAAGAGTTCAAGTCTCAGAAACCACGGAGACAAGTCCGCCCCATGGCATAAGGTGGTTGTGAGTTGTAACCGACTGGAAGGCAATGAGCTTGAGAGATGTGCGTGTACTTACAAACTGTGTTCCTGCCAGCCAGACATCACTTACTTGTTACATTCCTCTCTACTTCTGGGCATTTCAATCTAGGACCAGGGACAAAGGATACGTTTCATTTATTTACTCAACAACTACAACATTTTCATTTGACCTGACTAGAACAGGGGCTGCAGGTCTAGATTACGCATATTTCTTCCTCAATCCAATGGGTTTTCTTGGCAACCAAGTTCAATGTTTTAGTTCCGTAAACTCTGAGTTTACATGGCTGGCAGTGAGTGATGCAAGCCAGCCACAGTTTACGTTTAAATTTTTCTTGATCCCTATAGAAATAAGCTCTTGCTATAAGAAATAGTTTGTTACAGGGGTGCATTGTATGATCCTGAGAGGGTGAGAATCTATTTCTACGTTCACTGCCACAACAATCAGTTGTAGGAATGTTACTTCCTAAAATAGCTGTGAGATGTGGCTTAGGACTGATGGGGAACATTAAATGAATGACAAGACAGAACAAGAGGGCAAATGTCGGCCAGAATTCCAGGGACTCATTCTTGTGAATATATCAGGCTTCCTGTATGGTCTGTCATGTTTCTGAGAATAGAACATATGGACTTGGGTGTCCTAAAGGCTGACACGGTCCAGTGAGCAAGAGTAAGCAATCGTATAACCAGCATTATTGGTTATCAATGGTGGATCAGAATTCTAGATATAAAATGAGTTGCATTGGATAATTATAAGTTCTTATTATCTTTCCATATTACAAAATTCCATTTTACTAAAATTTAGGCTTGGGTGGAATGGAAAAGTAATCTATAAGTACATGGCCATGCCCAAGCAAATAACCTGTAAGTATTAATGAAAAGGGAAAGGAGAACGCTGAATAAAACCAGTGGAGTGCATCAGTACCCTGCTGCCATGCAAACACTGAGAACACAGGTCCTCTCTAGTGTTTATTCGAGCTGTACATGGCTGTACAATTTTCTAAAAAAAAATTCAATTAAAACAAAGAAATTAGGTTTTTAACTCCTAGTAAATAAGGGAAAAATAATCTTTATATTATTCCCATTGCCATAGGACCTTTGCAAAACATTGAAATAGTTCTCAACAATGAGGAATATAGAACTTAAATCTTAAAATAGATAATGATAAGGAGACATCATCGTATTATGCACGAACACAAATGTGAAACTTGCAACATGTGGAGTCTTTTTGTTGTCCTATCAAATACACACAAGACTGAAAGAGGGGGAAAAGTAAATCATGATTGATTCTGTGATCTTTATTTTCTATAGGAAACATAACATTAATTAAGAAATTCATATTGAAAATAGAGTTTCAGATAAAGGACAGACTCTTTGGTGTTTCATTAATAGCAAGAAATAACGATTTTATGCTTACTCTTCACCATTCTCCTCTGACAGAATAGCCACTTGCATATTTTTGCATAGGTTTATAGCTAACAAATATTTGAATTTCAATTTAATACTGATCCCATGAATATCTTATAAAATCTGTTTTGTTAGTGATCAAACTTCCATTACATTAATATATTTATTTTTCTAGGGTTTTTTTCTAGAAGGTTTTTTTTCTAGAAGGTTTTAACTGCACATAATAGCACATATAAATAGTATTACTTAAGATTTAGGTTGACAAAACTAAATCAATATTTTGTACTCAATTGAATGCATCATTAATAAGAACTACTTAAGGGATGTATTGTTATCTTTCAGGAAAAAAATACCCAAAAGACTGTAACAGTCAAGAAGCTCAAATACTTCTGTGATGTATATTTTTAATGACAAGAGAATATAATTCTAAAGATATGCTTCCCCTACTGGGACTCTTCATATATTTCATAAATATATCAATCAACCAACTAATCAATAGGTATATGATAGATTTGAGCAGTCTGTTTGTCACCTTCCCATATTTCAAATACTGTATATATTCATAAATATTTAATGTAATTTGGACTCTTTTGCTTATACAGTTGAATTCTGAAATACTAGATTTTTATTCATCATCTTGTCTGATGCATTAAATGAAATTCTATTGATTAACCATTGACTTCATTTGGCCAAAATATATTTAGCTCAATTATGTGCTGATTCAATTTGTTGTTTTTGAGATATATATATATATATAATCACATAAGATTAGATTAGAAGATTTAGGTTGTCATTTATCCCTGTTAATGTATAATTATCCAAAGCAAAAGCAAAATAAATAGTGTGTCTGATAACTGATAATTTAAGTAAAGCCGTTACTACTAATAAAAATACTGTGGTTAGGTGCCCCAACAATTGCTCTGGAGCCACTTCTTGCTCATAGTGAACCCTGTGTCCCCTGCCTGGTCCCGCACTGCCCTCACGGTGCTTCCTCTGCTTGAGCCTAAGGCTGCACTCCCTGTGCCAATCCTGCTAGCTGTGGTCTTCTTTTTCCTGACTCTTGGGCAGTGGTTCTCAACCTGTGGGTCGTGACCCCTTTGGGGTTCGAACAACCCTTTCACAGGGGTCGCCTGATTCATAACAGTAGCAAAATTACAGTTATGAAGTAGCAATGAAAATAATTTTATGGTTGGGGGGTCACCACATGAACTGTATTAAAGGGTGGCGGCATTAGAAAGGTTGAGAACCACTGTTCTAGTGTACTGAGCGTGATACCCTTCTTCAGGGACGAGTCCCTCCTGATAAGCCCAAAGTATATAAGACCAAATTTCACCAGCCTCATTACTAAGGAGCATCCTGGCTGTACTTTTTTTTTTTTAACGGTTGCGTCTTTATTTGAAAGTCTCCTCTGCCAACTTAGCATTTTCCACCAACCTGGGAGCAGAACCTCTCACAGGCTTCCCCATCTTTCACTGAGGTGCTGCCCTTGCGGGAGCCTTAGGAACAGCCATTGCTGCCTTTTTAGAGGCTTGCTTTGCCTTTTTCACTTCCATAGCAGCCCTGATAGCCTGTTTTCCTCGGACCCTTCTCCCTTCTGGCTTCTGGTTCCCTGTTATTCCGACAAGAGATGTCCGGGGGGATGGCGCTCTAGACTTGGACTGCACAGCAGGTTCTTTTTTCCCACTTCTTCGGATGTCTCCTTTTTGTGCTTCCTTCTGAGGACAACGGTCCAATTTCTCTTGCCAAGGGGTCCTCTTAGAATGGAAGGCTTATTCACATTTTGCATTTAGATATTGGAAAGCTTTTCCATTGGTTTTCCTGAAAGCGTCTCCCATGTCTGGGATAACTTGTATCCCTGAAACTGCACAGCTCAACCTTCCTGGCTCAAGTCCTGGTGGGACATCTCCTATGGAAGTTTGTTCATTCTTCTGGCAGCTCATGAAATAGTTAATATTCTTGGTCAACACCGTAATGCACATTAATTGTTTTTGCAGCTTCCTTATTCATTGCTCACCTTTTTCACACAGAGGAGGCAACTGAGAATACCGTGACCTGTCAGGATTATTGTAATGCTCTAAATGACATCTTTTCCCTTTAGCACATTATTTTTTTTATCTTGCATTTTTTAAAAATCATTTTATTGGTGACTCGTACAACTCTTATCACAATCCATACAACCATCCATTGTATCAAGCACATTTGTACATTTGTTGTCCTCATCATTCTCAAAACATCTGCTTTCTACTTGAGCCCTTGGTATCAGCTCCTCATTTTCCCCCTCCCTCCCCACTCACGAACCCTTGATAATTTATAAATTATTATTATTTTGTCATATCTTACACTGTCCGACATCTCCCTTCACCCACTTTTCTGTTGTCCATCCCCCAGGGAGGAGGGTATATGTAGATCCTTGTAATCGGTTCCCTCTTTCCAACCCACTTTCCCTCCACCCTCCCGACATTACCACTCTCACCACTGGTCCTGAAGGGATCATCTGCACTTTTAAGAAGTCATTTGCAGCAGATTTCCCCAATGCAATATGTCCCTTGATCTTGTGATTGCTGCTTCTCTGGACAATGATTATGGGTAAAATGAAATCCTTGGCAACTTCAGTCTTTGCTCCATGTAACAGTATGTTGCTTATTGGTGTAGTTGTAAGGATGTTTGGTGTGATGGCTGTATTATTTGACCATCAATAAATGTTTCAGTCCCTCTGTTATTTTAGCAAGTAAGTTTGGGCCATCTGAATATCACAGTGTATTAATGAGTTTTCCTTCAACCTTGATGTGGTATTCTTCTTTATATAATCCAGCTGCTCAGATTATTTGTATATTTTGATCTTTTGCTTAATAAGGATTCCTATGATATTTATAGTAATACTTTTTGACTTAACACACAGAGAACAAATATTTATAGTAAACAAAAGTATCAAGATAGGACTTTGGGGTTCTTGACATATACTCTATCTAGTTCTATCCACTTCTGAAAATGGTGCTTTTGTCTTTCTAACCCATCCCTAAAGAACGTGTGCTCTTCCGTTTACACCATGTCCACACAGTAGTAGTTGGCATCCTCTGGAAGCAAATCATGTTCCTTTTAAATGTTCTGAGTTGGGGGAACAAAAAGAAGTCTGAAGAGACAATATTACGGCTGTAGGATCAATGAGATTAGGTTTCCCAATTCAATTCTGATTAGGATGGCCCTTGGTACACTTAAGGAATGAACAAATGTATTGTCATGATGGGGGGGTGGGGTGTGACTCAGAATAACTTTCCTGACCTTTTCTTCACCAATGCTATTTTCAATATCTTTTTTCAATATTCTTAAAACTTCTTCATAATAAGCTCCAATGAGCATGCTCTATCCTTTGAGAAAAATCTATCAAGATCACTATTTTAGAGTCCTTTAAAATAGCCACATACCATCTGAGCTGACACTGCTTTGAATTGAACTGACCCCACAAATCCCCTCAGAAGCCATTGGTGTTTTTTCTTTTATTCCATAAGGCACTTAATGAGACAGGACAAGTGTGTTGCTGAGAGAATTTGTCTGCAGCCATCCACTGATTGCAAACTTGTGCTGAAACACATTTTGCTTGTAATAAATCTGTGTATGTCTGAACTGGAACTCTAGTACTAATACTTTTTAAGTACCCTTGTATATATTTAAAAAACACATTTTATCATAATCAAAAAAGGTGCTGAGTTAAAATGAAATGATACTTGTTTTTATAATATTATGTAATTGCCCTTCCTATACATAACAAAAACCTGTGTGTTAGACAAGGTTGTCTATCTAGAGAAACAAAATCAGGACACTTACAATTATATAGCTATATAAAGCATGAAGAAATGAAGAGCTAATTAGTCCACAAAGCAGTACAGATGGCTCAGTTCAACTCATGAGGGCTACTGGGTGCAAGTCAAGGAAGCAGATAGCTGAGTCTTCTGTAGAGCAATACAGGCAGTCCGACCACAGGCAGCAAACAGCAGGGCAGGTCACCAACAGTCAACCAGATAACAGGGTCCAACAGTGCCCTGCTCAAATGATGTATACACCAGCAGTTAGAGAAGCATGTCTTGAAGGAACCTCAAACTATAGCAACATGGTCCACAGGTTGTGTGTCCCACAGGTAGTGTAGTTCACAAGTTGAGGAAGAGAACTAGCTAAGGTAGTCGCACACTGGTCCGATCATCAGAGAGCAAAAGACACAAAGAGCAAGGCTCACCAAGTCATTTATCTCTTTGCCCTTCAATTAAACTGCAACCTTATTAATCTTACATGTGTTTATTGGCCAGGTTGGCACAATAAACCTACCTATCACAACCTGCTATATAGAAAAAGAATTGTTTGTTAAAGTATAAGCATATCTTTGTTCAACATGTAAATTGTCTGAACCTTTAAAAATATTTTCAACATTATGTTCTACATCCTTATGTGTTGGCATAGGAAGTATATTTACAGAAATATTTTTATTATTATTCCTTCCTCTTCATTATTACAGAAAAAGTTAAAAGTTAGTGTGTTAGTCTAGGTAGACTAGAGAAACAAATCCATAGACACTTATGTTTATAAGAAAGAGCTTTATATAAAGAGTAATTGTGGAGGGAGGGGAAAAATGAGGACCTAATGTCGGGGGTTTAAATGGAGAGAAAATGTTTTGAGAAACGATGTACAAATGCGCTTTACACAATTGATGTGTGTATGGATTGGGATAACAGTTGTATGAGCCCCTAATAAAATGTTAAAAAAAAAAAAAGAAAACAAAAATCTTCACAACCAGACCAATAGGTAACATCATAATAAATGGAGAAAAGACGGAAGGAAGTTGTCAAGGATTTTCTTTTGCTCGGACCTACAATCAATGCTCATGGAAGCAGCAGTTGAGATCAAGCAACAAATTTCATTTGGTAAATCTGCTGCACAAGACCTCTTTACAGTGTAGAAGAGCAAGAATGTCGCTCTGAGGACCAAGGAGTGCCTGACCCAAGCTATGGTATTTTCAGTCATCTCATCTGCCCGTGAAAGTTAGACGTGGAATAAAGAAGGTAACAGAAACTGTGATGCGTTTGAACCATGCTGCTAGGAAAGAACACTGCGAGTGCCATGGACTGCCAACAAACCAATACACTGGTCTTGGAAGAAGCACAGCCAAATATGCCTTAGAAGTGAGGATGACAGAACTTTGTCTTCTGTACTGTACAAGTACAGAACGTGTCTGTACTTGAGACACGTTATCAGGAGCGGCCAGTCGCTGGGAAAGGATATTGTGTTTGGTAAAGTGGGAGGGCGATGAAAAAGAAGACCTTCAAAGAGATGGATTAACACAGAGGCTGCAGCAGTGGTCTCAAACAGAAGGACCATTGTGAGGGTGGTGCAGGACCGGGCAGTGTTGCGATGTTCGTTCTGTTGTGCATAGGTTTGCTATGAGGCTGAGTCTACTGGACTGTACCTAAAAACAGTTTTTCTTGCTGTTCTTCACAGTCCCTAATATTTTCTTCGCCAGTGTCTAATGTTTCATTAATTCCGTCTACTCTTTTTAACCTCAGATATTAATTTGCTTGATTTGGATTTTTTATCTCTATTTGGGTTTGGATCTTTTTTTAAAAACAATCTTCCAGGTCTCCATTTAATTTCTCAAGTGTTTCTTTACCTTATTGAACATATTAAACCTATTTATAATAAAAAAAAGAGTAATTGTACATTAAGAACACATCCCAGCCAAATCCAGATCGTCCATAATTCCTATATTAGCCCATATGTCCAATACAAATCTACAAAGCCTTCTTCAGATTCACGAAACACATGCAATAATGCCAAATGCAGGAAGATCACAGGCCAGTGGGTGGGAATTCTTGTGGATGCAGTGGCATTGTAAGCATCTCAACACTGGCAGGTGTCTCCACGTGGCTCCTGTAGCTCAGGGAAATAGCGCAGTTCCATGTGTCTTGTCAGGGAAATAGCGCAGTTCCATGTGTCTTGTCAGCTGCAATGTCTCCCAGGGAGTGAGCTGAGAGAGAGGTGTCTCCTGCCTCCAAGGAGGAATACCAGAATCCTCAGAAGAAGGCCATGCCCACACAGAGGCCTCACAGACTAGGACCTAATTGACAGACTAGACTCCACTCCTTCACTCTTAATCCTCTCAAATTGACAAATGATTATATAACTACCACAGTTAGTATAGTGTTTGTTTTGTTTTCTGTAAAGTATGGAAAATAACTCTTTGCGTTAAACTGTTTTTAAGAGCTTCTTAAACAATTATTAAAATTTAAAATAATTCTTCCTCTCAGTGTTCTAGTAGTGCCCCTCAAACTCTAATGTTCATGCAGACCATCAGGGGACCTTGTGAAAGAGTAGATTCTGATCTGGTGGGCCTGAGTGCTTTTCTTAAGAATGCTGATGCTATACTTACCTGGCAGGGGAGATACCATGATCACGAAGGTGGTTTTCCCAGGACGAGGCTTATCCATTGCACTCCGGATGTGCTGACCCCTGCGATTTCCCCAAATGTGGGAAACTCGACTGTATAATTTGTAGTAGTGGGGGACTGCGTTCGCGCTCTCCCCTGATTAAAAAAAAAAAAAAAAAAAGCTGATGCTGATGCTCCACAGATCACTGTGAAGAGCACACACCGTTCTGCAGGCTGATGGTGTATGTGGAATGCAAGGTATTGAAACATGACGGACAAATAATGAAGTTACATACAGCTGAGCTCTTCTTTGATTCTGTAATTAGAATCTCAAAGGAGTGATCTGTATTTCTCAAGTTCACTGGAGTTTCTGATCAGTGTTTTTCAATTCTAATGCATTTTGTTTAGTTCTTTTGACAGCATGTTTGTTTACCAGCAAAGAGGACTTGGACCAATTGAAGAAGACACTATTCTTGTCATAGATCCAAATAATGCTGCAGTACTCCAGTCAGGTGGCAAAAATCTGTGAGTTACTTTACTTATGTGTTATTAAGGCTTCTATTACTTTTATTGGGTATAAAGTGTATCATGGGTCTGTCTTGCAAAGACAGGGTTGTAGAGCAGTTGTAGAAAAGCCCGGCTCAAGAAAGTAGGAAAGTAACTCAATCGCCCTATCATTGCACCTGCTATGCAGCCTTCCTTATTCAAACCACTTGCTGTGAGTTGCCTGATGCGTACTCCTACAGCCCCATTGTGTCAGAGTGGGCCTATTCCACAGGGCTTTCAAAGCCTGGTTTTTCCGAGGTAGATTGCCAGGCATCTCTTCAAAGGTACCCAGAGCTATTCATATCAACTGCACCACCAAGAGACTCTATTTTTCATTTTCTAAATAGTTGTAAACCCTGACCGAGTATTACAAGCAGATGAGAAGCTTAAAATAATAATAACAAGATTTAGTTTTAAGGCTTCCCACTTGATTATAATATGTAATCAAGATTGAGAGAGCCATTGATAACAACCAGCTAATGAGATGATTTGCTAGTTAGCCAGATCCATGTTTTAAAAATGTCTTCATGAGAGATATTTCATAGCTAAACTCATCAAGTAATCACAGCTGAAAACAGCCTTCTCCTCCATCTCAAAATAGAAGCTTAGCAAATGCCATTTTTAAGCTTGCAATTTGGCTTTGAAAGCTGCTTGTTATTTGGTCTGATTCCTAGATAGTATTTGGCAGCAAAAAAAAAAAAAAAATCCAAAATGGACTGCTACTCATGGTCAATGAAAGACAGAAGCACCATCAACCAGGGCCATCTGTGTTCAATCCAGTTGTATATGGAGATGGTAATGAGCTTTTAATTTTTCAAATAGGTTTCCACAATGATGAGTTAGAGACCAAATTCTAATGCCAGTTCCCCCACTCAATGCACTTGAACTTCTTTTTTGTTCTCTATTCATTAATTTGTTCTCTATTCATTAATACCTTCATTCCCAAAAGATTTAATGAGGAAGACAGAACTGCTACTAATTCAACTTGACCATCAATGAGGTGTCTATGTATGTGGAAAGCAAATCATAGCTTTCATATTCTGTTATCAAGGCAGGGTTCAGATCAAGATCAAAGTAATACAACCCTGACTCATGATAAGATCTTTTGTGCTGATACCATACTCATGCTAGAAACCTACAAAAATAGCTTGTGGAGTGAAATGCCCTTACCAACACCATATTAAGATATTAACCTTATCAGTTCTTTAAGCCTAAGAGCCCCATCTACGTTAACTTACAGTTCTTTTACTCTGAACATTTGGATTGATTTAAGTAAATTGCCTTCTCTAATGATTGGGCAGCTTACCACTTCACTTTGCCTAGGTGAGCATGGTCCATTTTTGCTAAAATTTTGTTTTTATTTGGGTTTTACTGTCTTTAATAGGTACTCTGTAGGATTTTGAGTAATATGTTTAATACTTCATGTTAGCCTTGCATTGTCTTAAAACATATTTAAACTTTTAAGATGCCATAATTTCTAAAACTAGTTTAAGAAATATTTCCAATTCTATAAATATTTTTTATTTTTATATATTTTTATATTTTAATAAATATATTTTCTATATATTTATATTTT
>NW_022111373.1:43255806-43268245 GCF_000313985.2 Echinops telfairi | reverse complement strand
TTTTTTTTTTAATGAATAGGAAGCAAAGAACTAGAAAAGCCCTCAGAAGACTTAGTTACAAGAATCATTAATTTGTTCACCCCACAATTTTCAAACTTCTTTGAACATCATTTCATCAAACAGTTATCACTCGTGTGTTATCTGTCATTAGTTAAAAGAAGACAGAAAGCACAGGGGGCGAGGTGCAAGACGGCAGCCAGCTATTTCTTACTGATTACCAATCATTATCTGGGTGACCTTGAGAAAAACAAATTAATCTCTGTAGATGTCATTTATGAAATAAGGGATTAAATTGGATGATTTATAGGGCTGCACCAATTATTAAAATTGTTGTCTTTTAAGTAAAGCATCTCAAGAGTTTACACTCAAATTGTCCAAAAAAGTGATCTTAGTTGTGGTGGAGATGTGTTAATAATAACCATGCAAAGTGGGTAATTACTCCCCCCCCACCCCCCACTTTTTAAAAGGTGTTCAAACTGGATCCAAGCAGTAAAGAAGGCCCTCTGTTAATCCTGGGAAGAAGTATGCAACCAGGCAATGACCGGTATCACTTCTGTCAACCCACTGATGTTGCTGTGGACCCAGAAACTGGAACTATCTACGTCTCGGATGGTTACTGCAACAGTAGGATTGTACAATTTTCACCAACTGGAAAGTTCATCACACAGTGGGGAGAAGGTACCCAAGGCGACTCTTGATCTCTAGTTGTGGTGATTAGCCAGTATCAGTGGGAAAAATTGATTGGCCATTTTTCACTTCTGTGGGATGAATTGTCCCTTTCAGCGAAGACAGCGGGGTCTCCGTGTGCCATCAGATGGCTTACATACACACAGAAATGCTCATAGGCCTGTAAGGAAAATGAAAAATTTCACCAAAAATACTTGTCCAAGTAGGAAGAAAATCTGTTACTCAATAAGAGATAATACAGAATAAGCTTAAAAACTGATATACCTTATTTTTCCCCCTTTCTAGAAATGTAATGGTTTAAGATCATGAATGTGGGAAAGTTCAAAACTATAAAGTCATGCTTAGGATAATTTCATAAATTGAATATCTGTGGTTTTGCTTTCTCCTATAGAGTCTTCAGGAAACAATCCTAACCCAGGCCAGTTCCGTGTTCCTCATAGCTTGGCCCTTGTACCCCATTTGGGCCAGTTATGTGTTGCAGACAGGGAGAACGGACGGATCCAGTGTTTTAAAACTGAAACCAAAGAATTTGTGAGAGAGATCAAGCATGCAGCATTTGGAAGAAACATTTTTGCAATTTCATATATACCAGGTATTTAATCTTAACTTTTGAATGACTTTTGTCTGCCATATTCCAGTCTTAAAATGTATCTCTCTTCACATGCTCTTTAATTTTTTTATTAGAGAAGTTGAAAATATCATATGTATCAGAACTTACAATGTTAAAACTGATGTATTATGGATTATAAATCATTTTAAACCAAACCCAACCAAGTCCATTCTGACTTATACCTACCATGGCTGTAAATCTTGATGGAAGGATATCTTTCTCTCACAGAGCAGGTGCTTCAAACTGCCAGACTTTTAGTTAGTAACCAAGCACGTTAAGTGCTGTACCATTAAGCTATTTTTAAATGCAGGTACTGCTATTATTCTTTGTAGATAAATAATGAAGAGATACAAAGGCTTTCGCTGTATGTAAAGAGTTTAAAAAATTGTTTCCAAACATTAATATTTATTTTTTACTAATTATGATAATTTACTCTAGTTATTAAATGATTAATATGATGTCTTCAGACAGCAACAGATGGTGTATTTCTGATAGAAACTATGTTCAAAATGTTTCTTTTGCACATTTTTAAAAGGCAGTAGGCAATTAAAAATAGATAAATAGAATGCAGAGATTTATGTCTAAATGCCAGAGGAAATACCCAATCCAATGTCAAATTTTTTTCTTATGTTCAAGGCTGATTTTATTGACTTTGAAAAAATCAGAAAAAATAATCTAAATATAAAGTAACTCCCCCCACATAATTTGCATCCCAAAACAAGTTAACAAAAGTTTTCTCCATCGAATATTGAACACATGGAGACATTTAATTCCTAAAAAAAAATTAATAAGTATTATACTTCTATATTATACTGTTATTAAAATATAGATTATCCTATTATAAGAATTATACTTCTTATTCTGTTAAAGTAGCCCCAATGAGTACTGTCAGATATTGAACTGCTAGCCACAAGGTCAGCAGTTCAAACCTACCACCTGCTTTGCATAAAAACATGGAGCCATCTGCTTCAGGAAGGATTCACAGCCTGGAAATCCCATCTTGCTGCACTGCAAGTAGGAAGTAACCCGGTGGTAATAGGTTACTGAGGACTGCCACCTTCCCAAGTAGCCCCAGATTTATTTGGGACGTGGAATAATGGCAGTTGTGTAACCAAATAAGGAACAAATTTGGTTGCCTAAAGAATATACATGTTTATTACTCAATTCATGGAAATGGAAGCAAAATAATTAAATCGGGATTTTACATCATGTTTAGAGAACAAATTTAGCAGGATCAGTCACATAACAAAGAAGACAATCACAGTCATTGTGAGCAAGAGTCAAATCTTAAAAGGAAAAAAAGTCAAGAGAGATGATTAGAAGGAATCTGATTAAATTCAGAATCAAAACAAAGGACAAAGTGAATGAAAATTGGAATTATTTCTATATTTGACACAATAATAACTGATGTTTATAGCATGTTTTGGTAACACGATATATCAAGAATCCAAATTCCCTAAAGAAAGAAGAAAGTATGTTTTGTGTGCAGTTAATGGTGTGGAGGTGGCCATATCTGGCCTTCGCTGACGTCCCTGGTGCCATGGGCAGTAGTCAGATATGGCCTCACCCTCCCTCTATCCTTCTTTATCGATTTTGACACTAACCATTTCTACCACCACATTCTACTTTCCTACTGGCTTGATCATTTATTGCTCACACACAATACTCATAATTAAGAACACTGACTAGGGAAGTTAACAGATTACTACAGGTCAAGATCAGTAAACATTAAGGTTACATCATTGGTCCCCAGCAGCACCTCTTCTCCGCCATCTGCCAAGTCTCTCTCTGGTCCTCATCCCCTCAGCTCATGCATGGTCCCTTGGCCTCTGTCTCCATAGTGTAGAAAACCTGCCCGCTGTTCTTCCTCTCAGCCTTATAGTCGCTACACTGCTCTTGTACTCTGTCAAAGCTGCCTTGCCTTGGCCACCGACCGGCCTCAGCCCGGCTCCTTTGCTCTGTCCCATGTTTTCTATGCCACAGCTTCTGGGATGTCTGATCTCAACCTCCACCACAGGAAAGATGATTGGAAGGAGTCTCATTAAAACCAGAATCAAAACAAAGGACAAAGTAAATTAAATTTGGAATCTGTTCTATATTATTGCACAATAATCATTGGTATCTATAGCGTTTATTTTTTTCCTAGCATGATATATCCAGAATCCTATAAGCCTTAAAGAAATGTGAAAATATGTTGAATGGTGTTGTAGTGCTATCTATGTTTCATTTTGTTTTAATTCCTTGAAAACTGGTATTGTTTAATCATCTTCAGTATGTAACCTAAACATCACCATTTTCATATTTTGGATAAATTGTACTATTCTAATAAATATTATTTTATTAAGGAGTATTTATGGCAATATTGTTAAAAATCATCTAATTTCTTTTGTCTGAAGAAAGACAGGTTTTTGATAATCTGAAATAATTATATATTGCTCTCCAGCCTTTTAGCTAAAATCAAGTGAAATTATCATTGTACATTTTTCAAGTCTAATCATTTAAAATCAGTTAACCTTTCTATTTATACTGTAATATACTCATTTATACTGTCATTTCACTTAATTCATTTGCATATTTCTTCTAATTTCTCTGTAGTATTTAGCTATGTAGGCATTACTTATGATTAAACCTAATCCAGTATCATAAAATGATTAGCCTAAATAACCAAATACTTATTTAAGAAGCCTATGTAACCCACATTTATATTCTTTGTTCTTAAATTCGACGAGATTCCCAAGTGGTAAAGGTCTTCCAGTTCCTAATTTTCCTATTGCAAGGACATTAGCCCTCTAACATTTCTGTTCCTGACCTTGTCACTCAGGAGACATATGCTAAGTGTTTGAGCCTCTACCTTTATTGCCAATTACAGAGATCAGGTTGACCCTACATCTGGTGATTGTGTGTGAATGTTCATGTATATATTTGAAAGCCAATCTCATCCATATTTTATAAGAAACTTAATTGGCTATATTATCCCAGGTTTGCTTTTTGCGGTGAATGGGAAGCCTTACTTTGGGGACCAAGAGCCTGTACAAGGATTTGTGATGAACTTTTCTAACGGGGAAATTATAGACATCTTCAAGCCAGTACGCAAGGTATTTATTAGCATTGCCTAGGTTTCAGTTTTTGTGATAATAGAACTAAACTATGAATCTTGGCATTCAATTTGTAATTGTGTACTTTATAAAAAAAGGAGTAGCAACGGTAATTTATAGCGAGGCTGATGTTCGTATCCTGTTAGACTGTTTTTTGCCCTTGTCAATTCCTAAATCCATTTCTTGGGATGTAAATTAACACTGTGTACAAATCTAAGGCTCTAAGTATAGTTTACATACCAGTACAGATGTAAATGCACTATAATCAAAGTACCTTTTTAAAAACAGATAAAAACTTCTTTCATACCAAAGAGATCAGACCTTAGAGATGGCCAAGGTCAGAAGCACCCAGGAAGGTAAAGCAAAGGTCTAGTACGTTGAGGTGTATTAACTTGGGTGAGATGGAAAATAGTTAACAAGAGAGAGAAGAAATATCTTGGAGCTGGTAAAGAGTAAACTTTAGAGGGGATTTTTATCTGAAATGTAAATCCCCACCTAATTTATAATTTTAAAATTATTTAAAAATGAATAAACATTTTCTGGTTTTATTGAAATTGGAAAGACCTCAGTAATTTCAATAATATAGAGTTCTCTGAGATTCAACAAAAATCTTGTTGCATTTTTATTGTCATGATGATACTGAGCAACAAAATGTAACAATAGCATTTCGTTGAATAAATTCACTTCCTGAAAAACTTTAATTCGGTCAGAGAATAAGGAGTACTTTCAATTCACAAATGGCTTACCACTAAACGTTTATTGTAGCAATGCTTTTTACAAACACAGTGACTGAGAAGCAGTCTGACCTAGACCTTCTGTCTTCCCAGTTGACTTACTCCGCAGTATCGTTGGCACAGTGATCACAACTTGCTTGTTGATGGCAGGTCAATGTTCCAAATTCAACTTGTAACAATACTGTAAACTTTGGTGGTTTTGCAGAACAAATAAAGGTTGAATTACTTTACTTGAATCAGAATGCAACTATCAGAAGATCTAGGCAACTATTGGACAAATTATATCTTGATTTCTATAGCTATTTAAAAAAAACAAGTTCACTAAACGAAAAGAAAACATTTTCAATTCCTCAATCTGTTAGAAATTATTGTGTGAGAAATACTTGACCTGAGATTTATCATCCAATTTCATCTCAGAGGTGTTTAGTACCTACTGTGTGCCAGGTATCATGTCAGGTATTGAGGAGCGTCAACATAGCAAGATACAACATTTCCCTCAACAGTTTTTTTAGTCAAAGATAGAAGTTCGAGGGCGTGAATTGAATCAAAATAAATATAAACTAAAGTTTCTAGTATAAATTTATTTCCTTAGGTTTCTCTCCATATATAACCCATTAAATTTTTTTTCTATAGTGATTTTACTGAACACAGTAAAACAGACCTATGTAATCACAGTACCTTCCAAAAGGAATTCATTAGGTTGAATAGACATAGTTTGCTTCCATCATGTTTCAGCTCCATGTTGATGATTGGATCTTCATTGTTTTACCTGTTGTGCTAGTCCCCTTGGCTCTATTGATAAAGAAATTAGGTACTGTAAGGTCAGCACTTTTTATCATAGTGTACTGTGAAAACTAATATGTTAACTTTCAATTCAAACATACATCTAGAAATATAAGCTAAATCCTCAGCTAGATATTAAAATCTAAATCATCTTCATTCTTGAAAATGTGAATAGCCCTAAATAAAATTTTCACAAAGCAATATGCTTGTTATCAGCATGCCTTGGACACTTAGAGATGTCAACATATATAAGTTCAAGCAACAAACTTGGGGTAGAATTTAAAAGCCTAGCTCAAAAGAGAAATTTGCTTTTCCTTTAAGTATACAAGACTCGATGCTACACCAACATAGAATTGTATCCTATGTTGACTCAATAAACTACAATCGGTTTCTAAATATTACATATTTTTCATTAAGTTAGATTGTCATCATAAATATTAAGTTGGGGTATAGAAAATAAGGTGGTATAGTAACAACTAATTCAGAAGGCATTTGTCTTTCAAGGGAAAAGTCAAGTTTTATATAATTTGACTGCTTCTGTCGGAGCATATTTACTGCTTATTTCCTTGGATGTTTCGGTTCTCCCTCTTCTACTATTATTATTGTTTTTCTAGAATTGTCTGAAAGTACAGTCTTTTTCTTTATGTTTGTATAGGGAAGATAGAGGACTTTAGGGTAGTAAAGAACATGATACTATTAAATAGTGGCAAAAACAGGAGAGCAAAACTATATATATCATCCTCCGCCCTCATCATCAAAGGGAAGAATATTCGTGCTGTCAGTACAAGAAGTCCAGAAGATCTGTCAGTGTCACGAAAAAGAGAGATCAAGTTGATTCAAGAAGTTCTAAGTTTATTCCTGCAAGAGCTCACAGAAAACAGCCAGACTTCTCCCTCTGTACGGCTTCAAAAATCCAGTGAAAATTAAGCAAATTGCATACTGTAAACTATGTGGCAGAAGCAGGGTTTTTTGGGGGTTTTTTTTGTTGTTTTTTTAACAATGATTACTGGGAGAGATTAGCAGGTTTTTCACAATGATCATAGGGTACAATTGATATTCTAAGAAGGCAGGTTTTACAATGATCATTAGGAAGTTATCTGTACCTACATTTCTCCATGGGCCATTAAACCACCACCTGCTGAAGTGTAACGTGCCCTTTATTATCTACATTGGGGTGATGCTTCCATGCCTGCCCTTAGCAGGCCTCTGATATTAAATCACCAGGTAGCTCTGAGGCCTCTGAATATGGGGGTGTTTCCTTTTGGGCTGCTTATCTTAATGGCCTTGCGAGTCTCCTTCCTGAGTCAGGATACTCCTATTGATTGAGATTGAAAGGGATTTTTACTGCCAGGGAAAGAGGCATAACATCCCCTTGGATTAAAAAACTGAATCTTACATTATGTTATATTTCTAGTATTTTGATTAAGAGTAAACTAAATCTTTGACCCTCTCTATCAATGGTATTTCATTCTGTGCTTTCAAATACATTCTTCAGTCTGATATTTTTGTCTTATTTCTTTAAGGCAGCTCATGTAGGAAAATAAGGAAATGAGCTCAATCTCTCTCTATCACACACACACACACACACACACACACACACACACACACACACACACACGATCAACAGCCAGCCCAGATGTACTTCTCCAACCTTCACAATGGATATAATAATTGCAATATTTGAGATGAAGGGTTTGTATAAATTAAACCATTTGAACAACGCTACATTATAAATAGCTCACCTTGACTTCAAACTCTTATCTGTCTGACTTCAGAGAGAGTTTAACTACTTAGCATTCTATATGAGGGTGCTTGGACCCTCTCTGACAAACGAAGTGAGATATACTGAGGTCTTTTAATCGCTGTGACACACATTGTATGCCAAGGGGTATATGAAGTCACCACATAAACATGACACAACTTCCTAGAAGAACCAACATACTTAATAGTAAGTGAACATGAGCATTCTTTTTATAATAAAGCAAATGTGGTTATGATGTGGAGGAGATCAGAAGATTTTCACGAATGTTTAAGATAAAATGAGAGATTGTAAGGTCAGGTTGCCATGGGCTGTATCCCTGGATGCTCTGATGTGATTTTTATTTTGTTAGGACGACCTCAAGAGAAGAATTCTCAACGTCTGGAGTCCTTTCAACTCTCTAAGCCCCTTCAAATCTGAAACCCTAAAAGCAACAACATAAGTTGCTGTTTCAAACAATTCAGAACAACAGAATAGTTCATTAAAATATTACAGTTAAATGCTTTTGATTATAATAGGAATGGAGGTCTAAAAGTCTCACTCATCTGAGCTTTTATGGTAGCCTCAAAATTATTTTCTAAAGAACATTTGGCACTCTATATCAATTTAAGGACCATTGACATTTTAACACTGAATTTATAGCATATTCTTGAAGTTTATGTGAAGTAAATTTCTTGGCCAAGAAATAGTTCACAATTCCCCCCTTCA
Source organism: Echinops telfairi (assembly GCF_000313985.2). Classification (NCBI taxonomy): domain Eukaryota; kingdom Metazoa; phylum Chordata; class Mammalia; order Afrosoricida; family Tenrecidae; genus Echinops; species Echinops telfairi. The sequence goes on along the minus strand of NW_022111373.1, from coordinate 43,259,869 downwards.
ACTATTTCCCTACCTATTATATAGTATTTTTTCTTTCAGGAAACATGAAGCATTTCATAACCAACGTTTCACAAAACAGTTTCTAAGAACATATTTGGGTATAGAACAGGCACTGCCTACACTTTATAAACCTGAGGTGTGCGATTTCAACAAAGCACTGTTTTGATTTCTGGCTCCCTCCCTTTCTCCTGCACATTTGTCACAACTCCCTTGATGGTCTGAAGGCATGAACTTCCTGGGCACAGCATTCATTTTTCTTTTCAGCATGACAAATTGCTGGTTTTTACAGAATCAGGGTATCTTCAAAGTAGGTATTCTTCTGCTCCTCCTAAAATGAGGGAAAAGGATAGTTTGTCCGGTTGTTGACCTTGGTACTCAGCAATCCCTTGTTTGTAGATGTTAGCTAATAAGCCACAGTTTGGAGAGTACTCCTTTTAATATTTAGTAGTCAGATTTTGGAGGACTGTGCCTTCAGGCAGGCCTGTTAGCCTAAGAGGTTAAAAAACTTAGTATTTACATCCTGCCCATTGGACACACGTGGCATCTTTGTAGGCTTCAGTAAACAACTGGAAGATTGTTAGAAACACATTTTAGCTTGTTGTTCCAGGAATTAGGTGGGTGCCCTGAGAAACTCACGTAGAATCGTCTCCTGCCTCCTATGTCTTCGTGATTAAGAGACAATGATTGGAAATGAAGAGATGTCATGAGGAAGGACATATTAAGACACTGATGATCTGAGTAGGTCAAAAGCTAGGAAGTACTTTGGGATAACAGTTTAGTTTGTTTGTTGCTGACTGTATTTCAGACATTGAACTGGAGGGCATAGAACCCACTATCTTTTAGTGTGTACTTAGAACTAAGCAAATGCCCTTAACCTGTATTGACTATTCTTAGCAGTAATGTATAAATAATTTTTAAAGGATAGGATAGTTTGATGGGAATTGTAACATAAATCAGTGCCTTGTATTTTTTACTTGTGCAGATCAAAACAGGCAAATTGGATAGGGATTAAGAAGTAGAAGAAAACTGGAGGCACAAGGAAAGAAAACTAGATATATGACATAATACCAAGTAAACACAACTGATAAAACAAGTTACTTGTAAATATTTTCATTTGAACATATTTGAAAACCAGTGAACAGGTCATTGAGTATTCCATAATGCCGAGATGTAGGGAGTTCTAGAAGTATTTCTGTGAGTCTGAACTTACTTATTGGCAATGAGTTTGGCTTTGAGTTTAGTAGTGTACGGTCGTAAGTTATAAGTTGCGCCGTTAACCACAAAGTCAGCAGTTGGAAATCACCAGTTGCTCTCTGGAAGAAAGATGAGACTTGTAAAGATTTACAGCCTCAGAAAACCAGAAGGGCCAGAGTGTGAGGCTAGGTACTAGACACTCATATATGTATAAGAGAGAGCTTTATCTCAAGAAGTAGTTATATATCAGGACACTATCCCAGCCCAGTCCAGATCAAGTCCATAAGTCTGATACCAGTCCATAAATCTCTCTTCAGACTCATGCAGCCGTAAGCAATGATGCAGAGTGCAGGAAGATCACTGACTGGTGGGTGCAGAGTTGTGTAGATTCAATGGCGATGGAAGCATCTCCAGGGCTGGCCAATTCTGCACGTGGCTCATCAGAGGAAAGTGGAGGCAGAGAGAGAGAGAGAAGAGGTTCCCATGACCTTCTTTTATGAGGCCACGCCCACAAGGAGGCCTCATCAGGCTGTGACCTGACTGACAGGCTAGACTCCACCCCTACATTCTATATGTAAAGTCGACATGAAACTATGTAACTGCCACAGGCAGTTTATTCTGTCTTGTGGGGTTGCGATGAGTTGGAATTGACTCAATAGCAGTGAGATTGGTTTTAATGAGTGCTCAAAATTAGGACTAAAACAGATTTGGTGTCTAGTGATTGAAAAGGCAACTTCGGCATAGAGTTGCTATGAAGAGAATTACAATTATTCTTGCTTTGATTTCGGTAGTGGACATATTGCTTTGTTTTGTGTTTTGCTTTGCTGATATTTTATAAAGGAATCAAGTTTAGGCACGCCATCCTAATGTGTGGCTTGCTGTTTTGGCAGCACTTTGACATGCCTCATGATATTGTGGCATCTGAAGACGGGACCGTGTATGTTGGAGACGCTCACACTAACACCGTGTGGAAGTTCACTTCAACTGAAAGTATGTTGTTTACTTCATCTTTGTCCACATTTTCCCCAGACTTATTGCCTAAAAACAACGAGCGAAAACATTTGCAGCCCTTCTCTTTTTACTGATAGGAATGGGCAAGCAACGTATACATTGGCAGTTATTGAAAGACGTTCTATTATTCAGTTCAATGATTAAATTAATTTTGTAAAAATTGGGGGTAATTTCCATTTCCCCCCTCTGGCAGTTTTCCTATTAATTCCACAGCTATTAAACAGGAAATTCTTGAGACCTGAATTAATGTCTGTTACAGAAAAAGCCAATGTTAAATCCAACTTAGGTCCAAGGGAGGCGATGGCTTTGGCAAAGCAGAAGGGCTGACTTGTTTCCACACAGGTGTCCCTTCCTCTATGGCTCTCAGCTCTGCAGCTGCTGAGTATCCAGGGAAGCTAGCATCTGTCAGACACATACTGTCCCAAACAGGAAGCTCTCTTCATTCTCCAGTTAGGTTTCAGCTTTCCTGAAATGCTGGACTGCTGTCTTTTCATGTAACTCAAAAGTTTGTTTGGGGACAGGAGCTTTGCTTTCTTAGGATTGAGCTAGCTAATTTTGAAGTTTTCTAATTGCAATGTGGACAGTATTTCTAATTCTTAAATAAATATACTAACTTAGCCCCTGGTATTACTACACATTAGAATTGACCAATGGCAGTGGGTGGGATTATGATCATTTGGGGGTACTAACCTAAAGTCGTAAGGTGTAAGTCATCCAGAGATGTCTCAGCAGAAAGGCCTAGCAATGTATGGTGAAACAAGTCAGCCCTCGAAATGCTTATGGAGCACGCCTTTACTCTGTCAAACAGGGTCGCTCTAAGTCAGAACATCCTCCGTGACACGGTCTTCTTAGCATACCAACCACCCAACCAACCAACGTAACTTGTCTAACTTGAAGAGTACTGCATTCTTACTAGGCCATAACCTAAAGGTCCAGAGATGGTTTTAAGATATGCCAGCCTCCAAACAATAAAAAGATGTAAAGAGAGTAAAAAAGAACTACAGTATTTTCGCACCCCCTTGTATATGTAGCAGACAAGAAAGTGAGCGGCCAGAACTGTATGAATAGGCAGAGAAGCCAAGATAGATGGATAACTCCCAATTACTGAAATAAACCCAGGTTTTCAGAAACATAGATACCCTGAAAGGAGGTTGAGACTTGAGAAATCTCGCCTGTATCCTCTTTGTCAAGGAAGAAATATGTACTTGACCTCATGAAGATGTCCATCAGGGTCTCTTCATACCACTCCAGGGGTTAGCACCTGGACCCCACCCAGGGCCTTAGAACAAAGAAACTTGGTCCAACATGTGTTAGAAAGGACCCCTAATGATCTTGTGCATGCCCATAATGAGAAGCACTTAATAAAGCATGTGGCTTTGAAATAAAAGCAACCCTCTGCATGGTCCAGACTCCAGTCAAATCATTAATTTGGAAAACTTTGCTTATGGGACACTAAGATTACTATCAGAAACTTAACAAGTGGCTCACACATTTGCATTTTATTATTCAGTCATATCTACTTTTGTCAGCTACAAGCCTGGGAATCCAACATGGCAGAACAGCTAGTCCGTCTTAGATGTTGCCCATATGGAAACAGGCTATTTGATATTTCATAAATAATAGAATACTATGAACTATTATACATGGAGAAATAAAAATATTCTAAATATGAAGATCTTAGATTTAAATCCAGGATTCATATAGCTGGCGCTTAATTAGTCATATGTGCTGGACTTATTTCTAAAGATGATAAATGTATTTAATCAAGTGAAGAAATATTTCCTGCTGAGTAAAATTAATATCAACATTTTATCTTAAAGAGTCCTTTCTGGGGATTCTGATTTTTTTTTTTTTTTTT
>NW_022111373.1:43250860-43255630 GCF_000313985.2 Echinops telfairi | reverse complement strand
TGATTTTTTCTCTCCTTGCTGTTCTGTGCTACAGGAATGGAACATCGATCAGTTAAAAAGGCTGGCATCGAGGTCCAGGAAATCAAAGGTTGGTCAGCTTCCTCTGACGATTGTGAAACCCATAACTATTTGTGTTGAATTATGTCATGGTTTTTTATTGCACTTAAAAAATTATCAGGCTAAAAATATAATATGGTCAATTATCCATAACTTCTATTGTGTATTGAGTCTTTAAACCTGAACCTTGTCACCGCCTTTGCTGATAAATGTAGTAGTAATAATGAGTTCTGGCTCACCGACTTCTAGTGATGGAAGTGACTAAGGATGTAAGAAATCTATAATCATTGAGTGGGCCAGAGACATTCAGAGAGGGAAAACGCGTACGTCACTTGTGGAAATACGTTAACTGCAAGCAATCAGAAAAATACATTTTAGAGTGTTGGGAAAGATCTTTTCTTAATGGACTCTAAGCAAGAGAAAAACTTCTTTGCCGTGTTAATGCTATAGAGGCATAGTAAGAGTCAGTTGTTCCCTAAGCTCCTCTCTTACCATTTGTTCCCTCAATATTTTCTGAGAGCCTTTCAATAGAAGAGACTCTGAGCAGCACACACAGTTAAGCATATGGCTGTCACCTAGAACAGAGGTTCTCAACCTGTGGGTCGCGACCCTATTGGGGGTCGAATGACCCTTTCACAGGGTTCGCCTGATTCATAACAGTAACAAAACTACCGTTATGAAGTAGCAATGAAAATAATTTTATGGTTGGGGGGGTCACCACAATGAGGAACTGTATTAAAGGGTCTCAACATTAGGAAGGTTGAGAACCACTGACCTAGAAGTTATTGGTTTGAATCCACATAAAAGCATCTTGGGGAGGGGTGGAAGCATCTTGCTGGGGAAACCTGGAGTTCTGCTGAAAGACCAAAGCCATTGAAGTGCACTTCTGCTCTGAGCACATAGTTATCTCTGTGATGTAGAATCCCATTGATGATGACTGGAGGTTTTGGTTTGCTTTGGTTTCCATACTGTAGTGTCCAACGGAAATGAAACTAACCTCAAAAGGCTTATAGTCTATAAGGAAAGAGAAGATGTACATGTATACACACACATGTATATATGTGTCTCTACAAATCAGTATAAAATTGATATATAATATCAAGAATGGGAACATGGGATTTAGCTCCAGATAATCAGCCACTAAGTACATCTGGAATCCTAGATAAATCATTTTGTTCCTTTCTTAGAATCATTTTATATGTGTACATTTTCTGCCATCTGCAAGGTTTTGAGATGTGACTTAGAGTGAAGAACGCAGCGTGAGCGTCTTATGAAGTCCTTCTAATGTTTAAGTGGACGCATTATTAGTCATTTTATGAATGGTTCTCCTGGAGACTCAGATTTAACCCAAGGCTCGTTTGTTTTCCTGTCTCATGAAAGCAGGTGGAAAGAAATGAAAAGACGCAAGAACCAAGAGGGAGTTTAGACATTTTATATAGGCAGATAAGAAAATATAGCCAGCACAAGGTTGAAAAGGGTAAGATGATATTATGCAATCAATAAATAGTAATTGTGTAGCATTTATAGAATTTCTACTCCGGTAACAATATTTAGTGACACAGACATATTACTCTCCTATATTGAAGAAGGCTCTTGATCGCTGAATTTTCAATCATTACTAAATAAAGAAGTATTGATAAATTCTGCTTGCTTTGAAATAAAGGTGTTGGGAAAGATATTGTTAATAATAGCTATCATTTATGGAGCGTCCCTGAGGGATACAAATAGTTAACATACTCAGCTGCTGACCCAAAGGTTAGAGGCACCTCGGAAGAGTGGCCTGGAAAAATTCTTCTGAAAAAGCCAGCTGCCGAAACCCCTGTGGAGTTGACTTTGACACACGGGCATCACAGTAAGTCAGAACTGACTCCAGAGAGCTGGATTTTTCTTTCACTTAATGGAGTGCAAAGAGATGCCAACCTACTCAAACGCTATTGGGTTTAAGCCTTATGACAACCACACTGTGACTATTATCATAAGAGGAAACTGCAGTTCAGAATTCCTCCTGAGACAGTAAGAGGCTGGTTTTAAACTAAATTCTGAATTTGCACCAAAGCCTGGGCTTTTAACCACTATTACTCTATTACAAAGAAGGGATAATCACCACCAGTTCACTCACCATAAGTTCTTCTAAGACCCGTGAGGGGAATGCTTGTAATACCCTGAAACCTCTGAAATTCCAAGGGCCTCAAACTGTTCCTTTTAAATATAACTTAGCTCAAAAGTCCAGTTTATATCGGTTGACCTACTGAGAACAGTCCAGGGAAGCAGACTGCATCTTGGCTGCCCACTGGAGGGTGAACAGTGCTTTCCTGTAGGTCATTTCCTCTCTCAGTGCACATCGCTGAGTTCCTTTGTTTGGAAAACTACCCGACCTTGGAGAACTCGGAAGTTCAAGTAGTAAATGTTATTGAAATGTCTTAATGTGACATTTCCAAATCCCAAAGTACTGCCTTTCAAGCCAATCCTAATGTACAACAACACAATGGGGCACAGTAAAACTGCCCCTGTGGGTTTTTGAGACTACACATCTTTACAGGAGTAGAACGCCTCATCTTTCCTCAGAGGAGCAGCTAGTGGTTTTGAATTGCTGACCTTGCCATTAGCAGCCTAATGCGAAACCCACACCAACAGTGCTTGTTATGTTCCTTTTTGTTTGTCTCCCCCCGCCCCCGTTCTGTTCTTTTTTTTGAATCAATATGATACTCATTAAATCTTTTATTTAAAAACTTTACAATAAGAAATATAAAGCACACTGGATATCTTGTCTTTTATCAGAATCATGACGCTTCATTAAAACTACTGTTTCCAAAAAGAAAAAGAAAAGAGGGAACCAGCATCCTAGATTTAACAATCCTAACCAGTCCTATGGATCCATGTTAATTCTAAATCTCCAAACTCATTACCTTTGATGACACGGATAATCCCACATCGATGATCATATAACTGATCAGTGAGATCAGAGTTTCAGAGCCAGTGTTCTAAGGAATTTTCAGGGATAAGAGAATGTGGAATTCCAATGTTCAAATTAAGTTAGGAATGATAAAACAGATATAGTAAAAGATCACCAAGAGTATAGATAGCCTTCCTCCTCACCAACCTTCCATAAAAGATGGTGTTAATTCCGTTTCAAAAACATAGAAAGACATTTCCTAATGCAGTTAGCTTCTTAGGCATAACTGAGAGAAACTTTCCAAAGGAAGCTAATTGTTTTGTCTTGTGTTTCCTTTTTGAAAAAAGTTTTAAAGATTGATTTTGCTAGTGCTATCTGCACTGTCCATGCTTTCTGAAACGTTGCATACTAGCCTGCCATTGTGACCTCTAGCTTTAAGGTGTATGTCTCATGACCCGGGTAATGGCTGAGATGTCAGTGTGTTCACCATGCCCTTCCTTTCCTGTCCCAATGATTGCCAGTCCGTGTCGTCTCTGAGCATCTCTTCTGTCAAGAGCACATACTTATATTTGTATATGGGGACTGTAGTTACATGCACATACAGGAATGCACCTAGCTCCCGCTCAGAATGCATTCTTTAAAGAAAACGTGCTTTTATAAACCAGCTCTTTAAAACTGTCTTTGTTTCCAAGTGTCTCTAGTAATGTTACAAGAGTTTGTGTTCTTGTAAGGCTTGAAGACTTTTGTTTTAACTGGACTATATCTAGCATATTAATGGATAGAAATATGTCACGAGAGATCCCCAATCTTCCAGAAGTATGGGTTCTAGCTAATGTTAGAGCTTTTTAATTCCTTCTCCATCAGAAGTGCTCCAAATTATTAAGGTTTTTAATAAAATACTTTAGGGCAAAGAGGGAACATGGCAGGATTTAGATTACTCCTCTGCTTTTCATGACATCCGAAGACTCTTAAGTGATAACTATAACACACTTACTCCATCCATAGGTTCCTGAGAAAAGCAACATTTATTTTTAATTTGAGAAATGTCAATTTTCACCCTTCTTCCTTTAACCTAATTATCTTTTAATATCTAAGTAAACATCAGCTCGTTCTAAATGTTAGAATTCTCCAGGATTTCTAGTAGATGATGTATCAAGCCGCTGAAGTTAATGTGGAGATAAAGAATATTTGAAGTATCAGGAGTGTCTATCTTATCAAGGTGTTGCCTCATTCACAATAGAGTTTCTATGGATACTGAGCTAATTCTTACCATTTAATGGAGCCCAACCCTGGCTTTATCTTATGAAAGAAACTAGATGCACCTGGAGCAGCTATTATCTTAATTACAAGTAAACCCACTGAATGACAGGTAGGAAAATGCAAACTATTTAGTCAGGTTATAACCACCTCACATAGAAACAATTCCTTCCACCAAAAGCAACAAGTTCCTTGAAAGCCTGTGACCCCACAGTCTATTTATTGCTTACATATAAAATGTTTAAATGTAAAGTAAGTGGTATATCTTTTCTACATGAACAAAAATGAAAAGAGTAAACATATGTGGTCAAAAGGGTAAGGACACATTAGTATACTTTTCTCTTGAAAACTAAGACTCAGAAAGATGAACTTTGAACCACTTAGGACTGCGGGCTAGGCCCTTTTCTTTTCTCTTTCTCAAGTTTCAAGAGCTGCTCTAGAAACCCAGAGAAAAGAACGTATGGCCGCCCTAAACAATAGTACAGGACAGACAAGGAAGATGGCAAATCCTACTTTTAGAGACTTAAACAATATGAAATCTGAGCCTGTAGGTAATCTGGTAA
>NW_022111373.1:43239135-43250426 GCF_000313985.2 Echinops telfairi | reverse complement strand
ATCATAAGGCAAAAGGGCACACAAGATATTGAAACTCCAGAAACTTTATGAGCCTTTTGACAAACATGGCCATAACTTTAGCTGGGGAAATTTATATTCGCTTTTGCACCATACACACATACTTCTTAGCTGGGGAAATTTATATTTGCTTTTGCACCACCCACACATACTTCTTAGGGGCTAGAATGTCTCAAGGCTTGATATAATCAATGCAGTCATGACAAAGTTCTCTACAACATCTTAATTTTATTGCAAGCCTTTCCCAAAACAATATTTTAGGGTTGATACCTACATAACACCTGCCAATATTCTGGAAAAGTTGTATAAGTAATTTTCATATATAACCCAAAGTTAGACAGTGCACTTACATTTTTCTGGGAACTGCAGAAAAAGATCTGACAGTGACACAGTTTCCTTTTTCCAGTCTGCAATCTCTGAATGATTGCATGCAACTAACTACATATGTACACCCATCATTCGGTGGACACTCAAAAGGATCCAAAAGCTAATACTACAAGGAATCAAATATTCATTAGACATCATCTTTGAAATAGGTGTTTATTTACAGCAGTGTATAAAAAGGGTATTATTGTAGTTTTACAAATGAGATAACTAGAGCCCAGATAATTTAAGTAACTTGCCCAAAGTTACAAAGCTACTACATAGGAGAGCTGGGACTTGAGCCCAAGTGTGACTCCATGATGCATGAACTTGAACTTGAACTGTGGGGGATTGAAAAAGAAGGGTGTATACACTGTGGGACTCTAGCAAGAGAAGGAGTAAATGATAGAACAAAGGAAAGTCATTTTGAAGTTGAGAAACCATTCAGTAGAAATTACCAGTTACAAAACCTGCTTGCTGCTTTGGTAATTCAGATATTGGGACATGAGCTCCACCTGTTTTAGGCTCAGCAAGTGATTTGTGAGCTGTTGTTGATTTGGCTGGGTAGGGGTGGGAGGGAGGAATTTTGAATCTGTGAGTCAGCTGAATATTGTGAACTCTTCTTTTCCCGAAGAAGCCGAGGCAATTGTTGAAACCAAAATGGAGAACAAACCCACCTCCTCAGAACTACAGAAGATACAAGAGAAAGAGAAACGGTTCCAAGAGCCCGGATCGGGAGTGTCCGTTGTTCTCATTACAACCCTTCTGGTTATTCCCGTGGTTGTGCTGCTGGCCATTGCCATATTTATTCGGTGGAAAAAATCAAGGGCCTTTGGAGGCAAGTAAATGAGTCCTTTGAACTTGGAACCTGCCTTTGAAAGAGTGTTTGGCCTGATTACATTCAGGAGTCTGGTTGGAATTTTTTTCAGTCCTTTTTGTTGTTTAATTCTCTCTACTTTTTTTGGTGTTATTGTCTTATGGTCTGAAGTATTGTCTACTGTTTACAACAGAGTTGAAATTACATCTGGAGCCTTAAAAATTGGGAGAGTTCAATTAAAATATAACCATTAGCATTGACTTTTAGCAGTTTGGCTCAAGCCCAAATAGTGTCTCAATGGTGAAATTGTGGAGTTAAGTAATGTTGCTGTGAATTAACTCAGGGGTCCAGAAAGAGAGGGAGCGTCCTGGTGTTAGGAACGAGCCCAGTTTTACTTCACCGAATTATTTGGTTTTTTTTCCTTTTCTTCACCAAACAGAATTTTGACTTTACCTCCTAACTCCATGACCTTGGGCAAGTTACTTAACCACTCAAAACCACTATTTTTTCATCTATTTAACATGGGGATAATACACTAACCTCTCCAGGGTATGTGAGAATTCAATGAAATAGGATGTGTAAAGTCTTTATCACAGTACCTGACACCTAAAGTGCTCAATTAATATTACTAATGATGATACTTTTTTAAGATAATTTTATTGGACTCATGATAATAATTACCCAAAAATCACAAGAAAGCAACTAGATTGATAGTGAACCATTCAGTCATTTTAAGTATTCCTAATGTACATCATTAGCCTTCCCATAACTGAAAAAGACAGGATTCCATAGTTAAATCACCATTTTCTTGAGGTATTATTACAATATAGTGCACAGAAGCTGAATTTCTTCCAGGATTTCCAGATAAGTATGTAAATAAGCAAATGACCAGCTTATGCAATTTTAGATGCAAATTTAGATTTTCTCACAGCTCCGCAGCGACCCTCTCACCCTATCCCCAGGTTCTAAAAGGCGAGGGTCTACAGATATACCTAGAAAGAGCTCAAGGTCCAAGGGTAAGAGGCAACATTTGATTAAGAAATAGACTGATTCCATGTCCAGCCAGAGCAGCAATGTCAAGGACTCAGTGCCATGGCAAAGTGCTGACACAGAAAATGACGTGGAAACAAAACCAGAGCATTCGATTTAAGAAGTTATGAAATAAGAATTTTTCTTGGACTTTTCATCTGCAAGTTGGTAAAACTGCAAAAATACAGTTAACTGCATTGAAAAAAAAAGACTTCAATAGAGTCCCTGTTATATGTCTTGAAATGTAGTAAGACTGAGCCTGTTATGTGTCTTGAAATGTAGTAAGACTGACTATAAACATAGTCAGGGTCTTTATAGCATTTAATATAAGCTTCAAAAGACCAAGTCTTGTTTGTCTTATTTACCAATGTGTTTCCAGTGCAAATAAAAGTTCTAGGCACTAGTGATTTGATAAATATTTGTTGAGAAAGTGACAATGTGTAAATGAAGCTCACCAAATAGATGACACATAAAAATTATTATAAAAGGTCAGGTGAGTGTGGTCACAGACAACTTCGCAGAGAGGAACACATGGGATCTGGGAACTGGTGGCAACAGTGGTGCTCACGATCTCAGACTTGGAGGTGGAAGGTTAGAAGCTACAGTTCGGTTTCTCCCATTTTCTATTAAGCACTTGTGACCCAGAACTGATAGAGAATCCTGAGTTTACAGGGGTACAGAGAAAGTAGCATGCTAGGCTGATTCATATGAAATTGTCCTGATTTAACCAGTTTTTGTGTGTTGGGGAAAAATGCAATTTTAGATGGCCCATCTTAATTCTAAAAAGTAAGTTAGCCTCTCACCATTGTCTAATATTTGTTCTTAATATATTTTACTCAGTCCATCATAAGGTTTCTAAAAAAGACACATAAGTGACCTTTCATTGGTTCAGCACACATTTATTGTGTGTCAGCTCCACATCAGACACAGTGCCAACCTTAGTGTCAACAAAACTCAAGGAAGGTCCCTGTCTTTCTGTTTACTCTGAGTTTTTCAGAATCTTACCAGATTCTCCTTCCTTTCTTGGCTATTTCTCTCCCTGTCCACTCTTCTATTTTCCCTCGATTATCTGCCCACGTGTTAGCCTTCTCCATCATGCACTTTCATTCCTGGTTAGAGACGGAATATAAGCATCCCAAGCCTTTGGGACCTCAGGAGCCCCATATCCTATAAGGAAGAGAGTCAGTCTTTCACAGGAGAACACTTGAGTCTGTGTATGCTTGGAAAATACTCAGGGGTTCCTTTCCTTTATCTCTGTGCATATCTTACTTAAGGAGCTCAGGTGGTACAATATCCATACTTGTTAATTGAAAGGTTGGCAGTTCAAACCCATCCTGAGCCTGCACGGGAAAAAGATCTAATGATCGGCTCCCATGTCAATTACAGCTTAGAAAATTCTATGGGAAGGCCTATTATATCACACAGGGTCAGAATGGATCAGAATCGGTTCTGCAGCACCCAGCTACTACATCTCTACCTTACTGGGAGAAATGGCCTGCGGGAATCTTAAGCTTTCTCAAGGAGGACATGGACAGTTCTTAATGTTAAGAACAAATCATAAATTATAATAAGTAGAATTTCCAAAGTTCTGTAAATTATTAGAAACTGACTCTACCTTAATAAAAAAATTTAAAAACAATATATATTGAGCATTTACTGTGAGTCAACTGGGTACTATTCTAAGCACATCACTAAACCTCACAAATACTTAAGGATTGTCTCTGATCAGACTTTTCTCAGAGGACTAAAATTGAGGCACAGGAATATAATTTATGTAGACTCTACATTCTATAGAGATACAGTCAGGAGTCAAATCCAACTCTAGCTCTTACTATTATCACATTATTTGGTCTCCCCTGCTCCAAAATTATCTGCAGACAAGAGCCAGGCCTTGTTAATCATGTATGAAGTCCTGAATTTATGTTGTAAAGTTGAGCCTATGGCTTGAGACGGGTGATTGGGACTCATTTTAAAATGTACCATCTCTGTCTAGCAGATTCTGAACACAAACTCGAGGCAAGTTCAGGAAGAGTACTGGGAAGACTTAGAGGTATGCCTGTGACAGTCCTTTAACTCCGAGATTCATACAGTGCCAAGTGCATGCCTTTGAAGCAGCAAAGACATATTTCATCTTTTACCGCTGAAAAATCAAACTCCTTGTGTGTGTCATGCGACTCCCTGAGTTTTAAGTCTAGAATGCAAGTGTATCGCTTTGGCAGTAACCCCCCTAATTGTGTTTTTCCACCTTGTCATTCTATAGTATCTGATTCCCCTGCCTTGTATCTGACTTCATTTGTCTTCAGTCAGTTTTCGGTCACTCCTGTCAGCATGTCAGTATTTGTCATAGTGAGATGCCCTTTTCATAAGGTCACTGAAATGAAGAGCTGCTCGTGGGATGCCAATTCTGGAGAGCCAGGAAAAAGCGGAAAGTGCAAAGTAAATCTGAAATATTCCCACAAAAACGCCTACTCTGAAAGGATTGGTCCCCCCTCCCATCACCACCATTCTTATTTTAATGAGTCTGGGAGTAGCATCTATCTGGCTCTGTAAGATAAGTCTCTGTGTGCTACTTGTTTCTTTTATATCTACTCCTGTAAAGATTTACAGTCTCGGAAACCCACACAGGCAGTTCTAATTTGTCTTAGAGGATCACTATGAGGCGAAATCAACTGGAAGACTGGCTTGTTTTGTTTGCTTTTTTTGTTGTTCACCTTCTCCAACTTCTAACATTATGTACTATTCAAGAATTGGCAAGGGAACCAACAATCATGTCTACCAACTGCACCTCAGTCAGTCCTGTTCTTTGCTTCCCTCAGGGAAAGGAACTGGCGGCTTAAACCTTGGAAACTTCTTCGCGAGCCGCCAGGGCTACAGCCGAAAAGGGTTTGACCGGCTCAGCACCGAGGGAAGTGACCAGGAGAAAGATGAGGATGACGGGAGTGAATCGGAAGAGGAGTACTCGGCCCCTTTGCCTGCACCGGCACCGCCCTCCTCCTGAAAACCAGGCTGTGCTGTAGCTGGAGCAAGACTTTACCAAGAATGCCAGAGCCCTTCCCTTTAGCACGTTTAAACTTTTGTGTATTTAATTGTAACCGTACTAGTCTATGTGGGACTGTACACATTTTATTCACTTCCTTTTGGTGTGGCTGGTTTCTGTTTCTAGTTGAGGGGTTTCCTAAAAGCTCATAGCTGTGCCATTGTCTTTATATGAGCATAGAGTAGAGACACCGTCCTTTTCCTCCATCGCAGTACTAATTTAAATGATGGAATGTTTGCTCATGCACATTTTCGAGACTTTTCTGTGGATGTAAAATCAGCCCACTCTCGCTTGAACACAGTATTTCTCCAAAAGCACGCCTGTTGCCAGTGTGTTTCTCTGGTGCCTTTCCTGTTCAGCATTCTCAGCCTGTGGCAGTAAAGAGAGACTTTGTGCTACATGATGACCAAGCTGCTAAATCTCCTATTTTTTTAAAATCACTAGCATTATATTGCAACGAGAAAAAGAAAAAAAAAAGTCTCTATTTAAATTCTTCCTTTTAGTTTTCTTCTGTTGGTGTGTTTCCGGGATGTCTTATTTTTAGATGGTTACACTGTTAGAACACTATTTTCAGAATCTGAATGTAATTTGTGTAATAAAGTGTTTTCAGAGCATTAGCTGTCAGAGTGTATTTTGCAATTTTGCAGGCTTTTGTATGCAACTTTTGTAATAATTACACAAACCACAGATAGAGTAAAATTCTCTCGGTGTCTTCAACCAGAAGAAATGTGTTGCATTATATAAGAAAGAGAAGATATTTTGTTATGTAGCTAATATACACTGAAAACCAGACTAAGAGTTTACATACATGTGTGTACCAGGCTTTCTTTCAACATTTAGAGAGGAGTCTTGCCTGTATAGCGATCAGAAAGTAAAGCGTTAATAAAAGGCGATCATCGCGAAGAGGAAACCTGTCTCATATTACATCTGCAAACGAGTCCGTCAGGGTAGGTCACCAGTCATCGTTTTCTTCTCCAAGAAAGATCCCGCCTAGATTCCCATGTCCTTGTAGGACTCCACCCATTACTGAACATAAAGTACATCAAAAAAATCTTTTTCACAACCCATGCATTAAATTTAGTAAGAGCCTGATAATTTTCCTTTTTGTAATCATCAGAATCCTTTCTTCAAAAACTCTGCTTGCAATTATGGCATTTTTCTTATTAGGATGTGGGAACTAGAAACAGAGCTATCATTTTAGTGTTACATTTAATAATAAGGCCATTAGCATCCTTCTTTGAAATTATGGGTACCTGAGGAGCCCTGGAAGCATATTGATTACACACTGAACTGCTAACTGTTAGGTCAGCAGTTCAAAACCACCAGGTACTCCTCAGGAGAAAGATGAGGTTTTCTACTCCTGGAAAAAAGTACCTTCTCCGAAACCTCAGGAGCAGTTCTGCTCTGTCCTGTAGGGTTGCCATGCATTGTCAGCAACTCCATAGCAGTGGGTTTAGTTTGCGTATTATTCCCAAACAGTTGTAGAAGGGCCTAATGGATGCAAATACAGATCAAAGTAATAAATTATGAGGATGTGAGAAAGGAAAACAGATAAAAATGGAAAACTGATACAGGAACAATTCTTATTACACACTTGTTTATAAAGAACAAATTTGGCCCCAAAGTTTGTAGCAGCTTGTTAAATAAAATTTGATTAAATTCCTAATCCATGAATCCATTAAACTTCAGAATTCATAATACTGAGAGACCAGATATAATTTACATCTAAGAACTTTCTAACTAAAGTAATCTAAAGTCCAGCAATTCCATAAGGAAGACAAAGACATTTTATACATCTGTTTCTTACATATGTCTCAGTATTAACATATGACAACAAAAAAAGTAAAATTTAGAAAATGTTTACCAGGAGCATTGCAATCCTGACCTGCCTGCCTTGGCTAACCTGCTTTAATTGAAGATGATAGACGAGGCAAGAATGGTCTGTACCGCCTTCAGGCAGTCTCTCTACTGATTGTTGTTCCTCACTGAACTTCATTTACTGACTCCGTTTGAGACTGATTTACTGAGGCACTGGGAAGTGACTAGAGAACTGATTCCCAGCCTGGGCGTTGCAGTAGAATCGCCTGAAGAATTGAAGGGAAAAATGGGTGAGCATTCCTCCCCAGAGATTTTTATTTAGTTGGCTTACAGTGGAATACAGGCTGTCATGTATTTAAATTTAAATTTCCCCAAGTGATTCTAATGTACAGCCATCACTGAAAACCACTACCTTTGAGAATAGCTATTCTACCTCACTAATTACAACAAGCTATATTCTTATGTAAATTATAGCTCATAAATATTTGGAGAGGGTAGAGGAGTTTGAAGAATTTAAATATGGTAGTTCATTCTGAGATCAGAATACCTTAATTAATCAGTTTATTAACCAAAATCAAACTCAATGCCATTGAGTTGATGCCAACTCATAGTGACCCTAGGACAGGGTGGAACTGCCCCCTGTGGATTTCTGAGACTGTCACTCTTTTATGGGAGTAGAAAGCTCCTCTTCTCAGTTTATTAAAGTAGGGGTGGGGATTATTAAAATGGGCAAACTTTACCAAAACAGGGAAAGAGTTTTGCTTTGATATACCGAATATACTCAATTATGAGCTGACCCAAATATCAATTGAGGCACCAACTTTTACCACAAAAGCCGCATTAAAAATGTGCTGAAAAACATTTTATACATGAGTATATATGGTATTTTTTCATATTAAAATATCCAGAAAATATAATTCAGGAAATAGCTTTGTCATCTGATGAGTTATCCCTGAATTATATGCACAAAATCCTACCCATGTTAACTCTGAGATTAGATAGCTTAGTTTAGGTACCAACCTCTAAAACAGTAACTGGTCATGGGAAATGTGATACTCAACTAGTCAGACATTGGTTATATATGTACCAGTGGAACCAGGGCCAGAGTCGGCCCAATAGTAACAATAGTGATGAGCTGGAAAGCATTGGTATCTCCAAAAGAATTTAAAATACTGTTGCCAATTATTTAGCATAGCATCTATGAATACTTTTTTAGCATGTGTGGAATTAAAAAAATAACTTCCACTTATATTGACCTTAAGAACTTTAATAAATACTATTCCTCAAGTAAATGTCTTTACTGAATTAGGCATCTGTGTAGCATTTAACTTACTACATACAAAGGAATAATGTGTGATTATCTGTATACTACTGTATATATGAAGACTATAAGCTTAAAAGGTCAGTGAAATGTTTTAGCCCACAAACAATACAGAATACAAGAAACAAGATTAAATTTCTCTTTCACTGGTAATAATGATAACAAAAAACATATACATAAGTTAAAAATCAGAGCTTTGAGGCATAAAAGCCAACTTTATATTCTATCATCTTTACCCAACGAAGGTTGATGGGAATTGCTAGCTTACAAAATAATTTTTTTTAAAGACAGCTGATTTAGTTATGTGTAAACCAAGTAATTTACACTGATTCTTTAATATCAAGCAAATCCATCTTGGAAGAAGCACGATCAGAATGTTCCTTAGAAGCATGGATGATTAGATTTTGTCTCACACACTTTGGACCCGGAGAAGGACATCATGCTCAGTAAAGTAGGAGACCCTCAGTTAAAAAGCGGAAGGCCAAAGAGATCTATATGCATATATTGATAGGTTTAGTATTAAGGTGGTAGATGGACATTGGGCCTCCACTCAAGTACTCCCTCAATGCAATAACACTTTATTAAAGTGGCATTCCATGATGCTCACCTTCTCGACATGATCTCTGAAAAAAGACATCAGATGCATAAGCAAATGTTGTGAAGAAAACTGATGGTGGCCAGGTATGAAAAGATACAGCGTCTGGGATCTTAAAGGCTTGAAGATAAGTGGCCATCTAGCTCAGAAGCAACCAAGCCCACATGGAAGAAGCACACCAGCCTGTGTGATCACGAGGTGTTGGAAGGATCAGGTATCAACCAAAAAAACCAAAAAAATCACATCATTGTGAATGAGGGGGAGTGCGGAGTGGAGACCCAAAGCCCATCTGTAGGCAATTGGACATCCCCTTACAGAAGGGTCGCGGGGAGGAGACAAGCCAGTCAGGGTGCAATGTAGCAACAATGAAACATACAACTTTCCTCTAGTTCCTAAATGCTTCCTCCCCCCACTACCATGATCCCAATTCTACCTTACAAATCTGGCTAGACCAGAGGATGTACACTGGTACAGATAGGAACTGGAAACACAGGGAATCCAGGACAGATGAACCCCTCAAGACCAGTGGTGAGAGTGGCGATACCAGGAGGGTGGAGGGAAGGTGTGGTAGAAAGGGAGAACCGATTAGAAGGATCTACATATAACCTCCTCCCTGGGGGACAGACAACCAAAAAGTGGGTGAAGGGAAACGTCAGACAGTGTAAGATATGACAAAATAATAATTTATAAATTATCTAAGGTTCGTGGGGGAGGGAGGGGAAAATGAGCTGATACCAAGGGTTGAAGTAGAAAGAAAATGTTTTGCGAATGATGATGGCAACAAATGGACAAATGTGCTTGACACAATGGATGGATTGTGATAAAAGTTAAACGAGACCCCAATAAAATGATTTTTTTTTAAAGTGGGAGGCCCTTGACAAGAAGGATTGACACAGTGAGTGCAAAAATGGGCTCAAACAAAGGAACAATTGTGAAGATGGAGCAGGACGAGGTAGTGTTTTGTTCCCCTATGCATGGGGACGCAATGATATGGAGCCAAAGCAATGGCACCTAACAATATCACTTTATATCAACCAATATGTAGTCCACATCCAACCTCCAGTGTCCCCCAAATGCCTTATCCCATTTTCTTTTTTTGATCCAAGGTCCAAATAAAATTCACATAGTGCTTTGGCTTATATCTTTTTAGTTTCCTTTTAAGTAATTCTCTTGACATTTTTTTTCTTCCAAAACATTGGCATGTGTCAAGTGTTCAGGCAGGTTGTCTAGGACCATGTCTCACCATTTGGACTGATCTGTTTCTTTGTGATTAGATTCATGATTGTGATATTGCCTACCTTTACTGCCTTCCATTGTGAGGCACATAATGTCATTTGGCCCCATTATTAGTGATGCTAAATTTGACCACTTAGATAAGATGGTGTCTGACAAAACTCTCCGTTATAAATATACCCTCCCCTATTGGGTTTTAGAAAGTAATCTGAATGAAAATACTTTAAAGTCAAGTGAAAATCCTATTCCCTAACACCCTTTGGTGCCTTGATAATTTTTTCCTCAGTCCATAGTTATCAAGGTGGGGAGGGTTTTATAATAATGATGATCTAATTTTATCATTTCATCGTCATTAGCTCGCATTCACGCATCGGTTCGGGACTGAGACTGCTCCACCTGGAAGAGCCCCTACTAAAGAGGACAAAACAATCCCATAGTATTTGTAAGCAGTAAGAACTGCTCATGATATGTTTTACTTTTTCTACTTCATTTCTCAACCCTTTGTGCCTTTGGTCCCAACCTGCCTCTTGTCCCATTCCTCTGGGATGGGGAAAAACCCAAATCCCAAACAGTAGATTGCCACTTGCAACAGGAATGTGCCAGTCTGTTTTTACTGCATCACGGTATCACGGAGAACGACTCTTGGAAAGCAACTCTTTCTCCCCTGCTGTCTGGAAGCTGCTCCAACAAGGGCTCCTTCCTGAGTACTGTACTTGGTGTCTGAAGGTCAACATTTTTAGGGTTGCATTGTCCTCCTTCACCCAACCTCCATTCTTTTGTGACCATTTAATTACTAAATTCCCATCACAGAATCTGAACGGCTATGTTATTGTTGTCATTAGATGCCAGGGAGTCAGTCCTGACTCGGTAACCCCTATGTACAACAGAAAAATCTGTGCCCAGTCCTGCGCCAGGCTCACAGTTGTTCTGACGCTGGAGCGCCTTGTTGCAGCCACTGTGTCAGTGCATCTTGTCAAGGACCTTTCCATTTTGGGCTGACCCTGCATTTTACCAAGCATGAAGGGCTTCTCCAGGGACTGGTCTCTCCAATGACGTGCAG
>NW_022111373.1:43236973-43238083 GCF_000313985.2 Echinops telfairi | reverse complement strand
AATCTTAATGAAAGTGCATTGGCACATCTTTCTGCTGAGGAACTGCTTGTGAAGGGGTTAGGTCAGCAGCCATTTGATTAGTAGCCTTACCTTCATGACACCAGAGCCTTGTTGCATTGTAGTGGTCAAGGATTTTCCTGCTAACAGAAAGGTCAGCTGTTGAGCCCACCAGCCACTCCTCCAGAGAAATGATTTATCACCCAAAAAACATTTCTGAGTGCCTAACAAGCATGAATGTAACATAAAATGCTGACCTGAAAAAAAAAAAACACTATGAAAACTATTAAACGATAAAGTAATTAAGACCCAAAGAAAGAAATTGTTTAGTGTAGTTATATGAATACCAATGTCTCCTTGGTTGGTTTAGTTTCTGACACTGCAATTTCACAGTTTGCTTTCTCTAACATTTATAGTATTTTGCACAAGTCAAAAGATTCACAAAAATTTTTCATGTTTCTAAAACCCTGTTCTTTTATCTAAATTTGAAATGAAAAAATCCTCTCAAACCTATCATCGTAATTCTCATATCTGCATAAAATATGTGCCCATGCTCCCAAGGTCATCTAATACAATATTAAATACAGAAGGCAAATAACTCATTCAAAAGTGTTGATTGTGCATCATTATACACAAAATACCAAGTTGAAAAAGCACAGATCTTGCCATCAAGAGTTTGTAATCTAGTAAGGAAGCTAGGGTAGGCACATAAATGATTGCAGTATAAGACATAAGGGGAACCAACAGTGACCTCAACAAATGGAAGAATAGCCCATGCTCATGGATTAGAAAACTCAATATAGTGAAGATATTAGTTCTGCCCAAGGCACTATATACATTTAATGCAATACAATTACACCATCTTTTTTCAAAGAATTGGAAAAATTGATTACCAACTTCATATGGAGAGGGAAGAAGCACAGAATTAGCAAAGAACTCCTCAAGAAGGACAGAGTGGGAGGGCTTGCTTTACCTGACTTTAGCACATATTGTACAGCCACAGTGGTCAAAAATGCATGGTATTGGTATAATGACAGATATTCAGACCAATGGAAAAGAACTGAAAACCCAGAAATAAAACCATCAACATATATGCAACGATCTTTGATAAGG
>NW_022111373.1:43222709-43234251 GCF_000313985.2 Echinops telfairi | reverse complement strand
CTGATATTTCAAAAGACCACGTCCAAAGCATATGCTATCTGTAGGCAACTTGACATCCCCTTACAGAACTGCACAGATAAATTTGACTTTAGGCCTACTTGGTACATGTGCTTTTACTATACGTACAACAGGGCTTCAAAAAGTTCATGGAAAAGTAGAGTTCAATCATAAGGGAATGTTTCCACAAGCGTTTGTCATCTATTTATGTACTAAAGTCAGCTAGCATAAGTAAACAACTGTTATCTAAGGTATATAAACAACACCTCGTTTCCTGGGAGGGCAGATTAGAAGCATAATTTTTCTTGCTCTTTTCCTGTTCAATGGAGAAAACTTGTTTTTTGCCTTTTTACTTATCAGATGAAAGCTTTGCAGACATTTTCTTCTAGTGTATGTGTTGTCTACTCCCTCTCTCAATGTTTTCTGAAGAGGTATTTTTAATTTCTATGAATTTCAATTCCCAGCAGTGCAGGATTCACAGAAATCTTTAAAGAATTTAACAAGGCTTTGAATTTCTTGTTTTAACCCAGAAAACAGAGGTGACCACCAATGAGACTTCCATTCCCAGAGGCAACTGCCTTCTCACCTCTCCAACCTCATGTCCTCCCACTATGTCCAAAACCCAGTGATAGTGAACTTTTTTTCCAATGGTAATGTCCTTGTTACCTTCTTAGCTGCTAGGCACCTTGCGGGAGGCCTAGTCCGAAGTCTCTCATCAGGCTCCTATTTCCCTGGATTATGATTATTTTTTAAAAGAGAGAGGTAGAAAGATACTTATTGACTTACTGGTTTATAAAAATTCCAGGGTCAGGCTGGAGCTAGGGCTGACAAAGAATGACATCATGAATATCATGGATCAGGGCTCTCTACCATTTCTCTCTCTCTCTCTCTCTCACACACACACACACACACACACACACACACACTCACACTTCTGATTTGAAATATTACTTAGGAAAATGTCTGTGAAATTTTAAGGATAGACTCCCCTATCCCATATCTTTATCAATTCCTCAACAGGATTCAGAAACACAAAAACATTTTGCTTTTTCAGAAATTATGAGGGATGTACAAAGAGAAAAGCAGCATTTCTTCTTATAGCTCACCCTTTCAGGAGTGAGGAAACTTCCAGAAGAGTCCAAGAAAAATTTCCCTCACTGACACTACCTAGCCATTTCTTTTTTTTTTTTTTTCACTACCTAGCCATTTCTGAGCTAATCCTGAGCAAAGTGAATGGAAATGTTTCCAAGTACACAGTCCCATGCAGAAAATGTGGGAGGATCAGCTTCCCCTACAGCCAAAAGCTGGATGAGTGATAGACACCTAATCAAAATCAGGATTCCGAGAGCAATGATTAAGAGAAATAGCTGCTGGGCAGGAAACCAAAATTTCACTACAGATACGAGGCAGTAGTTGGAAATTCTAACCTCAAGTAATTTAGAGGAAAATAAGCATAAATGCATTTAAGCAGTTGAGTACACCAGACACTTCTCCCGAGAAATGAGTTATCATCCAGAAAACATTTCTGTGTGAAATGCACAATAAGAGAAGGTGTGCATTAATGTTCAAAAGGGAGAAAATGAACATGAAAGTTGTTGGTAACTGTAGGGAACATGCTCTTTGGACAGGTCCCCAATAGTTAATTCATATTTAACTCATAACCATATTAATTCATTTCACCCTCAAAGCAAACTCACAGCCCTCGAGTTGATTCTGAGCAACAGTGGTGAAGTCAGTAGTGGATTGGGCTGTTAACTACAAGGTCAACTGTTCAAAACTACCAGCTGCTCTGAGGGAGAAAGGTAAGACTTTCTACTCCTGTGAAGATTTAAAATCTCAGAAACCCAAAGGTGCAGTTCTACCCTGTCCTATAAGTTGCTGTGAATTAATCGCTCTATAAACTTTCTAGAAGTTAAATGTTGAATTATAACCTCAATATGTTGTTGATTGTCCTACAATAAGAATTTAAATATGGAGCACCAAAAAAACAAACAAGATCTTGAGTGACCATTAAAAGTATACTCTGAGGGTGCAGTGTAGCAACAATGAAGCATACAACTTTCCTCTGGTTCCTAAATGCTTCCTCCGCCCCCACTATCATGATCCGAATTCTACCTTACAAATCTGGCTAGACCAGAGGATGTACACTGGTACAGATAGGAACTGGAAACACAGGGAATCCAGGGCAGATGGCCCCCTCAGCACCAGTGGTGAGAGTGGCGATACTGGGAGGGTGGAGGGAGGATGGGGTAGAAAGGGGGAACCGATTACAAGGATCTACATATAACCTCCTCCCTAGGGGATAGATAACAGAAAAGTGGATGAAGGGAGACATCGGACAGTATAAGATATGACAAAATAATAATTTATAAATTATCAAGGGTTCATGAGGGAGGGGGAAATATTTGGGAGGGAGGGGAAAATGAGTTGCTGATACCAAGGGCTCAAGTAGAAAGCAAATGTTTTGAGAATGATGAGGGCAACAAATGTACAAATGTGCTTGGCAAAGTGGATGGTTGTATGGATTGTGATAAGAGTTGTATGAGCCCCCAATAAAATGATTTTTAAAAAACAAAGAAAGAAAGTGTGCTCTGA
Source organism: Echinops telfairi (assembly GCF_000313985.2). Classification (NCBI taxonomy): domain Eukaryota; kingdom Metazoa; phylum Chordata; class Mammalia; order Afrosoricida; family Tenrecidae; genus Echinops; species Echinops telfairi. The sequence goes on along the minus strand of NW_022111373.1, from coordinate 43,231,659 downwards.
AATAAAAGTTGTAAAATACTGCATTAGTCTACAAAGTCCAGGAATGACAAGGACCGGCACACCGGACCAAAGGTTGTAGGGGATTTTAGTAGTATTTTCACATCTGTACAGGGAAATATTTAAACTCTTTGCCATGTCATTTTCTTCTAAGCATATCCTTTATTGTAATACATCCATTTCAGTATTTGCTGTTGTAGGATGTCAGTGAGTTGATTGGGACTTACAGTGACCCTCTCCACAACAGAAGGCAACGCTGCCTGGGTCTGGACCTGCTCTCCATTGTTTCAGCCACTGTGCCACTCTACCTGCGCTAATTTACCAAGCTTGATGACCTTCTCTAAGGACTGATATTTCAAAAGACCACGTCCAAAGCATATGAGACAAAGTCTTGCCATCGTCATTTCTAAGGAGCATTCTGATTCACTTATGCTAACAGACTTGTACGTTCTTCTGGCACTTGCCCATAAAGACTTGTAAGCACACCATTCCATGCTTTTAGTTCCTCCCAGTTTGGATAGCTGATTTCTAAATCACCCATTCTGTGGGGTCACAGGTCCCCTACAGTCGAACAGGTCCTCAGGAGTGACTTTGCAACTGTGGAAACTGATAAAGACAGACAGACAGTGGGGCACAGGGACTCCTTGTTCTTATGTCAAGACCAAGAGTGTTACTGTATTTTCCAATGAGTATATATAATAGGGCTTACAGGCCTTTCACATCATACAGCGAACATATTACATAGTCAATGGATAATATCATAGTGGGCAACAAGCAATTAACTGTGTCACCCTCTTGACCTAGTGCTATTTAACCTCGAATGCCCCTGAGCCCTCCCCAGGGAAGTAATCTGTGATCAGTATCGATAAGCAGGAGACATCAGGAGGGTTTGCTATATTTTACAGTGGGTTCAATTATAGAACCTGATTGTCCTTATCTACAGTAACCTCCAAGACCAGGGAACAGCCAGATGCATGAATGATTCATCTTATATGCTAGTTTCCCTATGACAGTTCCTTTATTGAGAGGGTTTTTGAGGGACTCTGTTCAGTCATAAGAATGTATATTGAGATTTATTTATATCTTAAAACTATGAGTCTTCCCCCACCAGACTCAGCTTTCCAGACCCGTAATTATGAGAACAGAAGCTTTAGCTGCATTGCATTCTGATCCAGTCCCTCAGTTAACACCATTCATTCCTCTGAACCTAGCACCCGGAAAAGAACATGCAATTTTTAAAATCTGAACATCCTCATTCCAGGTGGCAATTTGAGCATCTGCAGTAATAATAAGCAAAGTAAAGTCCATTGAACTCCATTAGAATGCAACAATTTTCATCAACTCACAGGGTCAACATATTTTTCTTCATCCAGTTGGATTCTGGTCAACTCAGCTCTAGCCATCATTCCAAACTAGTTGAAATGTGTACCAGTAGCAAGCTAGGTAGTTCACATCCCTTGTTGTGCTTCCAACAATCGGGAACCTTCACAAACTCTCATCGGCTCTAGCCTCCTGGGGCTAGGTCAAGCCCATAAGCTTAGTGTAAAGTAAAACTGAGGCACAGGGAGATGGACAGGCATAACTGACAGGACAAAGGAGAGTAGAAACAGAAATAGCTTTGTTAGGGGAAGCTCCCAGACAAGGTTCCGTGACCTAGGCCAACAGGTCAGGGAAGTAGTGCTCAACAGTCCGGCATCAGGTTTTTAAAGGGCTGTGGAATGTGTGGCAATTAGCATATGGGGTCTGGTCACTCTTCACTCTGAGACTTGCTTGTCGACTCCTTATGGCTTTCTTTGAACCGGGAGCATCTGGTCTCACCCCACCCGTTAGCTTATCTGGCGCCTTCTGCTGCTGACCTCTGGGGACGTGCAGGGAAGCGGGGCCCTGACCTGCTTCAGCTTAGTGTTTGCACAACTCTTTAAACTTCAGAGCAGCCAGCCTTTTGCCTTCTCTCTATCTCTATACTTTGTAGAGCAGATCAACAGGATCAATGGACTATATCCAAAGTCAGTCCATTGGTTCACTGCTGATTTTCCCTTCCTTCCTTCCCTTCCACGGGTGGATCCATGTGGTCACTCAGTAAGCATATTAGTTTGCTCACTGACAGCCTGTAATTTTCAGTCCTAGAAAGATGTTTTCTTTGGTGGGCCCAGGCTATTCCAGCCTAACAAACTCCTTGCTCAAAATTCAAATTAGTGGTATTTTCCTTTTTTTCCCTTGGTTTTCTCGTCAGCAGTTAGGTGAGGCTGCATGTCTTTTCAAATGCAAATGTCCCTATCTTCAAGGCTCTGGGTGGAGCTTATTTTTTCTAAACCCTCTTATTCTCCAATGACTTAAAACAAAAGCCTGATATGAAATGGCTCAGTGGCTTAAACCAAAAGCTAAGATATGAAAATAATAACAATTTTTATTTTATCAAGGAGTCACAAGGTGGGAGGGAGGAGGGAGTGTAAAAAAAGGAGCTGATACCAAGGGCTCAAATAGAATGTAAATATTTAGAAAAGAATGATGGTAACATACGTATAAATATGCTGGATACAATTGATGTATAGATTATTATAAGAGCTATAAGAGCCCCCAATAATCTTTAAGAGATAAAAAATAAATAAAAGCCTGTTTCTCCTGGGCAATTTCTAACACCCCTTCTATCAAATCTAATTGTAAACACTGCAGACAGACCTAAATGTTCTCTCTAATCATAACTTCCAAAATTAATTTCATCACGCATTATATCTATAACACCGGGTAGAAAAAAACAATATAACCATAGTACATCCAGCTAAACAAATAATTCTAAACACAATTTCAATCCTCGAATTCAACCCAAGTTCAATCCTCTTTTCTTCTCCAGACAAGTCCATTCATATGCATGTGGTCTTAAGCCTCTGGCCAAAGGGAGTACTGGTATATAACAAGCCTTGGGCAAAAGCAGCTTTTTCCCCTCTTCGCTACAGTTTAATTCCCCCTATATTATAATTACAATTTTCATTTCCCACCCCCTTTATCATTTCACTTATAAATTCCCATATTTCCATGAATCTGTAGCCATTGCATGGCATTTCATTCTTCTGAGACCAGAGAGTAAAAAGCATAGGTGGGGAATGGCCATATCTCACCTTTTGCCTGTTTCCCTATTGCCAGGAGACAAGAGGAGTCAGACATGCCTGCATTCTCCATCTGTCTTCATCTTAGGCTGACACCCGCTGTTCCTCACAAAGCACGCTGCTTCTATGTCGGGTGTGATCGCTTGTTGCAATGGCCACACAGAACTCACAGACAATACTTACGGGCTTTTAGTAGGGGAGTTAGCCGGGTATTATCAGGCAGGCTTGGTAAATGGTAAGAATACAGTCATTGTCCACAACACTACCTCTCCTCAACCAGTAGCAAAGTCTCTCTCCAGCTCTGGCGTCTCCGCTATATGGTCCGGTTAGGTAGCTGGATAGGGCGTTGCTCCTCTCCATGCGTAGGGGGTCGCCTACAGGAAGTTGGAAGCCAATAAACGCTAAAGGGTATGCTCCAAATTAAGGCTCTGAGCTAGGAAGGGGTGGTACACCTGGGTGGGCCTCAATCTAGGCCAGGTGGGCTTAATTCAGCCACTGGGGTCAACCAGCACGTCGACCACGCCTCCCAGTTCCAGCCTTGATCTACTTTTTCTTTAAAAAAAAAAAATTACACTTATTCTAGCTTTTATGTCTAAGGTGTGTATCCTGAGACCACATATTGATGGATTGTATTTTCTTATCCATAGGCTATTGAATTATTAAATTATAGATGGAAAATAATGGTAGAAATGGACAAAACATGAAAACAACAAAAAAAGAGGGAGATGCATCAATTGATTATAAAGGTTTCTTCAGAGTAGTTATTGTTGTTGTTCCTGCTCTTAAGACCCCTATACAGCACCTGTGCTTGAGATGTTCTCCAAATTTGAGTGGGATGTACTCAAGGTTGTCTTTTGACTCTCATGGACTTGCTCTCATTTTCCTACACTTTAACCTGAGCATGAACACCTTGAGCAATTTGGTGGTCTTTTCCACAGTTAGCCACTGGTCTGGTTTTAGCTGCTAATGTTGAGCTTTTCCACATTTAGTCAATTTGATTTCTTTGTATTCCATCTGGAGAATTTCACATGTTGTTGAGGAAAACAAATGGTATTTGCAATGAAGAAGTCATCGGTATTGCAAATTCTATCGTGATCTATAACTTCATTTTTATCCCCCAGAACTTATTTTCCAACAACTGTTCCTTCCTATTTCCAACTTTCAAATTCCAATCATCAGTAATTATCAATTCATCTTGATTGCATGTTGATTGCAAATTGATTACATTTCAGAATGAGGATTTTGGTACAATTCTTCAGTTTCTTCATCACTAGCTTTAATGATTGGTATATAAATTTGAGTAATAGTTGTGTTGATAGGATTTTCTTGAAGGTGGGTTGATAGATAAACTCGTATCACAGACAGCATTGTACTTCAAGATAGAACTTTGAATGTCCTTTCTGTTGAACGCTACGTCAGTCCTCTTGTTCGTGTCTTTCCCAGCTTGAAACCACGAGTTCAAAAGAATAGCCCATTTCAGCTCACTAACACCTAGAATATTGATCTTTATGAGTGCCATTTTATTTTTAACAACTTCTTATTCTTCTAGATTCCTACTTCACAAATTCCAAGGTCCCATTTTAAGTGGTGTTTACCGTTTACTCCCACAGCTTTACTCCGTCCATGTGATCAGGGTTGACTACTTTGAGAAGGCAGCTCTTCCTCAGTCATATTTTAAGAGCCTTTAGGCCTGAGGGTTCATCTGGCACTATCTCTGACAATGTTCTGCTTCTGTTCATGAGGTTTTCAGTAACTGACAATGGTTTGATGCCATCCATCGTTTTCAGTGGTTAATTCCTCTGAAATGGACAGCCTATTCCTTCTTTGCAGTCCTTTCTAAGTCTGGAAGCTTTGTTGAAACTTGTTCACTTTGGATTACCCTACAGGTATTTAAAATAATAGTAAATAACGAAGACATTGCTTTCAGCATCAACAGAAGCCACCACAGTGCAACAAACTGACAGTCAAGTGGTGGGCAGAAGTTATTTTAATGTGGTAAACGGCTGACATCTGGTGGTAAAACTTGGTAAAAATTCATGTGGATTCTTTGCACTTATGAAACAGGTGAATAATGGACTCTATCTTCAAGAAAATTACGTTGCTGTCAGTTATCCAGTTGTTATGTTAAGTCTACATCATGTCAAATGTCTGGGTGTTTGAAAATATCTGGAAAAATACACATTCTCATCACTGGACACAGTCCCTCCAATCACCCCCCATAAAGGAACTGTCCTAAAGGAGCTACCATATAAGGTGAATCATTCGTGTGTGTGGCTCTTCCCTGTGCCTGGAAGTTATCTGTAGATAAGAGCAAGCAGGTTATATAGCAAAACCCACCTTAAAACGTAGGACACCCCCGGGGAGAGGGCTCAGGGGTTTTGAGGTCAACTAACACTATGATGACTCACCTCATTGATGTTTTATTATGCTACACACTTATGATATTACCCATTGACTCTGTAAGATCTTTTGAAAGATCTATAAACCCCATTATATATACCCATTGGAAAATACATTCATTCTCTTGGTCCTGACAGGGACAAGGAGCCTTGTGCCCCACTGTCTGTCTGTCTTATTTTCCACAATCGCAAGTCACTCGTGAGGACCCAATCAGGTGTGGGTGACCCATGTACCCCTACACTTTCCCTCTCCAAGTTGCTTGTGAGTTCCCACAGAGAAACTTTCAATTATCAGCTGAGCCCTTAAATCTGCATCATGACTCCGATTAGGTTCACGATTAACATAATGAAAAGAAAATTATTAAAGTGTGCTTGGGTTGCATAATGGAAAAAGGAGGCTCATTCTAATACTCAGTCACTGTCAATGAGGTTCAACAATGACCCATCTTCTTTTCTTTTTTCAAAATCATTTTATTGGGGGCTTGTACAACTCTTATCACAATCCAAACATACATCCATTGTGCCAAGCACATTTGTACATTTGTTGCCATCATCATTCTCAAAACATTTACTTTCTACTTGAGCCCTTGGTATCAGCTTCTTATTTTCCCCCCTCCCTCCTCACCACCCCTCCATCATGAACCCCTGATAATTTATAAATTATTATTTTGTCATATCTTGCCCTGTCCGACGTCTCCCCTTCACCACTTTTCTGTTGTCCATCCCCCAGGGAGGAGGTTATATGTAGATTCTTGTGTTCAGTTCCCCCTTTCTACTCCACCTTCCCTTCACCCTCCCGGTATTGCCACTCTCACCACTGGTCCATCTGTTCTGGATTCCCTGTGTTTCCAGTTCCTATCTGTACCAGTGTACATCCTCTGGTCTAGCCAGATTTGTAAGGTAGAATTGGGATCATGATAATAGTGGGGGCAACAATGACCTATTATTGTATAGTCTCCTGTGTAATTGTTTTTAAGGCTACATTTATATGGACTCATGTTAAATTGTCTCTTGTTTAAATTAGTAAATCAAGCAATTAGCTAACACATCTTCACTGAGCACATATAGTTTTAATCTCTGTGTAATGTACCATAGAGAACTAAAATAGGATATGGTTCTTTCTTTAAAGATGTACAGCAATGTTGAAAAGAAATGAGTAATGAACAAGAGAGCTCTGTTAAACAAATACATTATGCATAACAGAGGGTAACTGATCTAGTTTTCTCAGAAAATAAAACAACAAAGATTAAAATTGTCAAGTGGGGTTTACTGGAGGATATAGGATTTTTCCTGGTCTTCTAGGAAGAGGTGGGATGGGATACAAAAAAAGTAGACAGAATGGAAGATATTCCAGATGGGTGTGATAAAATGAATGACAAATAAACACTTGAATGGTTACAGGAAAGCCACGGAACAGTGCATTGGCCCAGGGGCCTGTCGGAAATGCTCCAAACCCAAGCTCCCTGCCGTCTAGTCAATGACAATTAGAGCAACCCTGTATGACCAGGTAGAATGGTCACTGTGAGTTTCTAAGAAAATAACTTTTTTTTACTGAACATTAATTTTATGTATTAAACAAAAGTGATTCAGCTCGCACTCATTTTATATTTTCTTCCAGAGCATAATCTGGTAAGAGACTACTGGTTTTTATAATTCAAGAATCTCTAACTTCTCATAAACTGTCATCTCTACTGGTGTGAATTATGTACAAAAATATGACAATATGTTTTCCTTTAAATAGATTTTCATACCTTTTATAATTATGCTTGTATAAATGACAACAATAAAAATAAAACTGACCCGGTGTAAATAAATATTGGCAGAGCCTTTTGCATTGAAGAGCCTAATGGATAATGTCATTAAAATAAATTTCATCAAAATAAGAGAAAAATATATTATCTCTCATGAAACATAATAATTATAGGGGCCACTTGATACTATATTAAATGGAAAATAGATATTACACAGACATAATTCCAATGCTTTCTGTGGGGTGGAAAGAGGGAAGGAAGGCATTTAACGTATTTATCTTTCTTCTATTATTAAAAATGATTACGTTTAATTTCTAATTTGAAGAAACTATTGATCTTGAAAATCAAATTAAGTGGTTTTTATCTAAATAGAGAATTAAAGTTAATACTTGATTAAGAAGCAAGTCTTCTCTGTTTTCCTCCAAAATAGAAAAAAATTCTAGTGATAGCCTTTGAAATTTTCTGTGAATTCTAAGGTCAATTTAAGTGACTTGATCCAGCTTGTGGGCACAGAGCTTTGATTTGTCCTTACACTTTGCATACATAACAATCTCTTTTCTCATCTTAAGTTTATCAAGATTTGTGAGTTTTAGGTTTATAATTCATGGTTGTTGTGAGGGGCAGTCAAGTAGATTTCAAGAGGCAGGATCACAATGAGACATAGCCAGGTCCTGAGCCATCCTTACAAACGGGTGTTAAACTTGGGCCATTGTTGCTGCCATTGTGTCAGTCCAACTCCTCAAGGTTCTTGTTTATTGTTCTTCCACTTTACCAAGTATTTTGTCCTTTTCCAGGGACTGACTTCTCATGATAACCTTTTGAAGAGTCACTCTGCCTATACTTTTTTCAAGATAGGTTTGTTTATTTTTCTGGCAGTCTATGATACTTTCAATATTCTTTGCCAACACAATACTTCAGATATATCAAATTTCATTTTTTTGTTAAATCAATGATTCCAATTAAATACTTTCCTGAGGGAAGTGTGTCTCCCTAGTCTTGTTGTTCACAGAGTGAAGTTGTGCCACAGAATTTGCTTGGCTGTAATCTTTACAAAAGGACATCTCCAGCACTTTCATTTGAAGTGCTTTTGAGGGGGTTTGAACCATAGACCTAACATCCTTATACCCTTTTAGTCCTCAGCATTCATGTCCAAAGGGCATGCCTTCAACAAGACACCATAGCTCTTCTTGCAGTCAAGGATGGAGCAGTCTAGTGCCAACCCCCACTCCATGACACCTCTAGACTTTCTGTGTGGCCCCTTGAGAATCTCCTCCAACCAGTTCAGATGAGGTGCCAAGTACTGCCCCCTAGTGAAGTCACCTTCCTCAGGGACTTGGTGGCATTGCTCCCATTCCTGTTCTTTTGCACTCCCCTCTTGGTTTGCACCCATGTGGGTGGCTCAGGCCTGCCACACTCTCAGAACTGTGTCTTCAGGGCTGTCCTGGGTAGCACTGTCATCCAGGGAGGGGAAGTCATGTCTTGAGCGGAGACCAGCCCTCCAGTCCTCTCGTGATTGAGTTGCTCAGAGCAGGAACGTCACCCTCAAGGCATGGCACACTGGAATGAGATCTATTCTTTCTCTCCTTTTCCTCTTAATTTTCCAGTCTATCAACAGGAGCATCTGGCAGGTGATTCTACCAGGACGCCATCTTGACTCAAAATCTGCAGACAGAAATTTTGACCCTCCTGTTTACTTTCA
>NW_022111373.1:43220599-43221546 GCF_000313985.2 Echinops telfairi | reverse complement strand
AAAGTGGTTAGTAAAATGTTCTCAATGAATTTGTTTCCTGCTAGAGCAATCTCTGAGATCTATAAAGGTCCACTGAGGGACTGGGTGGGAAATGAACTAAGGACCACATGTGTAGAGTAAATACCAAGACTGAATTCTATGAACACTATGAACACTAACTCACAGCCATGGAATCGATCCTGGCACATAGCAACCCTTTAAGACAGGGCAGAACTCCTCCTATGGGATCCTAAGACTGTAATTCTTTACAGCAGTAGAAAGCCTTATTTTTCTCCTGAGGAAAGCTTGGTGGTTTTGAACTGCTGACCTTGTGAGTTGCAGCCCAATGCATAAACACTTCTCCGTCAGTGCTCCTTCTATGAGTAGTAGTAACTAAAAATAGACCTCTATATAAAATAAATTTGATCAATTCCTATGCCATATGTGACAAGACAACCCACAAAGTGCTGCAAACCAGTTCTATCAGTGATATAGCTGTCATAGTCTTCTTTGCTGGTGCATTGAGTCATAGCAACTCTAAGTACAACAAAACACCCTGAATCTCCTTAGGGTGCCATCAAAAACAGGTCCAATCAAAACAGTTATAGCTGAGAAGATCTGTTGAGCTAGTCAAATTCCAGGTAGAAAGGCCAATTTGGAAAGTTACGGTGACTGGTTTTGGGGGACTTCAAAGGGGCAATCTTGATATGTTTTCATGAAGAATGCACAGGTGCTTATCATGTAGAAGTTGAACATTGAAAACTGAACTTCCTTAAAAAACTGGTGGAAACATAAGCTCTTTGAGCTAGCTGATGTTTGCATAATGCTTTTGAAACCCTTCCTGATGGAAGCTTGTTGAAGCCAAGATGTTTGCTTACAATTAAAAATGTGCAATCATGTGAAATCCCTTGAGTCAATGAAATTTCTATGATTGTCTTTCACCAGTTTTTTGACTTCACCTACTGGTT
>NW_022111373.1:43219098-43220499 GCF_000313985.2 Echinops telfairi | reverse complement strand
TGTGTGTGTGTGTGTGTGTGTGTGTGTGTGTGTGTGTTTATTTGGCAGCATTCCCATAAACTTGTTGCAAAGTTTCAGTGATGGAAGATGTTGATTTAAGTTTTGTTCAAATTTCTATATTATCATTGACCTCAAAATCATTTTCCCGGTAACGCAAAAGATAAGTGTACAAAGAACATGTCTGTAGCCACTCACTGGCCACAGATACAGGTTGAAATATGTTCTGTTTGGAATAAACCCGTGCAAACATAAAGTAGACCCTAACGATACTTTCTTAACTTCATATATCCAAGATGCATAAGAACATATATTAATGCACAAACATGAACACAAATATTTATAGTAGCATTCTTCATAAAGAAAAAAAGGAAACCATTCTAATAACCACCAACTGGTGAAAGAGTAAATAAGTGTGGTATATCTAGACAATGAAATATTATTCAATAATAAAAAGAAATGACATTCTGATAAATTCTTGAATATGGATGGATTTCGAAAGTGTTACACTAGATGACACAAGTTAGTCCAAAAAGTCCACAAATCATATAATTTATATAGTCTATAACAGGCAAATCTGTAAAGGAAGAAATAGATTAGTGATTAGCTAGGTCTAGGGATGTGGTTAGAATACTGAGTGACTGCTAAGGGGTCTAGGGGATGGGATTTCCTTTTAGAGTGAAAATATCCTAAAATTATAGATTGTGATGATTGTTTTGTTTACATTGAATGAGTGAGTTTTATGGTACATGAATTATATCTCAGTCATTTATTAAAAAAAAAACCTGTAAAGAGTGTTGTCCCCTGTAGCGTTTTGGGTCAGTGAAGGATAGCACTATGGGGGACAACACTGGACACAGGGCAGGATTTGTGCCTGATCTGACCCCACCACACTGGGGTGAAACACTAAGATCGTGCAACAGAGCAGCAAGGGGGGGGGCAGAGCAATGAAGTCCTCAGGGAATGCCAAAAATAGACTTTGGAGTCAGGGTGCAGCACCCAGCAGACTCCACTGGAAAACACTCCTAAAGGTCAACAAACAGATCTTGAACTACTTTTAGCCTTTTTTTGGTCATTGTTTGTTGTTCTTGTTTTGTTTTCTTTTGTTGCTTTGATTTGCTCTGTCTTGTTTATGTGCATATTTTTATCTCTGCAAGACTATCTAGGTAAGATAGGCAGGATAAACAATCTGGAGGAGAAAACAATGGGGATATGGAAGAGGGGGAGGCGGGGGAAAGAAAGTGGATGTTAACAAATCCAGGGACAAGGGAACAAGTGACCTAAAATCGATGGCAAGGAGGATGTAGGAGGCTTGGTAAGGCTTGATCAAGGGAAATGTAACCAAGAGGAATTACTAAACCCACATGAAGCTTGAACATGATAGTGGGACAAGAGGAAAATAAA
>NW_022111373.1:43217140-43218201 GCF_000313985.2 Echinops telfairi | reverse complement strand
AACAGTGATCTACCTATAACCCCCTCCCAGGTATATGGACAACAGAAAAGTGGGGGAAGGGAAATATCTGTCAGTGTAAGATGTGAAAAATAATTTATAAATTATCATACCTATCTTTGAATGTAAGGATGAATCCTATAGCTAAAAATGTATTTTTATTTTGTAAATATTAGTGATTTACTCCTTTTATAAAACAAAAAACCCATTTTACACTTGAAATGTAAACCAAACTCTAATTGAAAAATAATTTTTCAAGCCATGAAAGTATTCTCATTCACAACATATCTTTTTCTTAGCTCAGCATCTCCACTTGTAGATCATGTTTTACAATGTTTATTAAAATACCACAAGGTGGCATACAAAACATCATAAAGGCATTTCCAAATTTTTTGTTCAATATTTACTATACTTAAGAGGACTCCCAAATCATTGACACTGAGGAGATTCCAACTCACAGCACCCCATAGGACATGGCAGAACTGCTGCTATGGGTTCCGAGATAAACTCTTTATAGTAGAGTAGAAAGCCTCATCTCTCTAATGGCTTCAAATGGCTTTTCTTGCAATTAGCTCAATGTGTAACCACTATGCCACCAGGGCCTAGACTTACAGAAAGCCTCTCTTTGCAGGAGGGCCTTTGCTAGAGATCTGAGGGCTGTCCTGCTCCCGCTACACTCTTCCTTTGGGGTGAGGGGACTCGGCACCCAGGAATCTGTATACCTGCACCTACATTCCCACTTTTCCAGGGCCTACTTCATCTGTCACCAGAGCATGGGACAGTCAGCTGGAGTGTCTGAAACTAGTGTTCGAGAGGCATATCCGTGTAAACATGCTGAGACAAGGTGAAGCTGACTGGGGGTCTGAGGAGACCAGCTCTCCTGTAATCACTCACCAGTTCTGGGCTCAAGAGGAATCCAAGAGTTCTACATATGACATTTAAGATATATTTGCCAAGATGGAAAATTTCTTAGCTTGGTTTACAGCTTTTAATTATTTAGGTATATCGTTTATGGACCTTTTTCACTCCTGATAGGGCCTGGCAAACAATACAGCTCTCTCTCT
>NW_022111373.1:43214320-43215028 GCF_000313985.2 Echinops telfairi | reverse complement strand
AAAAAAAAAAAGAGTCTGGTAGCATAGTGGGTTATGGATTGGGTTGCTAACAGCAAGGTTAGCAGTTCAAAACTACCACCTGCTTCTTGAGAGAAATATGAAGCTTTCTGCTCCAATAGATTTACGGCTTCGGCAACCCAAAGGGTTGCTATGAATTCTAATTAACTCAAGGGCAGTAGGTTATCTCGTACTTAGCTCTCCTATGGAATTAGATGTGGCTGTGTAGCTAGTTTTGTTATTGTTAAAACAATTGGTTTTATAACAGCTTTATTAGGATAGAATTCACATACCATAAAGTTCACCCTTGTAAGTGCACAATTTAGTAGATTTCAGTGCATATTCACAGAATATGTAACAGTCACTATTATCTGAGTTGGCTAGGACTTTTGAAAGAAATCCCAGACTTGGCAGCATGCAGCGAGGTTCAAAGGAACCCTTAGAGCTGATGATCTGCTGGTAATGTGCTTCCAAAAGACGAACTGCCTTAACAATCCCATGGAGCACAATTCTGACAAACTCAATGGCCGCTGGTTAGTAACGTAAGTACTTTCATCGATGCTCTTTCTTCCCAGAGCTTTCCAAGAAATAGTGTTCAACAGTTATGTCATTTAAAATCTTCAGTGTCAGTTATCATTACACCTACTCCTTACCTGTTGATAATCTCTGACATTTCACACAATCCTAAAAACCACTATCTATTTTGCACCT
>NW_022111373.1:43211659-43213122 GCF_000313985.2 Echinops telfairi | reverse complement strand
TGAGTTTTTCCTACAATATTATTTTTATAAGCTCCAATAATGGGGCAAGTTTAATTTAACCCATTGCTATGCTTGATTTGATATTTATTAATCCCTGCAGGGATTTAAAATTTATTTTTAAAGGAGGAGTGGGTATTCCAGAAAAATTAAAGCTGAAAAGGTAGTACAGATACCAGACAATTTTGGAGTTTTGAGCAGCAATTTAATTTACTTCCTCAGATGTAAGCGTGTTTTGCCTTCCTCTCATTTTAGAAGTGGATTCTATACACGAGGTGCTTCCTCTGCCTTTGTATATGTGCGGTACCATTCAAACCTGGTCAGAATTTTGGATAGTTGTAATAGAAACATCCGGATTTAGTTATCAAGAATGTGTCAAGTCACTTATTCTATACAACTTTTTTTGATAAATTATATATCAAGGGTTTATACATTATAAACAGGTATTTAAAATTAATTTTGATGTTTACTAACTAAAGTACACAAGAACTTGGTTTGAAGAGTCCAACAGATAGAAAGTTTGCTTGCCAAGAGTACCACGATCTTCTATCAATGGAGAGATTTTGGCATTTCTATATTCTAGTAGTTCATACTCCTTGGTCGATGTCAGTAGTTCATTATCCACTACAGTAATAGTTGCATCTTCTCCCAGAATATTTGTTTGGCATGCTCCAACTGGAATTTCAGGCAACCCGATGTAGTCATGATCTGGTACTACTGAACCTTGTGAGAAATAAAGAGTGTCTGCAAGAAGAAACATCGTAAATTTGGATTTTAGAAGGACAATTAAATAATTTAAAAGTAAACAGTGTTAAATGAGGAACAAAATCCCAAGTCATAAAAAGATCAACTTTGGGGAGGTTCTCTTATGTATTAAATATACATGTGAAAAAATGAATACAGTATAGAATTTTAACGGTTCTAACATTGACTACAAGAGGAATTAAGGATTTAAAAACAGCTAGTTTTCCTATGTTCTTGCTGTCTTTGGTAGGTGGGTTGAATGAAAGATGCATGATACTTAATTGGCCTACTGTTTTCTTTACAGATAAAAATTTAAAAATTACCCAGCACCCCCCTGGCAATGAAAACCTTTTGCACCGTATAGCCCATAATCCAAGATAAAGTTGGATTTCTGCATTTGCCTCCTCCGTGGATTGCTTCAGCTCCCCACAGGAGAAGGCCCTGCTCCTTTGGGAAGCACTGGGACAGATCTTTAAAAGTTGTAAAACTACATGTGTCCTTGAAAAATATTGCTAGTATTCTTAATATACTCTATAAAGCATTTCTGGTTGAATGGAGTCTGAAAGACATAACCAAAAGACAGAGAAGAACTGTCCCCTTTGGGTTTCCAAGGCGATCATCTCCATGAGGTTATCTCGTACTTAGCTCTCCTATGGAATTAGATGTGGCTGTGTAGCTAGTTTTGTTATTGTTAAAACAATTGGTTTTATAACAGCTTTATT
>NW_022111373.1:43190271-43210406 GCF_000313985.2 Echinops telfairi | reverse complement strand
CAGACAAATAAATTCATATTTGTTTTGGCTCATCCAAACTTAAACCAAATAAATAACTAGATGATTATTCAAAGGCATTTTTGTTTTTGTATAATTCAGCTCATGGATTCTTTTAAAAATCAACTTGTGAATATTTTCGGAAAAAAATGTGATACTTGGGGGGGAGTGGCAGAAATAACATTTATTTTAAATTTCTACAAATAACAGGAACAGGAAATTCATCCAATACGCATCAAGAATTAGATTCTAGGATTGCTTGAGTAATACTTCTTTTGGTTAACAAGAAAAACAAAACACTAGAAAACCACTTCACTCATTAATGTTTCCTTTTTTTTTTTATTGCTGGTGGCAACATCTACAACAAATTCAAGTATAAGTCAAAAGTTATACTGCCTCTATTTATAAACTTGTTTTATTCAATCTATACTGAAATATTTGAGAAGCAAAATGGATAGCTTCCATTCTAAGACCATTTTTGGCAAAGGCAAATTGCTAAACGTTGAAACCCCTCATGACACAGTACCATTTTAAATGCGATTTTACGTTCATTACAGAAGGTTAGCATATTGAAAAGAAGTACCATTGCCAAAGATTAAAAGGAAAATTATGCTGAAAAACAAAGACATGCACCTGTATAACTTTTAGTTTTCCTCACAGAAGAGAGGGTCCATAAAAGAGAGAAACCAAAGAGCTGACAACAAAGGTACTTTTCAGTTTCATAATTCGGACACGGTTATCTTTTCTGGGTAGAGCAATTGGGCCTAGCACATCACAAGCAGGGGAAAGGTACTATGAGCTTTACACAGCACTGTGGCCCAGATCAACAGCAGAGCTCCACCATCACAGAGAGGCCCTTGGAGGTCATCACACCTACAAATAGTACAGGGTAAGTGAAGGGTGCTTGTTGTTGCAGTTAGTGTTACCTCAGCCTGTTCAAGAACTTAGTTACCTTGTTTACAAATATACTATCCTGTATTTTCCATCAAATGATCATTAATTGCTTTTAAGTAAGTGCTGACAAGTGGTGACTATATGACGTAACAAGAACAAGATGTTGCATGGCCCTGGCCATCTCCATGACCTTTGCTCTGCTGAGTCCACTTTTAAACCACTGTCAATCCATTTCATCTGTTGTTGCCAACCTTTCACATCAAATATGACTCATATTCAAATAACACTTGTATTGATACTTTTGTTTAAAATAACAAGACAAAGTAAAGCATTACCAATAAAGTAGGCTTTAACCTGAAAGTAGAGCAGAACTGTTCTTTCTAGTCTATGAAAGCAAGGGTGAGATCTAGGTATGTTAGCTATTCAGAATTAGTCAAGTTTCTGCTAGTGTTAACATTTCTAGCCCTGAAAACCAACGGGGGAAATTCTACTCTGTCTTATAGATTGGAGCTCGATAACATCATTTAAAGAACACTGGTAGATAGGGGAACCCTAGTGGCCTTGTAGTTATGCGTTGCTCTGCTAACCGCAGGGTCAGCAGTTTGAAAACACCAGCCATGCCTTGGAAGAAAGATGGGGCTGTACACTCACATAAAGAGTTACAGTCTCGGAAACAACAACAGAGGCCTGTCCTATACAGTCGTTATGAGTTGGAATCGCCTGGATGGCAGTGAATTTAGCTTTTGGTTGGTGGATAATGGCTAGGTGCTCAAAAGGTTGGTAGATCAAAGACACTCAGTGGCTCTGTAGAAGAAAGGACTGGAAATCTGCTTCCATAAAAATTAATAGCTACATTTCAGTATGGGAAGTTCTACTCTGTCATTGGGTCCACTATGAGTTAAAAATAAATCTGACAGCATCTAACCAAAAGGTAATTTAGGGAGCTATCATTTCCTTATAGCATCTTGTAATGTTCTAAGCATACTCTAAGCCACATTGTCACCTGACCCCACCCAAGACCTATGACCCTAAATTAAAAATTAATCATATTCTTTTAGTTCTTTAAACTGAATTCCGATCAGTATGCTTTTGCAAGTAAATATTTTACTTGCTGATTTTAGTTGCTAATTTTTTTTCTCCACAGGCAAAAATGAAGCACAAGGTAATTAAATTGAACATTATGGCAGCAAAAACAGAGGATATAATTCTTTCTTCTGGGACAGAGGTCCAGCAATTCCTATATGAAGTATGAAAGGACAGCAGATTATCAAAATTTTAAAAATCCCTCAGACTTGAAAGTTCCAGACCAGGCATTCTAATAACAGACTACTTATACCAACAGATTAACTCCACGAATTGCATAAACATGTGGAACAGAACGCCTAACAGCAATTACCAAAAACGCATTTGTTATAACTTCTTTGTTCAAAAACAGTCAAAATGTGGTTCCCTTAATTAAATTGCATGCAAGAGATAAACATTTTTAAAAATAAAATAAAAATGTAGCAAAGTCACTGACACTTACCTTGTTCAGTGGATTCTCTTACATAGGGTCTAAGATGAGACATTTTGATAGGTCTTTTAAGTCTAGCTCCAGTGCTGTTGCGCAGGACAGCACATCCACTCTCTGTAATATAGTCTATGACGCAAGGGCCAACCCATTCAGACTGGAAATGACTGTCCTTCCACCAGTTTTTCCTTTGTCTTAAGATTTCATGACCCACTTTTAGATGAAATGGATTTAATTTCTTTTTTTTTCAGCAGCAATCTTGCTTTTATTTACTTCATCAGAATTGTTATTCTCCATCTACAAGCACCAAAAACAAACAGAGAGGAATGAAAAAGCAATAATTTCTAGAAGGCAGTTATTGTAACAAAATGATTGATATGCTAGCAAAAGATAGGCATGAGTTCTATTTATTTCTTAAAATAATGATTTCATAGTTGCTATTAGTACATTTACTTTGTATAAAGTAAATAAGGTATAAATAGGTTTAAAAGTTTTTCTAAATCAAACATATGGAAAACAAGAAGATTAGGGATTTGAACCCATATCTGTTTGATTTTAAAATTCATTTTTCTCCCACTATTATTTCTCAGAATTTCATAGCTAATAAACATCATACTATTTAATCACAATAAATAGGTTTGATAGAAAACTTTAATCTTCAGAGTTTATAATGTAGTATGTATATATTCTGAAACTGACAATAAATGATCACATTATTGATTTTTTCTATTAAATAGGAGTCATCTGGCCTGCTGAAGTTGTCTTATTCACCATTATTTTATCAACTTCTTTAAGTGCATCTAGAATTTTAGCAAACATACTTGTATTATCACCATCCACTTCATGAAGACTATCAGAAGTCTCGGTTATATTAGGATTTTGATTAAACATTTGAAAATATGGTGTGTTTTTAGCAGGTTCCTATTTTGAGGAAAATAAACAGCAAATATTTATCTAGCCAAGAAATAATCACTCATATCTTCTAAGAACAGAATTATAAAAAGGCACATACCAAGTGAGTTATATTGAATGCAAATGAAACAGCTGATAGATGATCATCCGAGTTTTCTGGGTGGTCAGCACAGTGTTTGAAGAGATAAGTTTTGATTGTGCTAGGTATACTTTCAGTGGGATTGAGAGTTTGAGAGACGTGAGATATTACAATGTGTTTTGTGCCAAACAATCCATAGAGCTCTACATAGATCTAAAAAAGATATTAAAACAAAGCTGACTTTTAAAAATCAGTATTTCCACTGGTTAAAAAAGTTCAAAAGAATTTGAATCTTGTCTTTTTCATTGACCCTTTCAAAGACTTTTGAAGATTAAATGAGTTCATGTTTCCAAAGCATGTAAAGGATTCTTGGAAAGTAGTAAAAACTCTTTAACTCTTAACTGCTGTTATTATTGTTATATTTTTATGTTCAAACCTAAAAGAATTCAAAGAGCTTAGAAGTTTTCCAATAAACCTGTTAAATCTAAAATAACTTACATTTTTCTATCTTACTCTTTCTTTTTAAAATGGGATAAACAATGGGTCAGTTTACTATTTTTTTTCAGTTTACTATTTTTAAAATAAGAATATTTCCTGATGCTTAATTGGAAGTAGTAGGCAAACAGAGCAAATAAAAAGGTAAAAATAAAATATGAGATAACAATAAATAATATTGTATTTCTAAAGTTCACTTATAGGTAGATAGGGGTGGTTATATAACTTAGTTCTGGTTAAAAACAGTAGGTGTGGGGCTCTTAAAAATTTGGGGCAGAATCAACTGGTGATTTCTTCAATATTGCCTCCCCTCTTCTTTTGAAAATGTAGAAGAGGCACTGGCTTATCCCATGAGCAAAAGATTTAGGGCCACACCCCAAAGAATATGGAACAGAGGGCTAGAAACACTTCTTTCATAGAATTTGTGAGTATTTTATATCCATACCTGTTCTTTGAGAGGGGGACACAAAGGCAAAGAAAAGGTTTTCTCGTTTTTAATGCTGAATTCAAATAAAATAATTAAATAATTTTGATTTGGAAAAAGCAATCTTTCAGTATTGACTATTCACATCCATGAACAAAATGTAGGATTCCATTTAATGAAGTCCTTCTTTATTTGTCAATCATAAACACTTTAAAATAGAAGTAAATAAAATCATTTGGCCCATTCTAAATTTAATTTCAGGATAACTTAAGATAACTTTATAATTATTTAGTGGCACAATAAAACCTGAATTTCTGGTTTCCGATTTCTACTCCAATCACCTTTGTCATGTTTAAGACTCTACCTCTCATATGTATCGAATAAACTGTCCTCTTTGTTGTTGGGTCCTGTCATATTCTGGCTCCTAGTGACCCCACAGACAACAGAACCAACCATGGCCTGGACCCATGCCGTCCTCACAGTCATTGATGTTTGAGTCAATTGCTGTAGCCATCATGCTATTCCATCTCACGGAGGGTGTTCCTCGTGGTGCTGTGTACTTAGCCAAGCATGATGTCCCTCTCCAGGGACTGGCTCCTCCTGATAACATGCTCAAAGCAAATAAGATAAAGTCTTGCTAGGCTTGCTTTTAAGGAGTATTCTAGCTGTACTTTTTCCAATAAAGATTTATTCGTTCTTCTGGCAGTCTATTATGTGTCTATTCAATATATTCAATATTATTTGTCAACACTGTAACTCAAATATATCAATTCTTCTGCATTCTTCCTTATTCACTGTTCAGCTTTCACATGCTTATGAGGTAACTGATAATACCAGGCCAGGTGCACCTTAGTCCTCAAGGCAATATTTTGCTTTTCAGTACTTTAAGGAAGTCATGCCTTATGTGAATGTTCTTTGAAGCAAGGATGAGGTGACTTTTATCTCATGTACTCTGGACATGTTGTCAAGAGAGACCAGTCCCTGGTCTCTGGAAAAGGACATTATGCTTGGTAAGTATAAGGAAGTGTAAAAGAGAAAGACCCTCGCCAGATAAACTGCAGGGTGGCTGCAACAATGGACTCACATGACAGCTGTGTAGAAGGCAGGACCAGGCAGTCTTCCCTTCTATTGCACATAAGGTCACTATGAGTGGGAATCGACTGGACTGCACCTAACAAGGAGGTCTATATCACTGAACTCTTAATTGTGTGATGTGTGGACTATGTGTCAATTAAACGGTTTAAAAAATTAATATGGCAATTAACAAACAAGGTCTTTTGTAGCAGATCTGTATAATACAATATGACTAATTTTTATGACTATACTTATTACGCCTCCTATAATACATCATTGACACTCAGTGATGGCAATGGAAGGTAAGTAAGATCTAAGTAGTTTGCTTTACCTGATGGGTAAATTCATCTCTTTGATCCATTATTATTTTCTGAGGAGGGCCATATAAAAAAAATATATTGATAATGGCTTTAGAAATTTCAGATGCTGAAATATCAGAGAGGGGCAAAATCACAACCCATTTTGTGAACAAATTGGTCATGATTGTAGCATATACATGACTTCTGTTGCTCATTTGAAAAGGTCCCATCAAATCAATGGTCACTATACTCCATGGATTTTCCACCTTGAGAATGAGCTGTTTAGATGCTATAAAAACTGCATTTTTGGCCACTTGGCAATGCTGACAGGCATATACCTAAAAAAGGACACATAATAAAAATAAAATATAGAAATGTTAATATAGTAAAAATAATAAAAGAAAGTTTATACATTTCAATTCCAAAATGATTAATAGGTACTCTGTTGTGAAGGAGCTCTGGTGGTCTAGTGCTTATGCGTTGAGCTGTAATCTGCATGGTTGTTAGTTCAAAACCACCAGCAGCTCCAGGGGAGGAAAATGGGCTTTCTGCTCCTATAAACAGCAAATCTTAGAAACCCACAGGGTGGTTCACTATGAGTCAGCTTTGACTCGATGGCTGTTAATTCTGTTGCAAAGGTGCTTTTCGACAGACTAGATCACTCAGTTATGCTGTCTATTCAGGATGGTAAGCAAATAATTGTTGCTACTACTACTAAAAGCAGAGCTCTAGGGGTTACAAACTGTGCTGCAATTGCATGGTCAGCAGTTTGAAACCACCAGCATCTCCGTGGGAGAAAGACTGGGCTTTTTCTGTACATCGTTATAGTATCAGAAACCCACAGGAGGTCGCTATGAGTCAGCACTGACTCGATGGCAGTGAGTTTGCTTTGGGGCAGTCCCACTAAAATCCATCTTAGAAGTATAAGTATGATTCTGGCTTGCATTCAATAAACATTTAGTAAATAAATAATCCTTAAAACAAGTTTACTATAAACTTGAATAAGCATGTAAAGATATAATTACTATATGCAAGAAATGCTTCTAAATCATCACACTAAAGAATTCATTAATTTATTATAACAATATTTATTAAAATACAAGTTGATTCAAACAATATTTGTACAACTAGAAATTGTTCTAGATCCTGGGAAAAGGGAGAGAACAAAAGCAAAGCTGTCATGAAGCTTTCCTTTGAGGAGAGAGAGAAGTGACAGTTAACCAACTTATTGATGGTACCTGTGATGAAGTGAAATTATTTGGGATGGTTCTTCTATCCATGTCTTTGTAACTCCCACCAAATGACCACACAGATAGGGTGTGTGGAAGACTAATAGCGGGGTTGGGTATAAAAGAGTGAGCCACCTGGGAAGTGGGACAGGATCCTGTGACTATCAAGAAAGAGGAGCCACCAGAGGAGCATATGGGATATTCCCGGTTGAAGGGGTGAAGGCACCAGAAGCCGGGGCACAAAGACTGAGAGACGGAGCAGTGGAGCTCCACTGAAACCAGGAGAAGAGCAGAGGAGCCTCACTAAAACCAGGAGGCAGAACAGACAAGAAACAGAGATCATGAGGCAGAGTGGCAGCCTTCTTGGTTCGCAGAAAGGCAGAGGCCAAGGGCCCATGCAAGGGACAAGGGCCCATGCAAGGGACAAGAACCAGAGATACATGCCTGCCAGCATGGCTAAGAGGCATTTTAGACAAAAGAACTGTATCCTATCATAATGTAACCTGTTAGCTTCCCTAATAAGCCCCATAATCTTATTTATTGTCTGATTTCTATAGTGGCCATTACAATGAGTTATTGAGCATAGCAGAGAAGTAGTGTATTGTCAAAAGAAGGGTTGGTCTAAGAAGGGTAAAGAAGGATGGAAGTTGGAGACATGTCTGACCACTGTCTTGTGGCAATCAGCCTTAAGCTGCTGTGGAGTTGGATTCTCTTTCTTCCTTTGCAGAGTGAAGGGGAGTTACATATGGCCCTATACCATGTCTTCAGTGTTAGTGCTTAATGTTTTCCTACAATCTTTTGAAGCTAATCTCAAAATAACTTCCGTTTAAAATCTTTAAAACCATCCTATTATAAATGGTCATAGTTATTTTAGATCAAGAATTTTATTTACCAACTAACTAGCTTTCAACTCATGTAACTTCTGATTATTTCCCCAGATGATATCCATTCTCAAATGATAGACCTCTGGCAAAGGCTTCAGGTTGTAAGGGCAAATTCAAATATAGGTCTTCGGCATACTAGCAGACTCATAAAGTGTTAACTCATAAATGATAGTTAAATATTTGTTTAATCTTTTATGGCTAATGATGTGTCAGTCTTTGTGATGTACTATTACAATTATATAAGGGATCTCACTTTGGTCATATAGGATGGAATAAAATAGCCTTTTAAGAGTTGCCATGGCTGAAAATCCTCCTGAAGCCAACTGTCACAACTTCCTCCTGCAGAAGTGCTAGTGGGTTTGCACACATGATCTTTTGGTTTGCAGCAACCCCAATCAAACTAAATGCAAAGTCAAGTTGTAATGATAACGAAATTCGTCCGATTTTTTGTAACTGTACACCCACTTAAGGAGTGCTGCTATATTTGCTATTTTCTACCTGAACTCACACATCAGACCTTACTTGAACTTCAAAGATGTAATGATTTAGAATAATCATTTCAGCCCCATTTAAATTCTGCCTACATCAAAGAGTTCAACAATGAAAATCTGACCAAAGTCTGGTGTGGTATTTTAAAATGTTTAAATATTTCTTTTTCCTTCAAATAAATATGTTAGTGATGTAAATTTTAAAGAATTGTGAAGTGAAATAAAACTCTTAAAGGTTCTTGTATAAAACTAGCCACACAAAAAATTCTTAATGAGTGATGAGACCCTGAGTAAACCTGTAGCAAAAATAATGTTTGTGTGTCTGTGCCAAGATGTTCCACATGCATAAGCCCTACCCACTGTTTGACATCTTTGGCCACGGACGTCCAGTAGTAGCAGGACTCCAGCAGGGTCAGGGTTCTGGATATGCCATGATGCGTGCCTGTGTCGTTTTCATGGCAGTCTCTCAGGACCTTCTTTTTTTCCTCTTCTGAAACAATTACCAAACAATTTTGCTTGCTGTCTTTTCCAACATAAAAGAGCTTTTTTTTCGGGAATAAAGGAGACCAAAAAGAATTAGAAATTTTGGTTATTTATAAAAGTTTAAGGCAATCATAAAACCTTATCATCAAGCCATGTTTTTTGGCTTTAACAAAACCTTTCTCCCTCTAAATGTATTTGTAATGATTCTACAAGTACTAGATGTTTAGGAGTACCACACTCTCTCTCACTGCCTTCATTCAGCAACCCTACAGGACAGGGTAGAATTGCTCATTTGGTTTCCCAAACTGTAACTCTTTACTGAAGTAGAAAGCCTCATTCACCTTTTTCCCATGGAGCAGCTGGTGGTTTTGAACTGCTGACATTGGGGTTAGCAGACTAATGCGTGATCCACTAGGCCACTGGGAGGATCTAGCTATTAGAATTTTAAAAGTTATCAATACAAGTATAATTGGATTGTTCACCAAAGCACACGATATAACTATGGGAATATGAAATTATATTTGCTGAGTACTCAAACTGGAAAATTACTTGCAGGTACCTCTTAAAAATAGGAAATGATTTATGTATAGATAATCAACATTCTGAAACAGAATTTTCCAAAGTAGCTTCATTATAGCTACATTTTTGCAAGCAATAACCTCTCTCAGGTGTTTTTTTTCTTTTCTTTTTCCCCCCCCGAATCTTAGGAAGAGGTGTAGAACAAAGACAGGGAAAGTGAGAGTGCTATAGTCCTTAAGATAATTTCTTTCTTTCCTGGGGATGACAACTAGAAGCAACCAGGAAATGGACATGGGCATTTCTACAGAAAGTGGTCCCTCTAGCAAGCACTAAAATTGCATCCTTCTCCAAAGATTTGACACCAGTCTTCTAGATAAGTTAACCATGGTATCAACCCCCAAATGACAAGTCAAGCTCATTAATCTTTTATTTAGCACAGATGGCACAGAAGCAAATACGTTATTTGCTTCTACTGATGAAAACTGGTTTATAATGTGCTTAAAGTAATTTCCCCCCTCAGTTTCTTCTCTTCTACACGCAGCAGATCATGGTCACACAGTAGGCTATGATTCATGCTCTCAAATATGAAAATATCAGTTGTAACTTGTTAAATGATCTCTCCCAGATGGTAACTGAAATTGTGATGGTGAATAGAAATCGTTCAGTGTCGCCCTCTTTAAGTGGCATCCAGGGTACATGCCATACCTGCTGTACTTTAGATTCACCACTGAAAAGAAGAATCACCACTATTCCAATGTGGATGGGGCACTTCTGTAAACTCCACGAACATACATTCAAGCTACTCGGGTGCCTGAGCCCATGTGTAGTAGGACAGTCCATCCTCAACCTTAGCTACTGGACTTATCAGTGGACATGATTCTCATGTAGTAGGGACTAAGTAAACGTGTGTTGCATAAGTGAACAAATGAGTGAGGAATGAGTCTACTTAGTCTTTGGCAGAACATGTACCATATATACTCAAGTATAAGCCAAGGCACCTAATTTTACCACAAAAACTGCACTAAAAATGTGCAAAACTCAGCTTATACACGAGTATATATGGTAACTAAGGCACTGTCCCAAAACCCAAACTCATTGTCGGTTCTGACTTATAGCCACCCTCTAGGTTCTCAACCTATGGGTTACGACCCCTTTGGGGGTTGAACAACCCTTTCACAGGTGTCACCCAATTTATAACAGAAGCAAAATTACAGTTATGAAGTAACAATGAAAATAATTTTATGGTGGTGGGGGGTCACCACAACATGAGAAACTGTATTAAAGGGTCAGGGGATTAGGAAGGTTGAGAACCACTGCTTTAGGACAAGGCAGAACTGGCCCTGTGAGTTACCAAGACTGTAACTCTTTATACGAGTTAGTCTTGTCATTCTCCTACAGAGGGGCTGGTGGTTTTGAACTGCTGACCCTGCGTTCAGCAGTCCCATGCGTCACTACTCTGTCACTAGGGCTTTTCAGACAAGTGTACATGGGGGAAATGAGCAGCCATTTTTCACCTTACAATTTTCTTATCTGCTTTGGAAAAACCTGCATTCTGAACTTATGGCAAAACTTCCCAAAATAGCACAAACATTCATTTAGTTATCAGTGCTGGTACTTGTTGCTTCTTTCAATCCAAACTTAATTTTCTCCATTGAAGGTGGGATAAAAAGGACAGAATATTAATGTAACTTTTAAAATATATATATTCTACCACATTTCAAATATTCCATTCAGGGGCACCTAGAGTCACAAAAGAAAATGTAAATCCTAAAAATATCTAATTGCAGTGGGAGGGAAGAACATATAAACAAATATAAGAAATCAGTTTCTCATTAATAGTAGCATCAAAATACATGAAAGTGCACAATTAGAGTAGGAATCACTTTAGTTGGCAAAGGTAGAAGTTAATTTAGGTAAGTGCTTCATTTTCTTTCATTGTTTATGATTTACACTGTGCTTTACAGAGCCCTAGTGGCAGAGTGGGCTATACATTGACCTGCACTTCACACACATCAGCTGAAGCTTTCAGCTCTCACAGGGATTGACAGCGTGGAAATCCCCAGGGACAGTTCTACTCTGTGCTATATACATTGCTGTGATGAGTCAACATGATGAAGTGAAATCTCTTAATATAGCTCTTGTATCCATGTGTCTCTAACGCCAACCAAATAGAAGGGTGATACCATGCAGATAGATACAAATAAGGCATGTGAAACACTAATAGATGGGATTCATCAGTTTTAGTTGCCATTCCTCTGGTTATTAGTGAACAATTGCAGACACAGGGAGAGAATTCCCAGGACTATCCAGGAAGAAGTGGCAGCGGCAGATGTCATGCCACAGTGAGACCAGAGACTGAAGCCAGGAGACCCTGAGATAGAGCAGAGGAGTAGCTATGAGAAGAAGAGGCAGAGCAGCAGGTGGGCTTCTTGACCCATGGTGACCAGAGGCCAAGAGATGATGTGGCTGAGAGCCTGACAACCAGAGTTATACTTGGCTGAGGAGAGGCACTGCTGTGGACCAAACACTGTATCCTTACTGTTTAGTGATCCTGACTTGTAATCTGGTAATTTCCCTAATCAATCCACATGAGTATTGTCTGTGAGTTCTACGTGGTCATTATAAGGGGCTATTGAATACAGCAGTTGAGTGTCATGGGAGGAATGGTTAGGGAAAGAAATGAGCCTTGGGCTAGTGAGGAGTTGGAATCTTCTCCCTTGTGTAGCCAAAGGAGGTCAGATAGGGCCTCTGTGCCGGTTTTGCAGTCAGAAGGATCGTTTGAAGGCAGTTTGTTTGGTTGGTTTTACATGCTTACTAAGGATTTGTGGTGGCATTGTTTTCAGCATTGCATTGTTAACCAAGGTCAGCAGTTCAACCCCATGGTAAAAAGATGAGGCTGTATGGTCCTGTAAAGACTTACAATCTAGAAAGCCTAACTAGGGTTGCTATACTTTGGAATTTATGGCACTGGGTTTGGTTGGGTTTGGTTTACATACTTACTGGTCTTCAGTTAACTACAATGTAATTTTTATTTTGCTGTTGATTTAGTGATATCATTAATTTAACTATCAATTGTTAAGTAACGACCAATCCAACAATTGATACCCTCAAGATTTCATGAAGAACACAAGAGGATTTATAATTCTGCCCATTAATTTTACCTTTAAAGGCAAATTTTTTTGCTGTTCTTCTTATGCCATTTCTCTCACTTGGCAGTGTAGTTGGATGATATTCACCAGTTCGCTTATAATATGCAATTTGCTTACAATGAAGGTCACCATTTTTTCCGCTACGAACCATTATTAACCTAGGCAAAAGTATTTAAAAATGCTTTGATTAGCTAATTCAGTTCCTATTTCCGTTCAGGCTTCTGCTTACATCTGACATTAGCTTTGCCAGAATATTATTTGAGGAGGTTAATTGTAGTACAGAAAAGGAACAGAGTGATGCACATGAACTAAAATATTCAAATGCTATTTTTGGGATACATCATGACAAATTATCTTGTCTCTTTCACATAAAAAGAAATGCTGAAAATTTTCCATATGTTGAGAAAAAGGAAATGAACAAGTACACTTTGAAAAATCTTGCTTAAAGTCTCTCCCAATGACATCAACTGCAATGTTATTTACATAGTATGACCCTGTTATGTTACATTTAAATAGGCTATAAGGGGATAAAATAGAATTTTATATTACTATGATACATACTCTTGGCCATTGTTAAAATATAAAACAAAAATACCCAACTGTTTGCATCAGATCTGAAAATGTATCCTCTAGAAATGTTCAAATGGCAAGTAACAATGGCAGGTCTTTGGTCATAGGAGATCTCATATATTCTTCTTAACTACATGTGAGCTGTTCTTTCTTGAACAGGAAAGCTTTTGGTCCTGCGTGTACTTTCTCTGTGTTATAATCTGGCTATCAATTTTTATTCTACATCCCACAATGTAGAAGATAGAATGGGGTGAAGAGGGACAGTCTAAACCTTCTAGACACCATTACGTAATTAAGGGAAGAAATGATAAAAACTAAATCAAAGCAGTGTCACTGGAAATGTATTTTGACAATTCTGGAAAAAAGATTCCAATGCTAAATACGTTGCATTAAGCTCAAGGGTGAACTCAGTAAGTAGGTGTGGGAGAAATTTCAGCAGCAGGCTGATCAGGTATAAGGTGTAGAGTATGAAGAGGAGGGGTCACAGCCTTAGCCTGCCAGTCACATCCATGAGTCTACTCTTCTGCAAAACCTTTTCTAACTACATCTTTTTCCTGACCCAGGAAGTCACCATTTGTATATTAAAACATGTTAAGACTAAGAAAAGGTAATGTAAGCAGCTGATTATAACTTCTGGTTTTGCAAGGGGAATGTTTTGTCATATTTGGTTGGTTTGCACTGTCACTTACACATGAAATAAAATCAAGAGAAACTGGCACAACTCTTTATTGCCTAATTCCTTGGTACTCCCACAGTAACATGTACTGACTTGTACCATAACATCTTCAACACTTTATTGCACTTATGAGTTTATGTCTCTCTTCCAAATATACTGTCAAATCCGGAAGGAAATACCAATAGCAAGTGAAACAGAAAAAAAAGTCACAGAGGATTTGGCAACAGAAACCAAAGTAAAAAAGAGTTCTTAGAAGTAAGCAGAGATTATGTAATACAAGAACTAAAATGTCTCAAGTTGCTTTTACAGCAGTGGAGCAGGGCAAGTGGAAATCAGCCTGCAATAGGATCTGGCGTGATGGCGCATTGAGAAAGTGGGTTTAGTAAATCTGAATTTAGCTGTAAAGACAAGGATGTGCACAGCAGTTGCTAGGGAGAGCTTTGGGGTCATTGATCGAACCAATATTATTGAGCACCTGCATAAAACCCTTTCTTTTCTCAAAAATCTGTAAAGATAAAGCCTTCCTAAGAGAGATGTTGAGTTGTCTGGCCTTCCATTGACTATGGTTAATGTTTAATAGGAATACTTTTTGATAACGTTTTACAGCTAACACCAAAGTCCAGATGATTCAAGTTGTATGCGTTATAATGAGTTCTGTGGTGTTGTGGCATTCACACACTGCTGGGCTTAGCAGTAGGGAGAAAGATGACAGTAGAGACAACGAGAGACTACATCAGAATGAAGAACCATCACACAGAAAGCACAACCATAGTTGTTTAAGTAGGGAGTTAAACATTTGCTGCTAATATGTCCTATTAACATATGGAAAGGGCTTTAAAAAGCCAGCATTTTTTTTTCTTCTCAAAGTATATGGGAAGCTTTAAAAAATTCATGGAAATTTTTAATTACCTTTTAGTTCCATTTTTCCATCAACTTTTTGAAGCCCCCTTGTATTTGCAAGTTGGTCTCTAGAAACCACCTATTTGAGTAATAATTAGTATGAGAAAATGGATTCAACCTGTAATAGCAAGAAACAAAGGTAAAATGCTTATATTAAAATTCTAATATATTCAAGAATTTTTGTTAAAGTTAACTGCATTAAAACCTAGTAAGATTAAGAGAATGTAATGGTAGTAGCTGATTATAACTTCTGGTGTTTCAAGGGGAATGTTAGGTCATATTTGGTTGAGTCTACGCTATGTCACTTGCACATCAAATAAAACCAACAGATATCTACATACTTATTGGCTAATTCTTCTGGTAATTTTATGTGTGAAATACAAGAAGGCAGGTCACTATCATTTTAAGTAAAATTTGGATGTTTCACCAAAAACAAATGCAGGTAAGGTTAACAATTTAATCCTCACAAGGGTTAACAGTATGCATATGTTTCAACTTAACACTTTTAACAAACACGTTAATTTGGGACCAAATTTTAACTTAAACTTTCCTAGCTTCATCTCTGAAAAATAGTAAGTGCACAATTTTCTGTAATGTCTTCAAAGGGTGGGAAATATATACACCAGGCCCATTCCTATCATCTGCTTTTCGGTATATAAATTTGTGCAATAAAAAATGACTTGGCTCGTTCCAAACCAAACTGCCATGGAGTTGATTCCGACTCATAGCGCCCCTACAGGTGTACGCAAAAAGCCACATGGGATAAACAGTCATTCTGCAAAATTCCTTTTCTTGACAAAGTGCCCTTTGTGTTTGCATTTTGGACAAAAGGGTACTTTGGCAGACCAAGGAACAGCTATGAGATGGCAGCTATCAAACTTGGTAAAGGGCAATTCTTTAACTTCGTCCTGGAGCCCCGCTCGATTTGGGGGTTTGCTCCAGCGCTCAGGAATCGGATGCTACTTTCCCTGGCAGACGGCACTGCCGGAGCACGTCAGAGGCTGGCACACCGGCTCCTAAGGGCAAGGTCCAGCTGAACATCAGATGAGCAGAAAAGAATCACCGACTAAAAGTGGGTTGTGCAGCGTTTCACCGCCAGGACTGAGAACAGAACTCGCCCTTTTGGTGCCCGGCTCGCTCGGGACTTCGCAACGCCCAGGGCCCTCCCGCTCCCAAAGCGCCTGCGCACGCTGGGGTCACTAGCCCTTCGTTGGGCCAGTTGAAGGGAGCGGTTTTGAAATGATTGTCAAGTCACGCCTCACGTTAATAATCAGTAGGTCTGACACAGCACATTGGAACGACCACTCACCAAGGGGGGTCCTTACTGCAAACGGCAGGATCTAAGCTTCCCGTCGCGACTCCGCTTCGGCTACAGGAAGCAGAACCACCCGGACTTTTAAGGGCAGCGCGCTTCTGAGGCCTGCGGCGTCTCGCTCGGCAAGGGCTCGGTCCTGGCCGGAAGTTGTTCCGCCCGGTGCGGTTTCTGAGTGAGACCCCGGGCTGGCGGAGGAGAGGCGTGGCCGGGAGTCGGCCGGCGAGGGAACTGAGGTACTTACAGGTGGATGTTGAGCTGCTGCTGGAGGAAGGAGGGAGGAGGGAGGAGAACCGCATTTACACTAGCACTGGTTCACGCCCGGCATTTCTGCCTCTCACTCGCTCCGCGGATCCAATGGGCGCCGCGACTGGCGCGGGCTCGAGCACGTCCAGTCGCTCGCGTGACGACCACCGTGTGGCAGGTGAGGGCCCCCGGAGCCGGAGGAGAAGCAGGGGTGCGGAGCCTCGTTGCCGGCGGGGGCGGCTGCGGCTGGGCGGTTGCTTTGTTGCTTGCTGCTCTCTGTGGAGTCCGGGCGCGCGCTCGTCCGAGGGCCATGTGCGGAAGTGAATGGCAATGTGGTCGTTGGTGTGACAGTGTGACAGGTCAGTCGAGCAGGGTCCCTTTCGCTTCTTGATTTCTAGCTCTCCATTGTTCCTTTTTGGTTTTTCTTTCCCGGACTGACGCCAGAGTTCTGCCAGACGGGAGGGGACTGCTGGGTTCTTACTGTCATTCCAAACTGCTCTTTTCGTCTTGCGAAAGTGGGCAGCCGCGAGTTTGGAACTTGCCGTTGGTAAGAATGGCAATTTTTAATTTTGTTTTCATTAGTGTTGCCGCGTCCATTCGCACTTCAAAGGAGCAAAAAGCCCGCACATTTCCGTCGCGCTCGTGGAGCCTGCAGGTCCGTGGGGGCATCTCCTCCCTGGAAAGGAGGGCACTGCATCTTTGCGCACTTCGATGGAAAAGGGCCAAGGATGTGTGACCCCTGGGTTTCCTTCACCAGGGTCTTGAAGCCCGTCTGGGTGCTTATGGGGAGTAGTTGCCTTACTTGAGCATGCGGCTTTTCCGTGGAAGATTTGTTTTAGAAGTAGACGACCAGGCTTTCTTCTAAGACATCTCTGGGTGGACTTCAACCTTTTGGTTAACAGCCAGTCATATTAACTAATTCCACACTCATGGCCTCCTGAGTTCCCTTAAGAGGGCTCTAAATAGTAAGGGAAACAGAGATCATCCAAATTGCCATTTTGAGAACGAGGTAGCTTTGTTCATGGCCGATCATGGTACAGACTATATGACATTAGCCTAGGCTTTTGTGCCCTTGATAGCTTGAGTAGTTTGGGAAGGACAGACAAGATACGATGAGGTTTTCAGCAGCATCTGCGGCAAAGAGACGTTTCATTGTCTTCATGGGATGAGCAGTAGATATTTGAGCTTTGTAGGTTAAATTTATGTCAGAAATTTGCCTTAATAGTAACAACTAACACAATATGTTAACAACTAATGTTTATTGCATGCTCAAGAAGTTCGATTTGCCCTGCTGCCTGTATTGTCATTTATACAACCTTCAAAACAATTTGATACAATTGTATTCATGAAGGAGAAAGAGCTCCAATAATTTGCTTAAGGATACAGACCTGAACAACAGTCAGACTAAGTTTTGTTTCTCAGAGTGTGATTCCCAGACCAGCAATATCAGCATCGCCTTAGAACTTTTAGAAATGCTAACCCATTCCCAATGTTTCTCATTTAGTAGTTTTCACTGTCACTTTAATTGGTTCTGGTTACATCTAAAGTTTGAGGACCAGTGCTGAAGAGTGTGGGCACTTTAGTAGCATAGTACCCGTTTTGAATTTATAAATCTGGGTCAAATAGTATTTAAAAATATATATTCCTTTTAAAGAGATTACAAAACTTTGTCCCATGTCTGTTAAAATATAGATTCCCTTGTTTAAAAATGCTGATTCAGAAAATGTGTGGTAGGTCAAGTATTTTTTGCAAGTGCCCCAGGTAATTCTGATTTAGCCAATCTATAGAGAAGAACTTTTTAAAATAAGGAAATTTTCAGCTCTGGTGTTTACATAACATAACATATTTAAAGTCACACAGTTATGTATTTTGGAATTCACAACCAAGGATGCAGTTTGATTAAAAGTGCTGAATAATGCAGAAATGCTGTATACATAAAGTAAATTTGCTTTCCTTGTCAGGATCAAGTGAAATGGCAAACTATTTAGAATGTTCGAGATTTCTTACAAGGTTCATAAGCTTTTATCTTGTAGCACAGTATATATACACATTGGTGCAGGGACAGGGTGTGCATTTAAAAAAAATTTTTTTATCTTTAGTTTTCCAAGAATTTACCATACATTTGTAATGCTGTGATAGGAATCTGGGTGATGCAAATATTTAACTCTGATGACTAACTGAAGGAATCAAGCTCACACAGCTGTATCTCAGAAGAAAGGCCTGGCAATCTATAAAAAAAGCACCCATGGAAAATTATATGGAGCACAGTTATATTCTTACACACATGTGTTTACCCTGAGCCAGAATCGACTCAACCACAGCTGGTAGAGTGTAATAAGAATTTAAAGAATCTTAGCCTTGCTTTTCTTAAAGTGGGTGGTACTGTCTCCTGGTTGGGGGGTGGGGAGGGGTTGTTTTCTGGAAAGGGCTACCAAAGCAGATAACAACACTTCATGCTGGATTCTCGGCTATGATATAAAAGCTTTTAATTGCAGGGGTTGCTGAGTAATTTTTCTTTCTGAAAAGGGGGTTGGTAGGACAAATAAGTTTGGGAACCTAGTCTCAGAGAGTGGTGGCCTTTGGTTAAAAGCAGACCTAAGTTTGAGTTTCACTTTATAACTAAGTACCGTAGTAACTAAGTGCTTCTCAACTAACGCATCCGAGAAAATAATTGTATTTGTATAGTATCTTGGGGAAATTGAATGTTATAAATATTGAAGCAATCACTACTGGGGCCCTGGGGGGTTCCTGCTGTCTTAAATGCTCAGTAAATTAATTTCCTGACGGGTTCTGGTGGCTCAGTGGGTTAAGCATTGCGCAGCTTCACCAAAAGCAGATTGAATTCACCAGCCACTCTGGGACAAAGATGAGATGGTTTACTTCCTTAAGTACTTAGTGTTTTAATGCCCTTGGAAAACAGAAGAGATGTGTACTGGAAAGTAGGGGTTTCTAGTTGCTTTAAAGTAGATGTGGGAACTTTTTTTTTCTTCTGTCAAGGGCCATTTAAATATTTATAACATTTGCAGGTCATAATCATCAAATATTTAATTTACTCACCCCTAATGAGAGGGAATAGTGGTTACACATTTGGGTTGCTAACTGCAAGGTCAGCAGTTTGAAACCCTCAGCCACTCCATGGGCGAAGGATGAGGCTTTCTACTCCCATAAAGAGTTACAGCGTTGGAAACTTAAAAGTGCAATTCTACCCTGTCCTTTAGGGTCGCTATGAGTCAGAATTGACTGGAAGGCATTGAGTTTGGTTTTTTGGAACTGCTTCTCTATGGTGAATTGTGTGATGTTAGCTGGTATTGTTGATTTCACAGCCCTTATATGGCTGCATGTTTCCCACTCTTGTTTTAAAGGCTCTGTGAATCAATTTATTGATGCACCCATAACTCATTCATTTTGAATCAACACCTTGAGAAAACCTGAGTTAATAAAGAAGTACTAATACTTTTTATTAGGTGTCATTGATTCTATCATGACCCTGTGCACAACACAATGAAACAGTGCCCATCTTGCGCCATCCTCATAATTTGTATTTGAGCCCATTGTTGTAGCCACTATGTCAGTCCATCTTGTTGAAGATTTTCTTCTTTTTCTTGCTTTACTAAGTCTTCTCCAGGACATGGTCCCTTCTGATAACATGTCCAAAGTATGTGAGATGGAGTCTTGTCAATCCCGATTCTAAGAAGGATTCTGTCTGTTCTTTCAAGGCAAATCTGTATGGTCTTCTGGCAGCCCATGATATACTCAATATTCCTCACCACCAACAGAATTCAAAAACATCAGTTCTATGGTCTTCCTTATTAACTGTTGAACTTTCACATTCATATAAAGTGACTGAAAATACTATAGCTTGGGCCAGGTGCACCTTAGCCCGTAAATTGACATCTTTGCTTTAGAACAATTTAAAGAGGTCTTTTGCAGAAGATTAGACCAATACAATACTTCATTTGCTTTTTTCACTACTGCACTCATGGGTGTTGGATGGG
>NW_022111373.1:43189018-43190114 GCF_000313985.2 Echinops telfairi | reverse complement strand
AGCAAGCAAAAGTTGTGTTATCTACATATAGAAAGTTCTTAACTGGACTTCCTATAATCCTGATCTGCATTCTATATATTTTGGAATGATTTGCTTATCATATAGATTTGTTTATCATATGGTGAAAGGATATAACAATGGTTTCAGGCAAGGAACAAAAAATACTAAATGCCTGAAACAAAAGCATACTTGGCATATTTTCCATGTTCGAGGAATAGTAGAGAGATCATTGTAATGAAAACAAAGCAGGACAGCAAAAGTAAGAAGGTTAAAAATGAAGCTGAAGAAGTAGCTGAAACACCTAGAGAAAATGAAGTCATAGTCCATAACAATTAATCAAAATATTTGGGAGTGGGGTCCAGGTGATCCGAATCTCCAGCCATGTTTGATACCCACCATCCAAAGAAGCCATGGTAGTGGAGTGGATAAATCACTGGGCTGTTGTTAGCTTGAAGTCCAGAATTCTTATCCACCACCCACTCTAAGGGAGAATGATGGAACTTGTCTGTTCTTAGAGATTTACAGCCTTGGATATGATAAGAAGCAGGACTAATCAAGGAGAATTTTTCAGGTACATTTGTACCAAGATGTAGCTGTGGACAGGTGTGGTGCTGTTTGAACAGCATGTTTCTGATGTTTGTGCAAGAAAGGGGGCTGGTGGTGGTGGTGGTGGTGGTGGTGGTGGTTGTTCTGGTTAGACATCATCCTTCATTCCTAGTAAATAGGTAGTATAAAAGGAAGAGGACCATTGATGTATATCTAGCTGCTTCCTGCAGAGTTTGAGTGCCGATGGGCTATTCACTACCCATATCACTGGCACTGAGGTAGGAGAACGTTGTGCTTTGGTCTTGAAGTAAAAGCTGGAATTGTGGTGTAATTGTTTTGACCACAAACTTCATGTCTAGACCTAAAATACAAAGGACAGAGCAGTTAAAAAAAATTATTGCTGCTACAAGGCCTAGGAAGTATATTGCCTATTTTAGAGGGCCTGTGAGAAAAATCTCAGGTTCCATTAGCCTGTTGCTGCTGTTTTTATGGCTCTATTTTTCAGTTTTGAGGTTACTTCTTGAACAACTCCTGACTTATTGGTATAAAA
>NW_022111373.1:43186910-43188798 GCF_000313985.2 Echinops telfairi | reverse complement strand
ACTACTAGGGAGTCTATCTGGGTCTTTAGCGTTTGGATTCCTTTTGAGATTTTGGTTAGGGTTTTTGCCAGTTCTTTTGATAAGGTTTGCATAAAGTGCTTTAGCCTACCAGCAGGCTAGTCAGGTGAATGGCATAGTTGGGCCTTAAAGCTGATAATGGTGTTTCAAGTGGGACAGGCACGCTGGATTCTGTTGGAAGGAGTGCTATATCAAGTGTTTGGGAGACCCCGATGTCTAATGAAAACCACCAGCAGAGGTTACCATGTATAATTTTCTCTTATTTGAAGGTTGGTAGCTAAAGCTAGACTGTTCATTGAAATGGTGCTTGGGTTGAGGGATGTGAGTTGGAGCCATTTGAGTTTTCTATATGGAGAAAGAATTCCTTCAGATCTACTTGGGCTGCCAGTTTCATTGTTATTTCTGGCAATTTTTTACAGTTTGTCTGGTCGGTGTTTTTGGTGCATGTGGCCCAAGGAGGAAATAGGCTGTCCACCTGAATTTGACAGGTTTTTTTAAAAGGATTATTTATAGGACCCAATCTCCAGGCCCTAGTGTGTATGGTGGATTTTGCATAGGTGCTTTGAGGATTTGGTTGCCTGTCTTCCACAGCAAGCTGTGAACTGTTTTGACTGACTAAAGTAATGCATAGGGACAAGTTGCACTGGGTGGGAACTGTAAAAGGTGCCAAGGTCCTTTCATACATAAATTCAAGTGGGCTGATCATTTAAGGTTTTCTAGGGAGGGCTCTGAGCTTCATCAAGCAAAAGGCAACAGTGTGATTCATGTCTGCTGTGTTTGAAGATAGTTTTGTGACAGTGTTTCATTAATATGCCATTGACTCTGGAATTTTCCTGAGCATTGTGGATGTATGGAATGTGTAAATGCCAGGAAAATCATAGCTCTTTGGTTGGGGTTTGGGTGATTTTGCATATATTTATACTATTGATTGAAATGGCAGCAGTACACCAAAGCATCAAATGATTAATCATTTCTTTAACTTCTTGGCTGCAGTCTCTGCTCTTTTTTATTTTGGTTGGAAATGCTTCTAACCTACCCTGAGCAAGTACCTACTAGATCCAAAAGGTTACCGTATTTCAATTTTTATCTGGTGGCATATGAGTGAAATCAATCTGCCAGTCTTCTGCAAGGAGGCGTCCTCTAAATAGGTAAGTGGGAAAACAAAAGGGAATGGTTTTGGGCAGGAGAGAGGCACTCTGCCGAATATGGCAACGAATGGAGATGTTTTTGTAGCTCATTATGTATGTTGGCGGTAATTTTTAGCTGTGACTTTAAGAATTGCAGAAGAGGGAATGAGCTGCTGTGGAACATGTTATGAACTGCCTGCAAAAAGTCCTGTTGTTGAGATTTTGGGAGGATTCGTTTCCCATGTGGTGCAAGAAAGGGCCAGTTCTTTTGTTTCCTGGGCTGTGTACTTTGACAGGGACACTAAGGTTAAAGGGACCATAAACTGGTTGGGGGCAGGGGCGTTAGTGGGGCTGGGGTGACGACGGAGGGATTGACCAGTAGCCGTTAATTTGGCTACTTTGTAATGACCAGTGATGATGTAATTTTTGGTTTTAATGTCACTTGCAATGGATTAGCGTTACTCTTTGACGTAGCCACTTGGCTTTCTAGTAAGGCTTGCATTAGGCTACAAGGAGGCGTCTTCTAAATTGGTAAGTGGGAAAACAAAAGGGAATGGTGTTGGGCAGGAGAGAGGCATGCCCTGAGCAGTAAGGAACCCTCTTTCCATCCAAGTTGGGACGTTATAGTGAAGAGTATTGTAGGTATACTTGGGTCTGTATAGATCAGCGGTTCTCATCCTGTAGGTCGCGACCCCTTTGGGGGTCTAACGACCTTTTCACAGGGGTCGCCCAATTCATAACAG
>NW_022111373.1:43175481-43186318 GCF_000313985.2 Echinops telfairi | reverse complement strand
CTCTGCGGTTAGGTGGTGGAAAATAATTTGAGCTGTATTTATGAAGTCTGCGTACATATGGTCTTCGTGGTCTTTGTGCTCTGGTGAGTTAATTTCATGTTTTGTTAGCTTGTGTATGTGTGTGTGCATATATACACAGTACATACATGAACCGCTATGTGCTAATTTTCTACCTTTAGTATCTGCTCAGGGACCCTTGCTGGTGTAGCGGGTTATGTGTTGGGATGCTAACCATGAGGTCAGAAGTTCAAATTCACCAGCTGCTTCCAGGAAGAAAGATGAGGCTTTCTACTTCTGTAAAGATTTGCAATCTACAAAATCCATGAGGGTAGTTCTCCCTTGCCAGATAGGGTAACAATGAGTCAGAATGGACTTGAGAGCCGAGAGTTTGTTTACTTGTTCACTTGGTTTTCAGTATCTGCTCAGATCAACATTGTTTAAATAATGTAATATTTATACTGTTATAGCATATTTCACTAAACATATAATTAGTGTCCTTCCCACACTTAAATAGGGTGTTGGTTGACTCCTCCTGATAAACCATAAGGTATGTAAGAAAAAGGTCATATTTCAGCTTTTTATCTACTATATCAACCAAAACAGGTAAATAGTATTTATTGAATAAATATATTAATTTCAACAAATACTGAACACTACTCCTGTTGTGTGCCATGTTGGCCATGGGCTTGGTTTACAATAATTCCTATAGGAGCTAAGGTTAACTGAGTGCTTAGTATATATGTTACTTACCAAATACCTTAATTGTACTTACCTTAGTCTTCACAGAGTTGAACTACCTAAACTCACTGCCATCAATTTGATTCTAATTCAGTTACAGGCTACTATATAAGTTCTTTGTAGGTGAAGAAACTGCTACTGAGAAGCAAGCATAAGTAGCTAGTTATGTAGTGGCAGGTTTAAACAGATATAGCTGATTCCAAAACACATGCCCTTTCCTCTCCTGAAATAAGGGCTAGCATTAGATAGAAGGAGAAATAGGAAAGATACTTGCCACTTGATAACAAAAGAACAGATTGACTTACCTGATTTACCTGCTTACAGCAAGTTGTATAGTAATTGGAAACTTTCTTCTGTTCTTTTTAAGCCAACACTTTTTACATGTAAAAGAGAGTAAGAGAAATAGAAATGAAAGATACTGCTTTATTAAGTAAATTACATTTGTTTTCACCTTTTAAGCCCAAATTGTTTTAAATTTTCATAACACTCTGAGCAAGATAATTCTACAGATGGGTAAGCCCCAAAACTAAGCTTGCTTCTGTCAAGTTCATTCTGACACATAGTGACTGTGTGTAGGGTTTCTGAGGCTGTAAATCTTTCTCCTGAGGAATGGCTGGTGGCTAACACTGACTTTGCAGTTAACAGTTCAAAACTTCCCAGACAGCACGCCTCTAATTA
Organism: Echinops telfairi; assembly: GCF_000313985.2. Taxonomy (NCBI): domain Eukaryota; kingdom Metazoa; phylum Chordata; class Mammalia; order Afrosoricida; family Tenrecidae; genus Echinops; species Echinops telfairi. The sequence continues at coordinate 43,184,902 of NW_022111373.1, read as the reverse complement.
AAGTGGTATTACAACTTTAGGAATAGGACTTGACGTTGTATTTTCTGGTTCTATCTAGCAAATCAATTAGTACATCTTAAGAATATTTGATTAATTTCATATATATTTTTTAATTTCATATATTACAAGTAATAAAACAAAAATTTTGATATGTAGTTTCATCTTGGTAGATAGCTTTAATATGACCAACTAGGAAGTGCATATAAAGTTTGGTAACAACCATTTCAAGGTTATGTTGCTGTTAATGGTGGCTGTGCTCCCTGAAAAGCCCTTTTGCAAACTGAACTCATGTGAACTCTGGTCCTTAAAAAGTTGATTTTATTTTATTTCAGATTGATATTGAACTGTAAATTATTTTAAAAGTTGCATTGCATTTTAATCCCTTTTCACTTTTATTCAAATATTAAAGAACTGTAGGTTAAGGTACTTAGCTTTTAAAGCAATTGACTTATAATTCGAGTGCTTTACTCCAAATTTACAAGATATTGTTAGATGGAGAATTCCTCATTCTTTGTATCAGTTTTTCATATTGCTGAAGTGCATACTGCCAAAGAGCAAAGTCTTAATTTCTTAATTTTATGGAAGGGAAAGTATTTTCATTTTAAAGATGCATATCAAGTTATTGTGAATTTATACTTACCATTTACAGTTATTTTGAAATGAATGCTTTTGAAGTACCGTCTCCAAAATTAATTTTTTATTGCATTTTAGGTTAAACCAAAATTGACTGTATCAACTCAGGAAAACAGTAGCCTTACTGTCTGTTCATTAAACTGCAGCAACAACTTAAATTTCAACAGTGGAGCAATGATATCAGAGAACAAAAGAACATTTTCCAACTTACTGTCATCACAATTTCAAGTGATTATATAAGCAGAAACAAGCTGCCACAAACCTATGTGTCAGCTAACTAGAAACAGAATGCTTTCTTCTAATCCTGCTTGTTTATGAGAGTTTTAGTATAGATAATTTACTTTGTATATATTAAATGAAATAAAAATGAGTGAAATTCCAAGGTTTTTTGTTGGACCTGAAGATACTGAAGTAAATCCTGGAAATTATCGACATTTCTTCCACCGTGCAGATGACGATGATGAAGAAGATGATGAGTCTGTAAGTTCTTTGTTTGGTGAGAGAAGACTAGTATAGGCTTTGTATTGCTCTTAATGCCCATTAATATGGATATTTTCCATTTTGAACATATTTTTTCACAAAGAATTTTCTGGAAATGTTGAAAACCATAAGAGTATATTTTGGTTCATGGGTGAGATTACTGAACCTATTATACTTCAAGAAATAAAAATTAGGGATCAGACTAGTTGTTTAGTGATGACTACTTAGTAAAAAAATGACGAGAATCATGAAGTGATCAGGACCATAAAGCAAAAGAATTTCTTGTATATAAGAATATATAATAAGTATATCAAGTTATAGAACTAGAAGGAAATAATATTAAAGGAACTGAAGAAGGCACTTATTTAGTCAGTTTAATTAAGTTAATCATATCAATGTAAGTGCTGGTTGACCTGAAGATATCCCTGCTTATTAATAATTCAGAAATCTACAAACTGGCTAAAAGTCAATGCTATGTTGACTACTCCCTGCTTGGTGGACGTGTGTGTGTTTTAAGCCAACCTGTTGGTCTTATTCTCTGACAGCCTGAATCTATATCCTTACTGGATCTTCAGTACTAACATGTATTTATTATGTTCATTTAGCCTTAGTTACTTTAGTACTTTACTTTTAATTTTCATCTTTGTTTCCATTACTTGTATTTTAATAAGCAGAGGTTATTAAAGTTATTTAACAACATTTTTAACAGTGTAATTACACATATCTAAAAGGCAAATTTTACAGTCACTTTTGAAACGTTCATGTAGAGTGGATTATCAAATATCTGCCGACACCTCTATTAATAGCCTGTGTTATTCCAAAATACCCTTGCAAATTCCCTCTACCAACCAAATAATATTCAAGTTCAATCAGAAAAATTAGTTTAATACTGTACAGCTTTGTAGTCAGGCGTAGTCTTCTACTTGAAGGAAGGTAATTTTTCTCTCACTCCAGGTCACCTTTTTACTTGAATTACAAAGGTTTTTTACCTTTTTCTGGTGCAAGGAGAACAAGTGAATGCTAGAGACAATGAAGGAAGAGTATTTGTTTAAGTTTGAAATCTGATATAAAGTAGTAGCTATATTCTGGAAGTGTTTATTTTAGGTTTTTCTCCAAATCTTTAAGTATTATGACATTTAATTAACATTTCTTGTTAATGTCTCACTTATATTGATTCACTACATTGTTTCATTTATTTCTGGAAAAGATTAAGATAGCTGTATCTTGAAGTTTTTTGTATTATGCCATGATTTTCTGTTTCCTTTGTGTTTTAGCCACCAGAAAGGCAAATTGTGGTTGGAATTTGTTCCATGGCGAAGAAATCCAAATCCAAACCAATGAAGGAAATTCTTGAACGGATCTCCTTATTTAAATATATCACAGTAGTAGTATTTGAAGAGGATGTTATTTTGAATGAACCAGTAGAAAACTGGCCTTTATGTGATTGTCTTATTTCATTCCACTCTAAAGGTATTAAAAATTTTTTTCCCCTAAAGGTATTAAAAGCAGGGGAGAGACCCTTAATCCTTCCTGATTATGAAACTGTTAAGTATTAATGGTTGAAATTTGGTGGGGAAAAAAAAAAATCCCAAAAAAGAATATTAAAATTACATATGTTGGTCTCTAACAGATAAGTGTTAACATTGTGATGTATAAATCTGTTTTTCCAGTCTTTGTGTGTGTGTGTTTACAATCAAATACAGTGTTATATATAATTTTACATTTCCTCTTCACTATTAGGTATATCAAGAATTCTTCCCCCTCCATCTTATTTAGAAACATTATTTTTAATGACTGAATAGTGCATCATCCTGTGAATGAATGTTCCATAGTATGTGTCAGTCTCTTAATGCTACATAGTTTTAAGTTTTTCACAATTAAAATAAGATTTTGATGAATTCTTTGAATGTATATCTTTACATCTCTAAATTTCTTGGGATAAATTCTTTGAATTATAATTTGTAAGCTTATATGGTTTGCTATATAGAAAATGACCTATCATTTCTCATATGCTTATACATATTTATTCTTTATTTCCTATGAATTTTAATATTTGAAACTTAGATCTTGGTATCTTTTAATAATAAATATGAAAATTAAGTTAAGCATAATTATGTCAAGGAATTTAAACATGAAACAGAATTATTTTATAATATATATCTGAACATTTATAACCTGAGAACCTCTGTAAATTACTTGAATCTCACATAATTGATATTTAAAAGATATGCTCTTATTTATAAATCTTTTAATATTGAGCCCTCACAGCAGGAGTCCTGGTGGTGCTTTGGGTTAGGCATTGGACTGCTAACCACAAAATCAGTGGTTCAAACCCGCCAGCCGCTCCAGGGGAGTAAAGGAAGCTGCCTACTCCCTGAAAGATTTGTAGTCTTCGAAACCCTATCAACTCACTGCCACTAGGTTTGGTTTTGTTACCAAAATATCTAGTCCTGATCTGTGTGAAAGTTTCACAATAGTTAGATGTTCAAAAAGATCTCCTTCGACAAGTAGTGGGGAGGGCAGGGTTGATAAAATTTCTGGTAGCGTAGTGGTTATGTGTTGGCTGAGAAACCACCAGGCTCTCCTCCAGAGGCTTTCTACTCCCTTGAAGAGTTACAGTCTCGGAACCCATAAGGGCGGTTCTAACCTGCTCTCTGGTGACTACGAGGCATCATCATCTCGATGGCAATGAGGTGGTTTGGTTGGAGGATATAGCTTAAATTGATTGTCATTATTTCATAAAGAACCCAAGGCTCAGATATTTGTGTACTAAACCCCTCATTGCTTAGTCTGAGGGGCATTTCTTTCCTTACCAACACAGGCTTCAAAAGATATTTACCTATAAAAATGAAATCTTTATAAGGTCATGACCCAGATACCGTTTCTGACTAAGGAAAATATTCCTCTTGAAGAACAAATCTTGTTTAGTGGACCTTCAATTTTGCTTCATTTCTAAACTTCATTATGCCCTTTCCTGTTTAAACTGCTCATAACACTACAAAATACAGTGTATTTGCAAATATAATGAAATTAAATCTGGAAATTCTGTGTATTTGTTGATTCCTCCCTTCCCCGCCACCGCCCCCCCAGTGGCAGTGAGTTTTTTATAGATAATATATTCATTGAAATATCATTTACAGAATAATAATAATAGGTAACAGTTACTGATCACTTTCTATTCCAGGCACTGTGCAAAGTTCTACATTCACTATTTCATTTATTCCTTCAAAAACCCTTCTAGCTAGTATGGGTATAATGTCTGTTTACAGCCAAGAATTAGGCCTTAGAGATGCTAGATCTTAGAGAAAAGTAAAGCCAAGATTTGAACCATGTACGGGTTCTTAACTGCCTCTCTTAATGTACATTGATGTACAAAATTAGACTTTAGTGTTAATAGAAATAATCACAAATTTAAAACCATATTTTAGACCTCTCCTTGCTATATCTGCCATTTCATTTGTTTCCATTTAATTAGCATTTTTGTTTGATCATTAAATTCTGATAACTTTGATCTAGCAATAGTGTGATTCTGCTTATTTGTATTATATAAACATATCTTATAGGTGAACTCATTTTGTTCTTGCTTTTTAAATTTTAGACGAAACATACAAAAAAATCTCAGGGAAAAGAAAATATTAAAAACTGAAACAAATTTAAAATGAGTCAAAAGGGGAATCAGATAAAGGCGAATTATATTTTAACTTTAGTACATCTGTCATAATTGACTTTATAATACCCTCTGTCTGATAGTAAGGCTATTTACATCTCGCATCTATGTTCAGCGGGGATTCACTGGAGGCTTAATGCACATGGGGACCCTGCAAATGGATTTTGGGCTTCCATATATAGCCTTCTGCAATTCAGGTGTTCACAATTTAAGCTCTGATACCATTCCCTCCTTGGGATTTGGGTTTTACTTTTTAAGATCTTTCAATCATACAGACTGGTGTTCTTCCATGTGTACTTAGTTGATGCCTCACTCAGGTGGCTTGCTTGTTTTAAGACAAGCCTTTAAGACATCAGATTCTTATTTGTTCTGATAGATGGGCACCATCTGGTTCTTTACTGCACTTTGCTATAGCAACTGTATCTTTAATGATCGCTTTATGGCTCGGTGAGCATTGAGCAGGGTCATGTCATAAGAACTAATTGTTCTTAGATTGGTGCTAGAATTAAGTGTTAGCCCCAAATCCACTCATATATCTATGCTTTATATTTGTCCCTGGTTCTTTCCTGATGTTATTAAAGGCGGATAAGTTCTTTGAATTATCAACTCGTTTATGTATATAGACATTAACATTTCTAAATGAAAATATCTATTGAGTAGATATTTTCAAACCCAGATGATTATGGTGCTTTTTATGATACTTGAGCTTTTTGTAATTAGTTTTTTCCTTGATGTGAGGTAATCTTATCTTTTATCAGGTAACTAATAAGCAGGTATTAACATATCAGTGCTCTAATTTGTTTCTGTCACTACTGGATTATATTTTTTCAGTGAAAGTAGCTAGTAGAAAGTAAGATATGTATAATAGTATAAGGTAAATCAAGGTTTATGTGTCATTCCTTTTAGAAAGTTGTTATATGCATAATGAAATTATTTTATGAGAGGAGGCATTCAAATTGATAAATTTAACTATTTTGAGATTGTACAGATTTTAAATAATATGTGTTTTTAGGATTTCCATTGGACAAGGCAGTTGCCTATGCAAAACTCAGGAATCCATTTATAATCAATGACTTGAATATGCAGTATCTCATACAAGATAGGTGAGTGGTCCAATTGGCTCAATTAAGGGAAAGAACATTAGTATTTAGTAGCTACTCTATGATGACACTGCTAACCACAGGTTGGTGGTTCAAAATCACCAGCAGCTGTATGGGAAAAGGATGAAGCTATCTGTGCCTGTAAAGGTAATAACCTCGGAAACATCATGGAATCAATGGGAGTGGGTTTGGTATATGGTAACATGATTAGGTGTGGACTGCTAACCACAAGGCAGGTGGTTCAACCCACTAGCCTCTCCATGGGAGAGATTGAGATGGTCTCTTCCTGCAAAGATTTTGTCCCAAACTTTATGTATGGTTGCTAGACATGGCGTCAGAAGTTTTCACACACATTAATTCATGCTCAGAAATAGGTATTTGCACTCAGTTTTACAGATGAAGAAGTTTGGAAATCGGGATTAATTTACCCAATGCCACAAATACTTCAAGTAGTAAAAGAAGACTTAAACCAGATGTTGAATTTCCAGAGCCTTTTATATTATGTAAAAATCTGGACAATTTTTACTCATTATGACTACATTTTTTTAGATGGTGCAGTATACTCATTCTGAAAAATATTCTACCATGCACTTTAGCAGGCCCAAAGCACACATTTTTAAGATAAAATATAAAGTGTGGGCCTATTAATGCATTTCATATAATTCACACTTCACTCTGATGGCTGTCCTTTTAGTTGCACTAGCATTCTGTTTTATTGTGTGTTAGCATTACAACCTGAATGTCTGATAACACTTGGTAAAATACAAAGCCCTGCTTTTCTATTTTTTGATTTTTCCTCCAACTACAATTAGTAACACTGTTAATGTCTAAAAGTGTAAAAATATTTCCCTTAAGCTTATGCTATAACATGTATGAGCATGTGCTTGTGAATTTCAAGAAGTTTGGAAAATAACAGTGTAAATGAAAGACATTTAATCATCCTATAGCTACCATATTTTTCCCTTTAGAAATTAATACATATACTCTCACCTTCTATAAAATTGAGATCACTTTCTCTTAGAACAGTGGTTCTCAACCTTTGTAATGCCTCGAACCTTCAATACAGTTCCTCATGATGTGGTGACCCCCAACCATAAAATTATTTTTGTTGCCACTTCATAATTGTAATTTTGCTACTGTTATGATTTGGGTGACCCCTGTGAAAGGGTCGTTCGACCACTAAGGGGGTCATGACCCACAGGTTGAGAACCTCTGTCTTAGAATATTGTAAATATCTTTATCACATAAATATTGTTTAGGTATAAGGTTTTTAGTAGTTAGATAATAATCTCTTGAAGAGCTATTTCAACTCTATTTAATTATATCATAGGGTTCCAAATTTACTTGGATTTGCACTCCCTTTCCAGAAAAAAAAAAAAAACAGAAAAACTCAGCACCCCTTTTGGCAATTAAAACCTTTTGTATGGTAGCCCATAATCCAGGATAAAGTATTAGCACCTGTTTTTATAGCATCCCACCCAGGGGGCAGTATCAGCCTACTTTGAGAAATGTTGATTTGCATATATTTAAATACATTTACATTTCACGTTTTGAAAATGAAAAGACCTACAGTAACAATATACTATAAGAAAAGTAAAATAATAGATTCACTGAAAACAGAGTAATGTGGATTTTTTTTCCCTTTAGGAGAGAAGTGTACAGTATTCTTCAAGCTGAAGGTATTTTACTTCCTCGGTATGCAATTTTAAACCGTGACCCAAATAATCCCAAAGGTAAGAGTATTAGATTTAAATATGCTGTCTTCTGCAACTTGACTTGCTTTTAAGATATTTTCCAAGTAAATGGAATAAATTTTAAGAATTTGTAGTATTCAGTTTTTTCCCCTTGCGATATAAATAAATATATTTAATTGAAATGTCACACTGGATGAAATAGCTTCTTCTTAATAATTTGGAAGGGGAGCTGAGGCAGTAGTGGCTGAAGCGGCAGCGGTAGTGACAGTGGCTCCGGAGATGCACTGCTGGTCATGGCCTCTGCCCCAGTGCCACCATGGTCACCCTCACTGAGCTGCTGGTGCACCTGGCCACGGCCTCTGGCTACTTCGTTAACATCGATGCACATGCCGAGGAGTGCTTCTCAAGCCGGTCACCTCGGCACCAAGATGGGCCTCATCTTTGAGGTGGCTGAGGGCGGCTTTCTGGACATGGATGTGGAGATCACAGGGCCTGATAATCAAGGGATCTACCAAGGAGTCCCAGAGTCCAGTGGGAAATACACATTTGCTGCTCACATGGATGGAACACACAAGTTTTGTTTTAGCAGTAGGATGTCCACTATGACTCCAAAGGTAGTGATGTTCACCATTGACATTGGGGAGGCCCGAAAGGATAAGACATGGAAACAGAAGGTCACCAGAACAAGCTAGAAGAAATGATTAATGAGCTAGCAGTGGCGATGACAGCTATGAAGCACGAGCAGGAGTACGTGGAGGTAGGAGAGAGAATCCACAGAGAATCAAGGACAACATAAACAGCAGAGTGGTCCTATGGTTCTTGGAAGCTCTTGTTCTAGTTGCCTTGACATTGGGACAGATCTACTACCTGAAAAGATTTTTTGAAGTCCTGAGGGTTGTTTAAAAAGAGCCTTTTTCTTCCTGATGATCCTAAGCTCATAATTCACTATTGACCAAAAGCCCTGGTCACAATCATGTTGTTAGTCTCTCTGTTTGCCTTTTCTGCACTGTCCATTTTACTTCTGTTTTTCGTGATTCATAGATACTGGGGGTGTGGGGATCACCTTTTTAGGGAGTTGACATTTGGCTGGCATTGTTTCTTATTTGAATTCTGCCTCCATTGTCCAAGCCCTTGCAGAACTCAAGCACTGGAAGTGAAATGTAGGTGTGGCATCCTTAGGTCTCCTTTTGTTTTGTGGAGGTCCCACATCTGTGCCTCAGGACAGTTATGATGGCTTTTGTTGAGCTCCTAGAAGAAACAACAGGCTGAGTCCTGACACTTGCTTCCCAGCTAAATGGCCGAAATCTCTGAGTTAGGAGTCTGTCACCATGATTGGGCACTTTTAGATATATTCTGTACCTTATTTTTGCTTTAAAATAAGACAACACATTACCCCCTGTCCCTACACCCTTCTTCTTCCCTAAATGTTTTACCTTGAACCTTAGGACTCATTCACCTCTACTTAAATTGTTGACACAGACAGCTAGTAACCACTTTTGGTTCCTCCCAAACTTCGTAAGAAGTTCAAGCTCATCTCTGCGAGTTTGGGTGAAATGGTAGCTTTTTTTTTTCTTGTACTGGCATGTCCATGTTCTCCATTCTTGCCACCTAGAAATTGTAGGCTCACATACTTGGAAAGATCTGGATTTCTAATGCCAAAGGGTTAAAGCCTCTTGGATTTCATTGCGATGATATACAGCCACTATTTTATTTTGGTCAGTGGCATTTTGGGCCACTGTTTAATTAGGGTTCTGAACATTAGTGTCAGTTTTTGGGTTTCTGGTTTTATTTCTCCTGGGCTTTTTCTTTTGGCACATGTGGATTTTGTTTGATGTAAAATGAAATGC
>NW_022111373.1:43161792-43173958 GCF_000313985.2 Echinops telfairi | reverse complement strand
AATGCGCTTTACACAATTGATGTGTGTATGGATTGCAATAACAGTTGTATGAGCCCCTAATAAAATGTTTAAAAATACAATAAAATAAAATAAATCTTTACAAGGGAAAACTACAAGTAACAAGTTCATATAATTGATTTAAATTTGTTACAGGTTTTCATGTTCAAGATAAACAATGTTTTCAACCTTGGTTGAAATTCTTGCAACAGTTCATTGATAAGGTGACTGTGTTTCCACCTTAAAACAACTGTTGCGTGCCAATTTTTTGTGTGTGTGAAAACACTTTGGTTGTATATCTAATATACCCCAGGTTCAGTAAATAGGCAGTTATTTAAACAATATAATTTGGGAGTTACTCTTTTCTCTGTTGTACACTGGATCTGAGAATTATAAAGAATTTAAATGTACACAGTTCATTTGCATTGAAAAGGGATAAACAGGTGATTCATCTATTGATATTAGAAACTGTTGTCTTAACTAGTATTTTCTACTTTCATATTTAAGTTCTAATCATTGTATTGGCTACACAGAAGGTACTGACACAATTCGTGGTTAAAAGGGTTTATTAAGTAAGTGAAGGGCTATAATGCAAGTGAGAAATGCTCAGGATAGATGCTCAGGATGAGCAACACTCATCACGAGTGTTACAGTCATTTCTTGGTTGCCAGTAAATACCCAAAGGGCATACTACTCAGCTGTAAGCCTCAGCTGGAAGGCAATTCAGCTCAAGTTCTGTTGGTCAGCCAGAGAATCACCCCATTCCAGAAGTAAGCCTCCTTCACAGCACACTTAGCTTTACTTGCTCCATGGGTTGGGAAGTCCACTATTCTGTCTCATGCTCTGCCCCGTAGTTCTACTGCTGTTCCTTTGATAGCATGGCTTTTGAATCCAGGTGGTTCAATATGCAGGGTTCTCAGTTTTTTAAAAGACCCATGTAGATCGAACATTTATTATTTGGTCTAGAGCTAAAATAATAATTTTCTTATTAGATTGTTTGCTTATTCTATTTATAGGTCATTTTTCTAACACATAAATTTATTTTCAAACACACAAATTCATGTGTGCTGTGATACAGATCCATATATTTTTCAGAAGATGGCAACACTCTAACAAATTCTGTAGCACAGTATAGCAAAATGACACATTGATAAGATTTCATAAAACAAATGTGGTTCCTAATATACTGTTTGCAAAAATGATTTTACTTAGTATCAAATCATTTCATTAAGATCGCTTTTCTTTGTAATATTTATTCTGGTTTAATTTTTTTTTTTAAGTTCTAAACAATAGTGTGGTCTGGGCAAATGGTTAACGAGCTTAGCTACTAACTGAAATGTTGGAGGTTTAAATCTGCAAAGGTGCCATAGAAGAAAGGCCTGGTGATTATTCCCCAAACAGGAGGTATTGAAATACTGTAGTTCTACTTTGACACACTAGGGTATTCTGAGTCAGTCAATTCAATATCAGCTAGTTTTTGTCTATCTAGACAGCAATAAAAGCAAAACCACACTCCCTGCCATCAAAACAGTGCTGAGTCATGTGGACCTCCCCTATGGGTTTCTAAGACTGTAACTGTTTACAGGAGTAGAAACCCAGTCTTTCTCCTGAGTAACTGCTGGTGGTATCAAACAGCTGACCATGCAGATCCCAGCCCAGCATGTAACCATTACACCATAAGGGCTCCTATTATTATGCAGGATGTAACTTTTCTTGCTAATATGTTTGATTTATAGAGTGCAATTTGATTGAAGGGGAAGATCATGTTGAAGTAAATGGAGAAGTTTTCCAAAAACCATTTGTAGAAAAGCCAGTTAGTGCAGAAGATCACAATGTTTACATTTATTATCCAACGTCTGCAGGTGGTGGAAGTCAAAGACTCTTTCGAAAGGTACATCTTTATAGTCCTAGTAAATACTGTTGTTGGCCCATCAAAGCCATCAAGTACTTAATAAAACTTATTAAATCTTGTAATCATAAATTCATAACATTTAGAGATAAATTTATGAAATTGATATACATTGTAAAAGCAAGGTATTTCAGTTACTGTATATACTTGAAAACTCTTAACAGCAGAGTTCTACTCTGGTACAGGAGATTACTATGAGTCAGAATTTATTTAACAGCAATAGATAGCAAAAGGGATATGTTGTAAAAATGAGGAAAACATATTTAATGGACACCTTTTACTTTCAGATTGGCAGTAGAAGTAGTATCTATTCTCCAGAAAGCAATGTACGAAAAACAGGCTCATATATATATGAAGAATTTATGCCTACAGATGGTACTGATGTTAAGGTAACATTGATTAACAGTATATTTTAATTTTGTATTTTGAATATGCCAGTGATCTCAGAAAGAAGTGACACTTTAGATGGTTTGATGGAATTTTTGTTCTGTCACTCTTTGACCAGGAGTGAGTTTCTTTTGTATACTGGGAATGCGTTTGGCAGTCTGCAGCTCACGGACCCGTATGTTAGTGTCCTAAATGCTTAAATAAAGCACAGGACTACAAGGGAAACACATTTTCTTGAAATGTTGTTATAAATATATAAACTAAATTTATTTCAAGGTATACTCATCCTTAAAAGGGCATTAAGTAGTATAATTCATTTGACAGAGCTGGATTAGCCACCACAATTCTCCAACAGTGATTAGTACAAATTGTGTATTGGGATCTGAAACAACTGTATTGTGATATAAAAATATCATATTAAATTGTGTTAATATTTTACCTTTAATTCATTTCTGTCTAACCAGAATATTCTTTATACACTGTAGATCTGATTATGAACTTCTTAAAAATTCTCCATGGGTTTTTATCAACAAGATAATACCCAAATTTATAAGCCTGGCATACAAGATATTTCAGTCTAGCTAATTGTCTGTATTACAAACATCATTTTGTACAGCATAAACTATCAAATTAACTTTATATTATTTGAATAAATCATGCTGCCTCATGCCTTTGTATTTATTAGCTCTTATTGTGCTAAATTTCCCTTCTTTCTGCCTTCGGGTTCATATTCTGTCCTTCTCCTGCTTAGAAATTGAATTGTATCCCTCAAAAATAGGTGTCAAGTTGGCAGGGCCATTGCACCAATAGAGATATTAAGGTGGTATAGTACCCCCTTACTCAAGTCACATCAAGGGAGTTTCTTTGGAGCATGGCCTGCATCATCTTTTATATTGGATAAGAGTTAAAAAGAGAGAGAAGTGAGTGAGAGGGGAACCTAAGTACAATCAAGAGAAAAGAGATTAGAATGGAATTTGTCATTTAGACTCAGGATCCTTGAGCTGAGAACCTTCTGGACCTCTGGACAGATAAATGCCAAGACACGGAGATTGCCAAGGACCATCAAGCTCATAGATAATGAAAGGAGACAAAGAACATTCCCCTAGAACCAACAGTGAGAAACAGCTTTTTCCTAGAGCTAGCAGCCATTTGGGCAGAAATGTCTACCTTGTGCCTGTTCCCCTATTATACATTAGAAACAGGTAACTTGTATTCTAGAGGCACAGGTCAAAAGGAATTTTTGTCTCAAGATAGAATTTGGACTTGGAATTGATTTAAGACTTTTGGGATGATATGATAGGATGAAGATATTTTGCCATGTGGCAAGAGCATATTTTTTTTTTCTTAACTTTTTTTGGTGTAATGTCATTGAGTGAATTGTGTCTCCCCAAATATATGACAACTTTCTATGCCATAATTTTTATTTGGTGATTGTTTAATATTGTAATCAATCTTAATGATGTAATCTCTTGTGATCAGCCAATCAGCTGTAAAGGGATGGATTAGGGTTCGATGCAGCACGCTTAATCAAGTCTTAGCGCTGATTTGATGTTAAGGGATTTTTCCTGGGTTTGTAGTTTGCATCACCTTTTATAAGGAATAAAAGGGGAGAAAAGCAAGCAGGGAGGACCCTGAATACCACCCAGAAAGAAAACCCAGGAGCAGAACACTTCCTTTGGAACTAGTTCCTTGTGCTGACACCCTCCTAGACTTTGGAGAAGACTCATACCCAAATAACTGGGGACCTCCAAGGGATGCCAAGCCCACAATTATTGCAAGGAGCCAAGGACCATTCCCCAGAGCTGACAGTCTTCTTCTAGAGCTGGCCCCTAAATATGGCGACTAGCCTTTTAATCTATGAGAAAATATTGTTAGAGCAATCTACTTACGGTATTGCTTTTATAGCAGCTGTAGATAATTAAGATAGCAGTTATTACGATCTATAATGTTTTATAGTTAATCATATTTTATGTTAAAATGAAATGAAATTACAACATCTACATCCTAGTATTCCTTTATAATACTCAGTAAAATGTTTTTTTTATAGAGGATCGAACCTCACTTTGTAATATGACCAAGTTATTTGTAACCTTCCAGTACATTAAAATACCTGATACATAAAACAGAGATGTGTCTATTCAATAATCTGGATCCTGAAGTATTTTTTATTGATTCAAGAGAAAATTGACTGATGGTGTTGATTTGTGTGTTTTAATTATTCATAAAGGTTTATACAGTGGGTCCAGATTATGCCCATGCTGAAGCTCGAAAATCTCCAGCACTTGATGGCAAAGTGGAACGAGATAGTGAAGGAAAAGAAGTCAGATACCCTGTTATTCTCAATGCAAGAGAGAAATTAATTGCTTGGAAAGTCTGCCTTGCGTTTAAGGTAAAGATATTTATATGGACAATATAAAAATCTTCTTGCCCTCAAGTCAGTTCTAGCTCATGTTGTTTGGTGCCCTGGAGTCGGTTCCAACCTATAGTGACCCTGTGCACAACAGAGAGACACTGCCCGGTCCTGCACTGTCCTCCCAATTCTTCCTACATTTGAGCCCATTGGTATAGCCAGTATCCGTCCATCTCATTGACGGATTTCCTCTCTTTTGCTTCCCGTCAGCTTTACCAAGCTTTATGATGTCTTTAGCTAGGGACTGGTCTCTCCTGAAAACATGACCAAAGTAAGTAAGATGAAATCTCACCATCCTTTCCTTGCCTTGGAGCAGTGCTCTGGCTGTACTCTGACTGTACTTCCTCCAAGGCAGATTTGTCTATCACGTTGGCAGTCCATTGTACTTTCTTATTTAGTGTCGTAATTTTCACATGCATATGAGGCAATGGAAAATACTATGGCTTGGCTTAGGCATACCTTTATCCTGAAAGTTACAGCCTTACTTTTCAATACTCTAAAGAGGTCTTGTACAGCGGATTTACCTAATGCAACTTGTCTTTTGATCTCTTGACTGGTATTTCCATGAGCTTTGACTGACTCCATACAAGTCAAAATCTTTGTTAACTTCAGTTTTTCCTCCGTTATGTTGGTATCTATTTTGTCTAGTTGTGAGGATTTTGGTCTTCGTTACATTGAGTTGTAACTCATACTGAAGGCTGCAATCTTTGATCTTCATCAGCTAGTGCTTAAAATTCTCCTCACTTTTGGCAACCAAGGTTATGTCATCTGCATATTGCAGGTTGTTAATTCTTCCAATCCTGATACTGGGTTCTTAATACAGTCCAGCTTCTCTAATGATTATCTCTGCATACAGATCGAAGAAGTATGGTGAGAGGATATAGCCCTGAAGCACACCTTTCCTAATTTTAAACCGTGCAGTTTTTCCCTTGTTCAGTTAACACAGCTGCCTCTTAATCCATGCACAAGTTCTGTGTGAACACAATGAAATGTTTTGGAATTCCCATTTTTCTCAAGGCTACCCGTACTTTGTTATTATCCACAGTTGAATATGGGCATAGTCAACAAAACAAGTAAAAATCCTCTGTTGTGAGCCCAGATCCCTCTGACATCAGCAGTGATAGTTCTCGTTTGATGTCCTCTTCTGGATCTAGCCTGTACCTCTGGCAGGTCCCTGTCATTCTACTGCTGCAACCATTGTTGGATAATCTTCAGAAAAATTTTACTTGCATGTGATATCAATGATGTTTTATAATTTGAGCACTTTGTTGGTTCATCTTTCTTAGGAATGGCACAAATATGGATCTTTTCCAGTTAATTGGCCAACTAGTTTTCTTGCAAACATCCTGGTATAGACCAGTAAGTGCTTCAGCAGCTTGTTGAAACATTTCAGTTGGCATTGCATCTATTCCTGGAGCCTCATTTTTGACCAATACTTGCAGTGCAGCTTGGACTTCTGCCTTTAGTATTACTGGTTCTTGCTCATCTGCTAGCTCCTAAAATGGTTGAATGCCAACGAGTTCTTTTTGGTACAGAGATTTTGTCTGTTCTTTCCATCTTCTTTTGATGCTTCCTGCATCATACAATATTTTGCCCATAAAATCTTTTAATATTTCACCTCAAAGCTTGAATTTTATCTGTAGTTCTTTTAGTAAAGACTGAGTGTTTCTTCCTTTTTGGTTTTCTAACTTTAGATCTTTACACATTTCATTATAATACTTGGCTTTGTCTTCTTGAGTTGCTATTTGAAATTTTCTGTTGAGCTCTTGGCCTTCATCTTTTCTTCCATTTGCTTTAGCTATTCTGTGGTCAAGAGCAAGTTTCAGTGTCTCTTCTGACATCACTTAGATATTTTCTTCCTTTCTTATATTTTTAATGACTTTTTGCTTTGTTCATGAATAATCTTGATGTCCTCCCATAGCTCTTCATTTCTTCTATTAGTGTTCAATGCATTACATCTGTTTTTGAGATTTTCTTGACATTCAGGTGGAATAGACTCAAGGTCATATTTTGGTTCTTGCAGACTTGTTTTCACTTTCTTTAGCTTTGACTTAAACTGCTACATGAGCAATTGATGGTCTGTTCCCTAGTCACCCTTTGGCCTGATTTTAGGTGCTAACATTGAGCTCTTCACCATTCTCTCTTCTCACAGATGTTGTCAGTTGGATTTCTATGTAGTCCATCTGGAGAAATACATCTGTATGGTGTTGCTCAACAGGGGTATTAGCTAAGTCTTTGGTCTTGCAAAAGTCTGTCATGCGATCTCCAGCTTTGTTTCTATTACCAGGTCCAGATTTTCCAACTCCTGTTCCTTCCTCTTAGTTTCTAATTTTTGCATTTCAAACACCTGTCATTATCAATATATCTTATCAATATATTTCAGACTAAAGTCGTTGGTAACTTTTGTGGTTGATGAATAAATTTGAGTAATAGTAGTATTGATTGGATTTCCTTGAAAGCGAACTGATATAATCCTATCACAGCATTGTACATCAAGATAGATCTTGAAATGTCCTTTTTACAATGAATGCAAGGCCATTCCTTTTGACTGTGTCATTCCTAGAATAGTAAGCCATATGATTTTCTGATTAAAAATGGCCAATACCAATCAATTTCAGGTTAGTGATGCTGCCCAACAAACTCACTGCTATGTCAATGCTGAATCATTGTGACCCTATAAGACAAGGTGGAACTTCCCCTGTGAGTTTATGAAACTGTAACTCTTTATTAGGAGTAGAAAGCCCTGTGTTTCTCCCATGGAATGGCAGGTGGTTTCAAACTGCAGACCTTGCAGTTCGCAGCTTAACCTGTAATCCCTACACTACCAGCGTTCCCTAAGTATGCCTCAGATATCTATGTTTTTTCATTCCATTTCATTTTTTTGACTAATTTCAATCTTCCTAAATTCATACTTCAGAATTCTAGTAATTAGATCTTTGATGCTGTTTCTTCTCCCTTTGAATTGTACCTCTTCAGCAAATGAACATCCCGAAGGCTCCACTGCCACAGGCTTTATTCCATTCACCTCACTGTGGACAACTCTACTTTGAGAAGCCGCTCCTCATCGGTCACAATTTAGAGTGCCTGCAGCACTATCTCTGACAATGTTCTGCTTCCATTCATTAGGCCTTTAATATCTGGCATTGTTTTCATGCTATATTTTAGGTTTTCAGTGGCTACTTCCTTTGAAGTGGTCAGCAGACTCCTTTTTCATAGTTTGTTCTTAGTCTGCAAGTTCCACTGAAACCGGTTTACTTTGGATGACCCTGCATGCATTTGAAATGCCAGTGACATAAATTCCAGTAGCACAGCAGCACCCAAGCCACTTGCAGTATGACAAACTGACAGAGAAGTGGTAGACTCCAACTCCTGGTGACTTTATGTGTGGCAGAAGTACTGCACCATAAGGGTTCCATGGCTGTAATCTCCTTGGAACTCGTCTCACACGTCTTTCCCATGAAGCAGTTGGTGTGTTTTAATTACCAACTGTTTGCTTAGTGGCCAAGGTCTTTAACATAACCATTGTACCACCTGGCTATACCAAACCTAAACTCACTGCCATGTAGTCCATTCTGACTCATAATGACCCTTTGAAATGGCTGACCTTGCAGTTAGCAGCCCGATGCACTGGGTCACGAGAGCTCCTGTACAGGTTGTACAGACCCTTGTAAAAGGAATTCCAGTTTTCGCCTTTGTGGATAAGCTGCTTGGGTTTATAACTGGATAAATAAGCTAAGAAAGGAGCCCCTGGGTGGCACAAATAATTTGAGTGCTCAGGTCCTAATTGTTAGGTTGGTACTAACCAAAGGGCTTCGCAGTCTACTTTGCAAAGGTCACAATCCTTTCCAAAGGATTTACTTGTTTAAGCTGAGAAACTAATTGACACATATAAACAGTTCATGCATTTTTAATGTTATATTTGACATGCTGATAATAAAACCATAGTGAATTTGTTATTTCTCTATATTTCTGTGATAGACAACAGAACCATGTGAATTTATGGAAAAAAATTAAAATTTCTAAGGATAACAGTTAAAAGCAGGCTAATCAGTGTTTAGTGGCATATTTAAGAATTTAAAATAAAACAGCCTTTTTAATTTTTGTATTTCAATTAATCTTTATTGTGAGGCTTTTATCTTGCTCTATCTTATAAAGTAAAGATTTAAATATCAGTAGTACCACCTGCATTTAATAAGGAAAATTTCACTTTTTTAGAACTTTAACATAGAGTCTGTCTGAACAATATAAGGGGCTTCAAAAGTTTGTGGAAAAATAGAATTTTAAGGTAATAAAGTTTTTCCATGAATTTTAAGCCCCCTCACATTTAGTTTGTTTTATGAAAGGAATATTAGCTTGTGGATACATTAGCTTTAGATAAACAATTTTAATTATTTAGTGCAGTATATTTTTTAAAAACATGATGTAAAATTATAATATATTGATGATATGTGATGGTTTGAGCATTAAGTAGAGAAGACCAGAAAACTTCTGAAAGCATGAAATTGATACCTCTAAGTTACTTTGTTCTCCACAAATACATTTCTTGTAGATTCTCACAAGTATGTGGTTTTTAGTGCTTAAATGTTTCATGGGGCTAATTGCTTATTTTCTTGAGGCTTTAACTGACATTTTCTCACTCCTTTTTTTTTTTTAAGTCATTTTATTGGGGGCTCATCCAACTCATCACAATCCATACATACATCAATTGTATAAAGCACATTTGTACATTTGTTGCCCTCATTATTATTTTTTAAAATTATTTTATGGAGGGCTCGTACAATTCTTATCACAGTCCATACATACATCCATTGAGTCAAGCACCTATGTACACCTGTTGCCCTCATCAATCTCAAGACATTTGCCCTCTACTTTAGCCCTCAGTATCGTTTGCTCATTTTTCCCCCTCCCTCCCCCTCTCCCCCGCCCTGTCTCACTGTTTTCTTTCTTGTTTCCTTTTCCCTTCCCTCCTTTGTGTTTTTTCTTGTAAAATGATGTACATTCTGCTAATGTGGGAAAAATTCTTATTTTTAATTACTCAGAAAACCATATGCTTATTTTTGTTTAAGTCACTTTTATTTTCAGGACTCTTTGATGTAATTCTTTTCTGCCTTTTCTAGTCCCATAAACATTATTCTTTATCTGATTGATGGTAAAGAACTTATGTAATTATGTGATATGTATAATGTATCCATAAAGCAGTCGAGTTACAGATAATTAATTGCTATCATTTTATACTTAACTGTGAAATACACCAATACACTTTAATATACTCTTCAGTATTGCTAAAATTTTATATATACTAGTAAGATGGGAAAATTGTTCATCTTAATGATTCAAAATTATATATAGTTTATCATTTATTTTCATAAGCAAACAGTTTGTGGCTTTGATTTGTTGCGGGCCAATGGACAGTCATATGTGTGTGATGTCAATGGCTTCAGTTTTGTGAAAAATTCCATGAAGTATTATGATGATTGTGCAAAAATACTTGGGTAAGATTTTTTTTCCTTTATTTTTCTTTCCCCTTTAGTTACGACTAATGCATGCTAGTAATTCAGAAACCAGATCTAGAGTAAATACCAGTATTCATAAACTAGTATCTCCAAAGACTATTCCAGCTGCTGGATTATATTGTGAGCTTTCAAATGCAGTTTAATTTATGATCAGTATGTAGATGAAAGGTTAAAGGTATTTTAACTTTGTATATTGAGAAATGCTGTAATATGGTAATATGGATCAAAATGGCTCATTCATTGAATACAGAACTTTGTTCTTGTAGTTCTTGCTGTATATTTATAACTGAAAAGATTTAATGCTGTTCCTGGAATTAAATGAACTATTCATGAAATAAATAGACTAAAAAATTTTTTTAATTGAATATTCTTGAGAGCATTGTTTCTGCTAGTATGTCTTACTTTTAGATAATCTCATAAGATTATCAAATGAATATAAAATAATTGCATACAGAGATGCACTTTTATATTCTTTGACACAGTCTCCTATATCTTGGCCCAGAAAACTAGCAAGTCAATAAATATGTTTTTAATGATTTCAAAGAATATATGGCAAAACCACCAGAAACTTAAAAGTTTAAGAGTACAGTGTTTCCCACAGTGGGTGATACTGTCTCCTGGAAGGTACTGGAATTACCTAAAAAAAGCAGATACCCACATTGTATCCTGGACTAAGGGTATAGTGCAAGTTAATTGGCAGGTGGGCTCTGAGTAATATTTTTTTCTGTAAAGGGAGTGGTAGGCCAAATAAGTTTGGGGACCCATGAGTCAGGATGTTACTTCATAATTGGAATTAACTTTTAATAGTATGCTTCAAAGCTAGGGAACTTGTTCTTAAAGTGAAATTGCAAAGAATTCCAACAGTAGTACGTGCGAAATTTGACAATACAAAAAACACTTAGATGTTTCCATTGTTGTGTTAATAAAATATTTTACAGACAAATTTGTTTAAAATGGGCATGATTCTAAAATTGTGGTAATGATGATAGAACTCTTCTTGTTGTGATTGCACTATTAAATTGTATGATATGTAGATTGTGCCAATAAAATTATTTTTAAAAATTAAATGTAGAGCATTTAAAAGAAAATGAACAGACTGTCTAGTTAGCTTTATTAATGTTTAAACTGTGAAGAAAAGGAACAGTGATTACACAGAGGAGGCACATTTAGATTTGAGAATGTATGTAATTAAATATGATATAATTATTATGATTTCTCAAATTCAATAAGATTTATATTTTTAAATTTTAAGCAAATAATTGTTAATTTGTATGTTTTCAGTAGTGTTTTTTGATGCACGAATTTAGAACTGATTTAATTTTTTTTTTAATCAGGATTCATTTTTTTTTAATGATGTAATTGTAATCTTTGTGATTATTTACTGTTGTGTACCAGTTTTACTTAAAATGAACTGATTTTTAATTTCTTTATTTACTTGCTTGCTTCTTAAGCAATACTGTAATGCGAGAGCTTGCTCCACAGTTTCATATCCCCTGGTCAATACCCTTAGAAGCCGAAGATATACCAATTGTACCAACTACATCTGGAACTATGTAAGTTTGAATATTTTAATTTAGAAATTTCTTGGATTTCCGTGTGCTATTACAATGCAATTGAATTCTAAGATAGATTATGTGTTTTACAAGGTTCCACAAGTAAAATCCTAAAAAATGTTTAGATAATATAAAATTGTTGCCCTAAACCATAAAAATAAAAGGGATACATAAAGTTATGTTACTTATGGTTCATGGTCAGTGGTCGTACAACTGTGGATCTCAAAATATGATGAAAAAAATATGCTTGTAATAGTGGGACAAGAGAAAAGTAAAAGGAAATGGAGGAACGAACTAGGAGGCAAAGGGCATTTATAAAGGTCTAAATAGAGGCATGTACATATGTAAATATAGGGAAATAGATCTATTTTGCATTTATTTATAGGTTTAGTATTAA
>NW_022111373.1:43144660-43160355 GCF_000313985.2 Echinops telfairi | reverse complement strand
TATGAGTCAGCATCCATTCAATGGCAGTGAGATTGGGTTTGGAATCCAACATGCTTTTCAGAAAATCTTATATTCAGTAATACAAATTTGAAATAAACTTTTTTTAATGGATAAAACAAATATTCCACCCATCCTCTACAACTTTAGTTTGTTTTGATTTAATGAAATCTTACTTTATAAGATATGCATACCGTAAGACAAATATGCTATAGATAAGATATTTAGAAAAATGTAAGAAGTAGCACCCATTTTTGTTTGCTAGAATAAGAGAAGAATCTCTAAAGGGAAAGCAGATATTATATAGCTTAAAATTATCTTTAGTCATCTCATGATTCATAATATAAAATTAAGACTAATTGTTAAAGTTACTATTCTCTGTGAAACATACACATTTTAATTTATTACTAATTAGGAGTTAACACATATGTCATTCCATAGTTCAATCACATCAAGCAGAATTGTTATACATAAATGTTTTTTACAATCATAGGATGGAGCTCAGATGTGTTATAGCTGTCATACGTCATGGGGATCGAACACCAAAACAAAAAATGAAAATGGAAGTGAGGCATCAAAAGTATGTTTTATGAAGAACAACTTAACACTTAGTGAGATAATGTGCAATTCTTGATACATGATATACTTTATTAATACTTTATTTAGAAAAACTTTATTTACCTCTTGTTTCTTAGCCATTGATGTTCAAACAGGTCCCTGCGTGACCAAATGATAAAGTACTCGATTACCAACTGAGAGGTTGATGGTTAGAACCCATACAGAGCTGTTTTAGAAAGCAGTATTCTTCTTCAGATCCCTGAAAACCCTTTTGGGTTTTACTTTGCACACTTAGGATTGCCATAAGTAAGAATTGATTTGACAGTTACTAATAATATTTAAACAACTAAATGCATACAAAATTAATATAATTTTACATATCAGAATCAGAACAAAAATATGTCTATAAGTAATCTTCAGTCTAACCTTTTCTTTACTGTTACAAAGATATTCTATGTATATTTAGCCTTGGCTCATCATCTTGTAATGTTTTCTGAGTATCATTAATATCTCAATCTGCTAGAAGAAAATTAGTAAAATGAAAGTTTTCTCCTTCCTGTTTTATTTGAAGATGATTAAGTATAAAACTGAGCTATTAAATATGTGTTTAGACTGCTTATTTTTTTAACGTGTATAGTAACAAAAAGTAATATGTAATGTTTTGTATTAATACCATATGCTCATTATGAAAAAAACTTCAAAAATGAATGTCTTAATTAACAGTTTGACATAGTTTAGGACATTATATGTTTTACTAATTAAAGCTAGTGGAGCAGTATGACATAATGAAAGAGGATAGTACTTGGGATCCGTAGACCCAAGTTGTCATGTTTTGATCATTTTTTATTGTTGATCTATGTAAATATATAGTGATAATAAGTTACTGAGCGTGTACTGTCTTTTTAAGGTTTTTTGATCTTTTTGAAAAGTGTGATGGATATAAATCTGGGAAATTAAAACTCAAAAAACCAAAACAATTACAAGTAAGTTTGTCTTGTTTTTCAATTTTTAGTAGTGAAATTATATAAAATGGTAATTCTTCATTAATTTTACTTTGTAGGAAGTGCTGGATATTGCACGACAACTTCTTATGGAACTCGGGCAAAATAATGATTCTGAAATTGAAGAAAACAAGCCAAAGCTTGAACAACTGAAGACCGTCTTAGAGATGTGGGTGTCATTGAAATACTTCGTTGTGATCACCGAGAAGCATGCTCCCTTTTCATATGCTCTTTTCACATACATACCTCTCTGTTCAATTCCTTTGACAGTTTTATCTTTTTACACTGACCCCAGTGAAAAAATAGATTGTTACATTAAAGGTTATGTTTTTGTTTTACTTTAAATTTTATATTAAAGATTTAAAGGACATCAACATTACATTTTCCATAAAGAACTGTTTCAACTGAGAACCAGCCACATCACTCAGTTGACCATAGATTCAGTGTTAAGTGAAAAGTGTTTTAATCAACAAAATTGGCACACCAGTATTCCTGTTGTAAGTGTTCCATGTTTCACTATTTATGATCTTATAGCCTTTATATTTTAGAGGCATATTTGTATTTTTACATATATAAATACTTCGTTGTCTTTTGAAAATTGCCCAACTTTTATAGAAACCTTCTTTTGGTGTTTTGTTTGGTTTTAAGGTGGATAAAATGAGTACCTATAGTACACATTTTCTGCTAGGATATATTGGAGATTTGAGAAAGGCATTTATAAATAAAAGGAGACTAATATGTAAGATTTATTTTTCTCTACATGGAATTTAGCTTCTCTTCATAAGGTAAAGTAAACATTTATTGAATATTACTCATTTTGTTCACCATTTTATTTTTCAGGTATGGCCATTTCTCTGGAATAAATCGTAAGGTACAATTGACCTATCTTCCTCACGGTTGTCCTAAAACATCTAGTGAAGAAGAAGGTATTTGTTATTAATGCCTATTGCATTTTAACTATATATCAGCAGTTCTCAACCTGTGGGTCGCAGCCCCTTTGGGGGTTGAACAACCCTTTCACTGGGGTTGCCTGAATCATAACAGTAGCAAAATTACAGTGATGAAGTAGTAATGAAAATAATTTTATGGTTTGGTGGCACCACAACATGAGGAACTGTATTAAAGGGTCACGGCATTAGGAAGGTTGAGAACCACTACTATACATAATGACTTGATTCCCTGGTGATTACTTTTTAGATCTTTGCTGCCTAATTGCTTAGAGACTGGCATGCCAACTAATGAAAAAAAATAGTTTGATTTTATAAGCTGTGCGTTTCTATCTTTTATGTAAGGGGTAGGTTTTGTTTATTTTGAACTGTTTATTGTTGTTATTAGGTGCCTTCAAATCAGTTCCGACTCATAGTGACTCTTTGTACAGCAAAAAGAAACACTGTCCAGTTCTATTCCATCCTCCCAGTTTTCTGTGGTTGAGACCGTGCTTGCTGTCACTGTCTGAGTCTATCTTGTCAAGGGCCTTGCTTCTTTTCTCTGCCCTTCTATTTTACCAAGCAGGATGTCCTTCTCTAGGGACTGGTCCTTCTAAGAACATGTCCGAAGTACATGATACTAAGTACTCCATTCTTATTGCTAAGGAGAATTCTGGATGTCCTTCTGATAGGTATCTGTTTG
Organism: Echinops telfairi; assembly: GCF_000313985.2. Lineage (NCBI taxonomy): Eukaryota > Metazoa > Chordata > Mammalia > Afrosoricida > Tenrecidae > Echinops > Echinops telfairi. The sequence goes on along the minus strand of NW_022111373.1, from coordinate 43,157,170 downwards.
CCCTTTTGCAAACCATGGCACCTTTGATACCAACACCATAGTTCAAATGCATTGATTTTTCTTCAGTCTTTTGTAGTAAGTGACCAACTTATTATGTAATTGAAAATACTATTGCTTCGATCAGGCGTGCTTTAGTCCTCAAAGTAGTATTCTTGCTTTTCAACACTTGAAAGAGGTCTTGTGCAGCAGATTTTCACAATACATGCATCATGTGATCTTTTGACTGTTGCTTCCATGGCATTGATTGTGGATCCAAGCAGGATGAAATCCTTGACAACTTCAGTCTTTTCTTCATTTATCATCATGTTACCTATTGGTCCACTTGTGAGGATTTTGGTTTTCTTCACATTGAGTTGTAATCGATACTGAAGGCTTTCATCTTGGATTTTCATCAGCAAGTGCTCGAAGATCTCCTCACTTTCAGCAAATAAGCTTGTGTCATCTACATAGTGCAGATTATTAATAATCTCCAATCCTGATGCTGCATTCTTCCTTGTATAGTTTTAAGTTTCTCTGATTATTTGCTCAGTTTATAGATTGAATAGGTATGATGAGAGAATACAACTTTGACATCTACCTTTCCTGATTTTAAACAATGGAATTTGCTCTTGTTCTTTTTGCATACTGCCTTTGATCCATGTATAGGTTCTGCATGAGCACAATGTAGTGGTCTGGAATTCCCATTCTTCTCACGGCTATCTGTAGTTTGTTATAATCCATCAGTCAAATGTGTGGGCATAGTAAATGATTAACACAAGTAAGCATCATTCTGGTATGCTCTGCTTTGAGCGCAGATCCATTTGACATCAATAACAGTGATTTGCCTTGTTTCACATCCTTATCTGAATCTAGCCTAAGCCTCTGGCAGCTTCTTGTCAAAGTACTGTTGCAAATGTTGGATGATCTTCAGCAATATTTTACTTACATGTGATATCATTGATATTATTGTATTATTATTTTAATTAGAATGAGTACAAAGAGGGATCTCTTCTATTTAGTTGGCCAAGTAGCTCTCTTTCAAGTTACTTGGCCTCCTGAGTAAGTGCTTCTAGTCCTTCATCAGCTGTTGAAACATTTCAGTTGCCATTCCATGAATTTCTGGACCCATGTTTTTGGTTAATGCTTTCAGAGAAGCTTGGAATCCTTTTAAAACCATTGATTCTTAGTCATATGCTTTCTCTTGAAATGGTACATATTGACTAGTTCTTTTTGGTACAGAGACATTGTGTATCCTTTCCATCTTCTTTTGATGCTTCTTATGTCGTTCAATATTTTGCCCACAGAATTCTGTTCAATATTGCAACTTGAGGTTTGGATTGTATCTTTCAGTTTAAGATATGCTGAGCATGTTTTTTTTTTGTTTTTCTAACTGTAGATCTATGCACATTTCATTATAATATTTTATTTTTTCTCCTTGGGCTGCTCTTTGGAATTTTCTATTCAGTGCTTTGACTTCATCATCTCCTCCCTTTGCCTTAGCTACTCCACAATTGACACAGTGGCTGCATCAATGGGCTCAGGCATAGGAACAATTGTGAGGCTGGTGCAGGTCTGGGCAGTGTTCTGCATAGGGTTACTATGGATCAGAGCCCACTCAACGGCCCTGAACAACAACTTCACAATAATATCCACTTTGATCTTTCTATCCTGTGTTTGTAATGACCTTTTGCTTTCTTCATTTATGATGTTCTTGATCTCATCCAATGGCTGAGGGCTTAGGATTTTTTCTTTTTACTCTGTGGATATTTTAGAAATTTGTTTCCAACCTAATACTATTTAATGTCCTTCTTTCGTCCTTTTAGTATAGATGAGTGAAGTATACCAGAAGAAAACTCAAGACGTATGAAAAGATTTTTTAAAAATACAGAATCAACATATTCCTACAATAAATTGATACTTTCCTCCATTCAATAAGGCAGAATAAATATTTAAATAGAATTTGCTTCCTAAGATAGTCAGCACTAAAGCTTATAAATTCATTAACATTTGAAAGAAAAATGGGAAAGAATCACATAAAGCCTTTATTTTATTTATTTTTTTAAGCCTTTATTTTTTGAGAAATGCAGATGACCAGTAGTAATAATGAATTACCTTGTTTTTGCTTATCACACTGGCAAAGTCATTCTCTTTTTAAAAGCTGATGACAAATCAGTGTAACAGTACTATAGTCTGCTGATTGGCACAGTTTTTGGAAAATAATTTGGCAAAATTTTGTAAAACATTTATATGCTTTTACTTTAATTGTACTTATAAGAAATAATCAGATAATTCTGGAAAGAATTGATTGGTAGGGATATTGACAATATAATTTCTGGTAGGAGAATAGAAGTAATGAATTTCTTAAATGTTAATTTAAATATGTTAATTTACTTAAAATTTGACATGCTACGTCTTAGTTATTTTTGGTGGTTAGTCTATTAATAATTTAAAATTTAAAAGTCAACTAAAATTAATGATCCTTTCATAAATTCACATTGCTAGACATGATAAACCCCCTCACCAAAAACCAGCAAACAAACTCACTCTTTCAGTGGTAACCCTGTAGAACTGCCCCTGTGAGTTTCTGAGACTAAATCTTTATGGGAGCAGAAAGGTTTTTTTGAAGCCTGCAGAGAGCTGGTGTTTAACAGCCCAGTTCATAACTCTGCCAGTAGGGTTCTTTGATAATTATAGTAAAACTTGTAAAACTATAAAGTAGGCCTCTGGGTTTTTTAATACATTTTCATTATGTTCTTTTTGCATTTATCATGCTTAATTTTGCATGACCTATGTTTCCATAACCCAACACTGTTCTTGAGAACATGATAAAGGCCAGATTAAAGTTAAGTACAGAAACTCACTTATGATACCTCCTCCTTGACTGTGGAAACACTCTGGTCTGATTCCACAACTCCAAATTTAAAAAAACTGTTTTCCTGTACTTAGCACCCAGAAAGTGAAAATACATTTGACCCTCTCATCACAATTTTCTAAAAATTATACAGCTTCATGATTTCATTTATAAAAATATATGTATCTTCTTCATTTCAGCTAATGTAGTGTCTTCTTTGTGGTAGCAGCATAAAAGCCCTTATTATAAAGAAAGGAAGATCGGGTTGCTACTGTTGAGGAGCTCTTCATCTATCATAATGTAATGCAACTACAAAAGATCTTGGGCAAACCTGTATGAGATCAGAAAAGGGAAAAGCAGTCTTCTCATAAGAAAATTGTGAATGTACTTTCTCTCAAAATTGAAAGGGATTTTGAAGTTTTAATAGGACATTAAGAGATGGTATAGGCAGAATTGCCATCAGAAACAACTTATAAAAATAGGTACTTTTAAAGAAGGAAATATTTTGTATATTGTCTGTATTCCACTACAGAAGAGAAATCACCAAGCATGTGTTATAAAACAAAAACTCTTGACATTTGTTTTATCCCTTTATATGCATCCTAGATAGCAGAAGAGAAGAACCTTCATTACTTTTGGTTCTAAAATGGGGAGGAGAACTAACTCCTGCAGGCAGGGTTCAGGCTGAAGAACTTGGAAGAGCTTTCAGGTGTATGTATCCTGGAGGTCAAGGTAAATTTTAGGATTTTATTACATTTATTAAATGTATACATAGTATCTTTAAATTCTCATTTACATTGAGAAGTTCTTAAATTTTTATTGAAGTACATTGAGATGAAAATATAGCTTAAGTGATTTGAGGGTTTATTTTCAGGAGATTATGCAGGATTTCCTGGTTGTGGTTTACTTAGATTACATAGTACCTACCGACATGACCTCAAAATATATGCATCTGATGAGGGACGAGTCCAGATGACTGCAGCTGCTTTTGCAAAGGTATAAATGTGTTTTAGATGTACCAGAATTTTTAGTTAAACTTGCCTTTGAAAGATTTTTACTAAGGCAATATTTAATTTTTAAATTCAAAGATTTAATTTAAAAATTGTGAATTTGGAAATTGCAACTAAAGCACTCTAATGTCATTGATCAACTATATCATTATTAAGTTTATGATAATTACATGAAATTCAGCCAAATAATTTATTTCTATTATTTTACATATTATCCTTTTAATCTATTGGATTTTTTCATGTTTAGGGGCTATTAGCTTTAGAAGGAGAGCTTACACCTATTCTTGTTCAGATGGTAAAAAGTGCAAATATGAATGGACTTTTGGATAGCGATAGTGACTCCCTGAGCAGTTGTCAGCAACGTGTGAAAGCAAGGCTTCATGAAATACTTCAGAAAGACAGAGATTTTACTGCGGAAGATTATGAGAAGGTATTTCTTGGCAAGCTCTTTTCCTACATTTTTAAATACTCAATGCATGAAGATAATATATATAAAACAAAGTTCAAGCTTATATGTATTGTAAAAGTAAAACTCATAAACACCACCTAGGTAAAGAAATAGAACATTGGAATAACTGAGAGATGGTCCCTATATTATGGCTTTTTAGTTACTATTTTTTGTCTCATATCCTTATTTCTAGAATACTTTGTAAGAATGTACCCTTAAACACTTTGTCTTGTTTTTCATTGTTGTATAAATTTCATAAGCAATGAAACCTGTGATAGCCTTGCCCTGACATGACTGACTTGATTTCTGAATCATGTGGGTTGATTTCTGAGTCTTGTGGGTTTTCTGCCTTTGACAGGATGGTTTTACCACTCGCATATCTCTTTCTATTAATGGAAGATATTTTGAGTTTTCCTTTTTATACAGATTACAGCTTCTGCAGGTTTTACTGTAATCGAATAATGCAATGTGTTTTATATTTAGTTAATTTGGTGTAATATAATTTTTTAAGTCATCAGTATTGTTGAATATTGTCTTAGTTAGTTAATTTTCATTTGTATTTAGTATATTTTTAAGGGCTAGTAAACTTTCTGTGAAAGACCATTCTAGATATTTTATGCTTTGCCTAAATAGGATCTATGTTGCATTTGGTTTTTGTTATAATTGATTTTAACTACCTTTTAAAACTATTAATCTGGTCACATTTAAATCTGGTCACATTTGGTCTACAGACCATAGGGCTGAGTTATGCTCTAGATGAGGACTATACAACATTTAAATATGCTTTCTTTTATTATTCTCAATTTAGGGATGTTACAACTAATGCTACTATGAATATCTTTGTATGACTCCTGGTGCTTTTGATAATATGAGGGAGTACCCCCCCCAAAACTGGCATTGCACTGGGCAGAGAGGAGCTTTTGTAGTGCTGGTAGCAGTAGTAGTAGTAGACGTCTTTGCCGCTAGGCGAGAATCAAACAACTCACTCTGAGTTATTGCACCCAGTGGCATTGCCTAGGAAGGTTCTCTGTGGCCACAGTGAATTTTTTTGTAAAAGCAGTTTTGCCTGCTCCTCGCTTTTTGTGATGGCTGATCTAAGAGAACAGCGTGCACCAGTGAAATTTTGTTTCCTGCTTGGGAAGAATGCCACAGAAACTGTTGTGATGTTGAACACAGCTTACAAGGACAGTTCTATGGAAAAGCTCAAGTGTAAGAGTGGTTTTCTCATTTCAAAAAAGGTGAAATGTTGATTGATGACAAACCTCATTCTGGACATCCGTCACTTCCGACACTTCCTGAAAATGTCGACTTATAGTATATTTGGAGTTTGTTCCAAAGGGAACAAAGCTTTCTATTTAGAGGTTCTGAAAAGATTGAGTAACAGTATACCACAAAAAGGCCTGATTTGTGGCAGACTGGGGCTGGTTTTGCCACCATGACAATGCATCTGCTCATGCTGCCATCTCAGTGTGCCAGTTTTGGGCAATAAACAGCATGCCTCTCTTGTCCCATGCACCTTACATACCTGACCTCACTAAGTGCAATTCTTTTTGTTTGCGGGAATGCAGAAGAACATGAAAGGACAGTGATTTAATGACATAAAAGAGGTGAAGAAAAAAATGAGGGAGGTGCTGTTAGCCATCCAAACAGATGAGTTTGAAAAATGTTTCCAAGAATGGAATTGAAGATTTGACAAGTGTATTAATTGTAATGGAGAGTACATTGAAGATGATAAAGTTGTTTTGTGAAAAAAAAATTAATTACATAGCTTTGAAAATAAATTCTGTTTTGGGGGAATATATGTGTGTGTGTGTGTGTGTGTGTGTGTGTGTGTATAAAATTCCTTTTAAAATTAATCACATGAATTTACATTTGACCCAGAAGTCTGTTTACTGTCATTGCTCCACATAGTCTCTATTCTTTGTACAATCTAAACTATTCTGTCTTTACCATCCTCATGTATGTTCAGTGGTGTCTCACTTGTGGCTTAAGTATCAACCTTTTAGATATCCCTGTTCATGAGGGCTCTCTTCAAGTCTCTTGTCTTAGTTTTATGTCTACTAGGGGTTTATATTATTCTGTTTGAGTTACTCTAAATGGGTAACATGATTATGGATCATGTGGGTAGACACATATTTATACATATTCTATACAAGTGAAAAGGAGCCCTGGTGGCATAGTGGTGACTACATGTTGGGCTGTGATCCACATGGTTGGAAGTTCGAAACTTGTAGCAATTCCTTGAGAGAAAGACTGGGCTTTCTATTCTCATATATAGTTACAGTCTCAGAAACCCAGAGGGGTCTCTGAGACAGCATTGACTCAATGTCTGTGAGGTTTTTGTTTTTAAATACAAATTAAAAAGCTGTCATAAAATTTATAGAGTATTGCTAAATTTATTCATAATAATCTTATCATAGTTAACATTTGATAATTTTTAATATGAATGTTACTTCTTGCTTGATTATATTACTGTGTTTTAGAGAGTCTTTAAATTTATTGTATGGAATTGGCCCCCAAGTATAGGAAATGTTGTATTAACTGTATTATTCTCTGATTACTTGAGGGATAACCAGATATAAATTATGTGCTTTACTTACTTGTAGCTTACTCCATCGGGAAGCATTTCCCTCATCAAATCAATGCATTTCATTAAAAATCCTGTGAAGACCTGTGACAAAGTTTATTCCTTGATTCAGAGTTTGACTTCTCAAATCAGACATCGAATGGAAGATCCTAAGTCATCAGGTAAATATTATAGATTCTTGGCATAAAACAAAAATTATGTCTGGGGTCTGTATTTTTAAATGAGATTTACCACTCATTTTAAGAAATATAATCTCTTTCTAAAACTCTTAAGCATGGTATAGGTTAATGTGTATCCAACAAAAGAATACTAGCTACGATATAGTTGCCTTTAACAATGATAGCATTTTAGGAGACAATAAAATATTCTCATTCGAACATTTAATTATATGATGTAGCCAGGTAGTTAACCACTGAATAGATATTGTTATAAGGAGTAATTATAGGTGATTCAGACTGACGCAGACTAGCTTGGTTAATAACTAAGTTAACTTTGTGTCTTGTGTTTCTTGTAAGAGTGAAAACATTTGTTTTACTTTTAAGGTTCCTTTCACTTAAAAAACTTTTCCTGTTCTGTTATTGGTGACAATGCTATAACAATGAAAGTATTAAAAATTATAATGTAACTGTAGAAGAATCCTTATCAGAAATTTGGAAAAGTAGAGCAGAATTTCAAATTCTCATGTGATCCCAATTTTCAGAATCCATTGAAGCTGGATTAACTCCCCAAATTATTACCCTTACATAATTCTTAAACCTTAAACCAAAAATATCCCTTGAAGTGTTCTATAAAGCAAATAACAGTTCAGCTTAATTAGTATACAATGACTATCTTAAGTATTACACTCTTGTAAAGAACTATGGGCATTAAGTTGACAATAGCAACTTGAAAGGTTAGATAGAAGCTTAGACTCCAATGACTTTATGCCAGGAGGGAAGAACAAGTAAGAATAAGAAGGTGAGATTTGATGGCACATTGGTTAAGTGCTTAGCTTCTTAACGCAAGATTGATGGTTAGAACTCATCAGCCACCCTGCATGAGAGAAAATCTGGCATGCTGAACCAATACATGTTGGGCACTTTGGTTTGTCATATAGTCACTAAAGTGGAAATTGACTCAATGTTGTACATCAATGAAATATGTGACACACTATAATAATATTTCTTAATGTTACAATTTTACCTTTGACATTTTAAAGGGTTCTAATTATTGACAATTACTTTTTATGAATTATTTTTTAAAGTTGAATATATTAAAAATGTTATATTATTTTAGATATTCAGCTTTACCATAGTGAGACATTAGAGCTTATGCTTCGTCGATGGTCCAAGTTGGAAAAAGACTTTAAAACAAAGAATGGAAGATATGACATTAGTAAAATTCCAGACATATATGATTGTATAAAATATGATGTCCAGCATAATGGTTCTTTGAAATTAGAAAACACAATGGAATTATATAGACTTTCAAAGGCTCTAGCAGATATTGTTATCCCTCAGGTAAGTAAGTAGCTCTTATTCACTACAGTATTGTATTAATAAATACTTTTAAAATATCTATTACTGCATAAAAGATAGTTTTAGTGTCTATTTAAAACTCATAACTTTTAAAAGGAAAACAAATAATCATAAATACATATTTTCATATTTTTCTTAGTTATATTAACTTACATTACAATGTGGTTTACATATGGTTTGATAATAGCGACTTAAAAAAATAATTCTTAATTCTCAAAAAAATAATATACTAACCAGCCAAATCAATGAAAACAATATAGAATAAATCACTTAAGTAATTCTTAAGCACCTGTTTTGTCTGTCATGGCGGATGGCAACAAATTCAGTAATAAATTTGTCTTAGCCTGATTTAAAAACAAATCAAAACTAAACCCCTGACCATCAAATTGTGTATCTACCAGTTATATGCTATGGAAATATGTGGAGATGGGGAGGACAGGGTAGTTTAGCCCCTATGTAAAATTTTTTTGACGTCTTGCTACTTTTTAAAACTTGAAAATGATCTTTAAATATCAAGATATAGGTAGTTTTTGGGACATGTGTTGGTTTATTCCCACAGAAATGCAGATATGCAGAGAATCACATTAATAATAAAAGAGAAAGTAACAGAACAAAGTGAAAGCAGAGCTATGTTACTAGAAAAAATTGGCTGAGACCTTACTATAACTTTTAGCTTATTATGAAAAAATGATTTGGTTCTTATAAATGAGATAGCAAGAGTGGAACAGATATTCCAATTGTAAATCAAAATAAAGGAAAAAATGATATATCTGAGGATGATAAAGATTATAGTTTTTTGTTCACTTATAAATGCCCATATATTTCGTTAAAAATATGACAGTCTCCTTTCCTAATACTCAGACCAAGGAAGGTTAGTAACTTTGAAACACTCAGAATTTAGATAGTGAGCAACCTACTTAAAAGCATTTGTTAAAGATAAGCTTATCCCTTCAGCATGAAAGAGCCACTCTGTATGTGTTTGATCAGATAGATAATGGTAAATCAAAAAGTAAAGTTTAGTAAATGCAAATATTTTTTTAGTTTCATCTTCACATATGTACAGATTTTTTCCAATGTGGTCAGTATTATATTTGCCTTAGTCTGATTAAAAACCAGATCAAACAAAGCCCACTGACATCAAGTCAGTTCTGACTCATAGTGGTCCTATACAGGGTTTCTGAGATTATAAATCTTTCTGGGAACCAACAACTGCATCTTTTTCCTGTGGAGTGGTTGGTAAATTTGAACCTCTAACCTTGTGGTTAGCAACCCAACACTTAACCAGGGCTCTTAAAGTGCCTTTTAAAATTTGGTCCAATCACAACATTGGCTGCTAAAGGAATCTGCTTTGGCAGTAAAATTTAAGGCAGAGAAGTCCGCTCAGGAAATTAGGGCAATTGCTTTTGGGTATCCCAAGGAGAATCTTAATCAATGTCCATGAAGAACATAGAACCATCACAGGGAATTATTAAGAAGACATTTCAAGAAAATCGAAACCTGCAGTGATTTGCCAACGGCCAAAGGTTAGTTGCGCCTAACCTTTTCAGGACCATAAACAGAATCGATACATATACTATTCTATAACTCACCCCCCTTCCCTTCTCTCCAGCCCCAGGTAGCCTTAGTTTTCATTCTATTATCATGAATTTGCATAATCTTGATATTTCATGCAAGAAGAATAATCATTTTTGCCCTTTGTATCTGGCTTATTTCTCCTAGCATAATCCCCTGGTAGTTTCTTAAATCTCAGCATTTTTCTTTGGCTTCACACATATGAGTGGCCTTCCAGAAATTTGTGAATGAAAAGATAAAACAATTTTTCCAGAAACTTTTTGAAGCCCCCTTATATTATTCATATCGATGTTTAGCCATGTGAATCTTTATGGAGATTTCGTGGTATCAGGAAGGAGACTTTATTTCAGGTATCTTAGCATGAGATATCCCTAATGATAGAGATGCTCCCTAACCCAAAGGTTTACAGTTCAGATCTACCCAGTAAGTCAAGGAGACAAAAAAAAGCTTGGTGATCTGTTTCTATAAAAACTAGAGCCTAGAAAACCCTGTGGGGCAGTTTGTTCTATCACACAACATTGCTGAGAGCTGAAGTTGATGTAATGCACCTAACAGCAACAGAATGAATTTAGAGCGAGTGTGTGCTCTCTCCCGCTTCCTTCTCCATTTCTCTTCGATTGCTACCTACATTCTATTGTACCCTCTGCCTCCCTTCCCCTCTTAGCAGTTTCGTTTTCTCCTATCTCACGTCATTTTTCTAATCTGCCATTATAAAGTTGTTATGCTTCTTTTTAACACTCCAGATTATAATAATGATTTATTATAAGCCTTATTACCTTGTAGTGTTTATAGATACTATTGAACTTGATTTTTGATCATTTTGTTCATTGGCAGTTAAAACTTTAAAAATATAGGCCAAAGATTTAAATTCTATTCATCCTTGGACATTGGATATATTAAAATATCATTACTTTAATTCTTATACTGAAATATATTAGGTCTTTAATAAATATATAAGTCCCTTGTATATTTCCTGACTATAAATGTATAGATGTAGTCTTTACTTTCGTGTTTGTCACCCTAGTCCATCATTCTTCTAGGTTATTTTTCCATTTAAAATCTCTGATTGAACTGAATTAATACCCACAAAGGTTATATTCATCTTCTCCTATGTAGAAATTACTAACTTTGTAATTTAAGAAAAATCCTTTCAGTTGTATGTAACACATTTAAGGATGATGTATTTCCTTTCTTGCTATAATTTTTTAATTCCAAAGGATGTTCATTCAATTTTTGACATTATGTCCTTTCTAATATATTTTTTCTGCTCAGGAATATGGTATAACTAAAGCTGAAAAACTGGAGATTGCCAAAGGCTACTGTACGCCTCTAGTTAGAAAAATTCGTTCGGACCTTCAAAGGACACAAGATGATGACACTGTAAATAAGCTCCATCCTGTGTAAGAAACTACTGATTCTTTACGTGCGTTTTGGCATACATCACATTTAAATTATGTTTTTATACTAGGGAAATGGGAATTATCTAAAGTGATGTAAACAGTGAAGGGCTTGGATACAAGCTGAAAGGTTAGTTCACTTCTACCCAGAGGTACAGCCCTGGCATTCTGCTTCCCAAAGGGCACAAGCCTTGCTAGCCCATGGAACAGTTCTACTCTGCACACCTGGGTCCCCAGTAGTCACAATTAACCCAGTCACCACTAACAATAGCAAAAGGCATTCTACTTAGTTCGCTTATAATTGAGCTTTATTTATTTGTTGTTTTGTGTTTTTCTCAAAATTTTAGAACATCTGATGAGGAAGAGGGGACAGGGTTATTTGTCATCAGCGCTACTGTATTCCCACAAAGTGGTAAAAACAACTTTGAACCTATTTAGAGCTATGACTCATAGAGAACCTTAAATGGACCTCTTTCAATGAACTTGATTAATATTAAATCCATTTTTCTTTGGGTTTCAGGTCCCAGCTAGATTCAATGAGCTTCATAGAGAAATAGCATCTAAGAAAATTCTGTAATTTATTTGCAGGGATTATAGATTTCCTTATGTTCTTTTACTTCCAGTCGGAATGAATTTCATGTTATAAAATCATTGGAAGACTCAACTAAGTATACTGTTTGCCTTAACACTGTCTACTTCTGACTTCAGGTATTCCAGAGGTGTTCTATCCCCTGAACGTCATGTTCGTACTAGATTATATTTCACCAGTGAAAGTCATGTACATTCTTTACTCTCTATACTTCGCTATGGTGCCTTATGCAATGTAAGTAGAATAAGTTTTTCTAATATAACAAATAAATACTTTGCCTTAAATTAATAATCAAATCATTATTGCTGCTGTTATTGCTGCTGAATTTTTTAATAATTTATTGTTTACAATTTACCATCACTTTTCAAGTGTTTGCTTTGTCCCAAACACTGTGCTAGTTGTTGAAGATAACAATATGCTCTCTTCCCTTCTAATCAGACTCATTTAAGCAATCTCGTAAAGCATTTTTAGGTGGTATTTTATGGTAGTAGAGTGGAATAAAGAGATGTTAATTTGAGTTATTAAATAATATAATTGACAGGACTTGATGTATGCAGAAC
>NW_022111373.1:43141936-43144129 GCF_000313985.2 Echinops telfairi | reverse complement strand
CGTGTTAAATTTTAGCTTAAATACATCAACCTTAAATCATTTTCCAATGGACCTTTGGATAGCAAGGCTATTCATAGCCGTGGTCAATGGTCATGGGATTCTTCGGACGTTTGATTTATGTGGGGCACTGTTAATGGATGTTGGGATTTCATTGTCATCCATACCCTTCTGCAAACCAGTTGCTCAGAATTTAAACTCTATTACTGTACCTTTTCTTGTCTTGGATTTTATTATTTAAAATCCCTGGATCACATAGGTTGCTGTGTTTCTAACCTCTGACCTCACTTAAGTGGCGGCTTATTTGATTTTTCCGCCCAATAGTTTTATTGAGATATAGATATCATACACTTTCAGAATTCAGTCACATTAAAAGAGTTGTATATACATCACTATAGTCAGTCTTGAACATCTTCCCCCTCCTGTATTCATTATTCACTCCCCATTTCCTTCCTTATCAACCAACGCCCACATACACCTCACCCCATGCTCCATCCCTGATAAGCCATTACACCAATTATTGTCTTTGTACATCCACCCATCCTGTACTTCATATACTGAGAAACATACAAAAAATGAAAACAGCTAATATATTTTTTAAAGAAAGTAAAGACCAACAACAATATTAAAATAAGCCAAAGGAAAAAATCTCTATCAAGAAAAAAGCAGGGAATATTAAAAACTAGAACAAATTCAGAATGGGTCAGGAGGGTGATGGAATAATCAGGTACCACATTGTTGCCCAATTCCATTTGCCATAATCAAGTTTACAGTGGTATCTGTCTGGTTGCAAGGTTGATCACATCCCTTGATTGAGGTCACTAGGGATCCACCAGAGGTTTAATCATTGGGACCCTGCAGATGGATTTTGGCCACCCACTGTCATCCATACCCTTCTGTAAATTAGGTGTTCACAATTTAAGCTCTGATACCTTTCCCTCCTTTGGATTCGGATTTTGTTATTTATAATCCTTCCCATATGGACTCAGTGTGTGCTTCTTTACATATGGACTCAGTTGACACCTTATTTAGAAGAATGCTTATTTAAATACAGGCCTTTAAGACCGCAGATGCTATTCTTTTTGATAGCTGAGCACCATCTGTTTTCTTTACCATACTTTACTGTAGCACCCATATCTTCATTGATCTCTTCACAAGGGTAAGCAGTGAGCAGGGCCATGTCATAAGAACTAATTGTTCTTGGATTGGGGCTAGAATTAAGTGGGTGCCCCAAATCCATTCACTTGTCTCTAGATTACCATATATCTCTGGCTTACTTTAGAGGCCTCATTATCATTTTATGACAAAAAGAAACATTGTCAGTCATCACCCTGGGGTAAAAAGTAGTTAGTTCTATTGATAGTGTCATTAATTTATCCAGAATTTAACATACTATTGAAAAAAGGAAGCTATTCAAGTGTAGACCAAGCCCCTAATAGCAGTCCATGAGTTGTTGCTTTATACAGATTGAACTCTTAAATGATTGTGATCTATTTCAGTTGACCAGTGGGTTGGTGATAGGGGAAATTTCCAGTAACATTAATTTACAAGGGCAGAGCCTTGCCTCTTTGATTAATACATGTCATACTAAAGCAAGGAAGGCATTAAAATAGTAAATAATGGTGGTAGGGGCCCTCTTTCATTGAGATGGCTGCTCTTTCTTTCTGATAGTCAGTACCGTCTGATTTCTTCACTACCCTTTGCTATAGCACTTACTTCAGTGATCTCTTTGTGAGGGCAAGTAGGGAGTAGGGCTGTGCCATAATTGTTCTAAGGTTAGAGTTTATGATTACGTGCATGCTTAGTCTATTCATATATTTATAATTTATAGATGTCCCTGGACAACTTCAGAGATATTAACATTTTATTGGGTCATAGTATAAATCATCTGCATGGGGCTTGTGGTAATTCTATTGATAGTATCATAAAACTAGCCAGTGGCATGTAATTTTAAATAGTGCTTTGAAAACTAAAGTATATAAGTCTAGGGCAGTATTTTAGACTAAAACCCATGGATTATTGACTTGTACAGATTAAAACCATAAGTGACTACGCACTGTACAAACAATGAAGATTAGGGCAAAACTTTCAATAACACTCATTCACTAAGGTAAAACTATGCCTGTTGGACTAAGACATGTCATAATTAAAGCAAAGAGTATGTAACAGCAAATATCTGATAGTCTTATGTTGCCA
>NW_022111373.1:43140320-43141410 GCF_000313985.2 Echinops telfairi | reverse complement strand
ACTCCCCACTATCTCTGGATTTGATTGTACCTAGGTTCACTGAGCACCTCTGTGGGAGTGTATGTTGATTTGAGGTGACTGTGGAACAATGCTATGTGATAGGAACTGATTGGTCTTTTCCCTCTCCCTCTGACATGTGAAACTGACCACCTCACTAGGTGCCCCCTCTGGTGAAGTGGTTTTTCAGATGATCCAGTTAGGGGGTGGTAATATGGATCATGAGCATTAGGCAGGCACACCACCTCATGACTTGGTGATTAGGCAGTTTTCACTGATGATTCTTATGAACTTGTACTCAGCGACTAGGACGCTAAACATCTTGGGTTTTTCTTCATGTCTAGTGATGGATATTCTTGTTGGTTCTGACTTATAGGGACTTCGTGTACATTAGAACAAAACAATGCCCAGGCCTACACTATCCACACCCTTATTATTATGTTCGAGCCCGTTTTTTGCAGCTGTTGTATCAAGCCTCCTGTTAGGGTCTTCCTCTTTACCAAACATAGCGTCTTTTTCCAGGGATAGATCTCCTCATAACAAATCCAAAGTACATGAAATAAGAGTCTCCCTATCCTCACTTCTAATAGCATTCTGACTGTATTTCCTCCAAGACAGATTTGTTTGTTCTTTCGATATTGAAATTGATAGAATTTCCAATATTCCTCCCGAACACTAGAATTATCAACCAAAATTCTATAATCTGGCCCTTTTGTAGTTTCTCAACTTTTGAATACAACTGCAATGAATGGGACTTCCAGAACACTTGTGCTCACATGAAACCTGTATATAGAACAAGAGGCAGTTGGTTGAACAGAACAAGGGGCTATTACATGGTTTAAAACAAGAAAAGGTATGCTTGTGGATTGTGTGCTTTCACTGATGCATTTGAATTATGATGCTGGTGAAGAATATTGAAAGTACCGTGGACTGCCAAAAGAATAAATCTGTCTTGGGAGAAGTACAGTCATAATGCTCCTTATGAGCAACGCTGGCGAAATGTTGTGTCATGTACTTTGGACATGGTATCAGGAAAGACTAATCCCTGGAAAAGGACACAAGCAGGGAATATTAAAAACTAGAACAAATTCAG
>NW_022111373.1:43136947-43138258 GCF_000313985.2 Echinops telfairi | reverse complement strand
GATTTACAAATAAGGAATCCTACTTCGCGGAATTTCATTTATCACGGTAGGGTCTAGAACCGATTAACCGCGATAAACGAGGGTTCACTGTATATGCAAAAGCTGAATAAGGAAGACCGAAGAAGAATTGATGTACTTGAATTATGGTGTTGGGTGAATAATATTTAAAATGCCATGTACTGCCAGAAGAATGAACAAATCTATCTTGTAAGTAGTACAACCAGGGCACTTCTTAAAGAAGTAAGGATGGTGAGACTTGGTCTCACGTACTTTGGACATATCAGTAGGGACTAGTTTCCGGAGAAGGACATTATACTTGGTAAAATAGGAGATTAGTGCAGAAGAGGACCTGCAAGGTGATAGATTGACACAGTGGTTGCAGCAACCACTCAATCATAGCAGTGACCGGATAGCACAGGGCTGGGTAGACATGAAGTCACTATGAAATGGCACTAACTCTATGACACCTAGCAACATAATACGTTACCATTAAATTAACCTTTTTAAAAATTTTAAATGTATTATCATGACTTTGAGTTATTCTGTAGTGTCCTTTTTCATCTGAGGAACTTTCTTTACAGTTTATTATAGAATACCTTTAATGATCATAAACTCCCTTTTGTTACCTGAAATATTTTTTCAGAATTTTGTTTGTTTATATGGCAATGACAGAAAACCAACATAAACTAGCAGGAAAAGGAATGCATGGGGTCACAAAAACAGGATATGCAGAGCTAGCTGACGTCAAGGATTCCAGGGATGTCACTTATGTTTTCTGGACTATTTCTACTGCTCTTGGCTCAGGCTTTCTGCCTTAAACTCTTTTCCTCTTAGAGACCTTATACGGATGCAACGAGAGAGAATAAAGCATGGAGAGCCAGCACTAGGCACCCTTCAATAATTTCCAGGCCCCAGGAGAGTGGACCTTGGAGTTCTTTACTAAGTGTCTGCTGACTCCCTGGGCTGCAACACCACAGCTCTCTAGGGTCACAGGCATTTTCTAAGGATTCGCGCCGTCAACCCAAGTAAGCCTTTGAGGTTCAACACCCAGGGTGTAGGATGCCAGCCTTCTATTTTCTGTTTCTGAGACGCAAGCTTAATCTGCACATTCTTACTGTTTGAACCAGCTTGCCCAAGACCGTTAGGGTCCCTGAAGCCAGGTAGATACTCTGCCATCACTCTTAAGACAGGCATCCAAAGTGGACCTGTTTGGAAATAAAAGAGAACCTTGGCTAAAAACTTAAAGGCATTTCTTGATGATCAAGGTTAGTTGAGGGCAGATAGTCTAGCTGGACCCGCCACCTTTTCTTT
>NW_022111373.1:43132809-43135351 GCF_000313985.2 Echinops telfairi | reverse complement strand
TACCTTCAAGCCTTTAAGACCCCAGACGCTATATCTTTTCATAGCCGGGCACCATCAGCTTTCTTCACCACATTTGCTTATGCATCCGCTTTCAAAATCTACTTTCTATTGAGCCTTTAGTATGGGCTCTTCTCCCTTCCCCCCCCACTTCAGAAGTTATTATTTTCTTATCATACACCAACTGCTGTCTCCCTTCCTCCGTGGTTTCTGTTGTTTATCCCCCTGGAGACGGGTCATGGTGATTATGTGCTAATCATTTCGGTTCCCACTTCCTCCTCTCCTCTCCCCACCGTCCCCCTATCCCCCTGGTGTCGCTACTCCTATTTTCCTGTTCATGGATTCCATATCTCATATCTGTACCTGTACACATGCTCCTGTTTAGTCTGCAGTGAAAGGCAGGACTGAAGTCATGATAGTGTGGGGTGAGGAAACCTCAAGGAATCAGAGGAATATTTTGTGTTTCATTGGTGCTATACTGTGTCATGGTTGACTCATCCCTTCCTTGTGACCTTTCTGTGAGGGGATGTCCCATTGTCTACAGGTGGGTTTTGGGTCTCTGCCACGACTCCCTTCGTTCTCAACAATGTGGTTTTTGTTTCTTTGTGTGTTTGCGTCTTCAGATCTCATCAACACCTCATGATCGCACAGGCTGATATATATGCTTCTTCCATATGGACTTTGTTGCTTCTCTGCTAGATGGCCACTTGTTTAACTTCAAGCCTCTAAGACCCCTGACACTATATCTTTTCTCTTGTTGTTTTTATATTTCTTATCTTTAGATAAGATGTTGATAATATCTCTTTGTGTAAACCTCTTTGGGTTCTTGGAACTTCTAAGATTTGTAGATGTATGTCTTCTGAACATACTGGGTTATTATTTCTTAAAATCCTTGTACATTTCCTTTCTCTGTTCTACAGAGATTGCTATGATACTTGATGGTTCAGTTGATGGTGTTTCACATTTCCTTTGGAATTGTTCAACTGTCCTTTTCCTTCCTCCTCATTCTTCAGACCAACAATTTTTATTGTTGTTTTCCTTTAGTTGACAGATTCTTCTGCTAGCTCCAGTCTGCTTCCAAGTACCGCCTGTGAGCTTCTCATTTCAGTTATTGTTATCATTTAGTTTCTGTATTTGTTTGGTTTCTTTTCATAGTGTTTAGCTCATTTTTTATATTCTCCATCATAGATGGTTTTCCTGATTCTTTTTAATTATTTTTCGTATTGTCTATTCATTCATTGAGCATGTTTAGTGCTATTGCTTTAAATTCTTCTAATCTGTGTATTGTTACGGATTCTATAGACAATTTTTTTCCCTCTATGTCTTGTTCTTTTGAATGAGTACCATTTCCTATTATTTTTGTGTCTTGGGATTTTTAATCAAATCTCAGATAATAGCTTCTGAAGGTTTGTGGGAAATTCCATTATCTTCATTCACTTTTTCCACAAGCTTTTTGCAGCCCTCTGTATTATTGTATTTCTGTGTTAGATCTCTCAATTTCCCTGTTTATACATTACTTTTGGAAACATTAGTTTCTCTCGTCTCTCTTTTGATTTGGTTTCTATGCTTTTTTTTTTAATTAAGGAATAGCAAAATGACATTGCATACATATGGGAATCAGTTTCCTTGTGAAACTCCTAGGCAAATACACACTTCAGATTCTGTTTATTGTTTCTTCCCCAGCTCTAAGTAAGCCTTGTTTTAGACGATTCCCACACGGATCAGATTATACACGTGGAGTAGTCTGTCAGTAAGATCAGTTCTATATTCACTGGAACTAGAAATCTATTTTATTTAATTTAGAAATGCAGTTGCTATCTTTACTTTTTTCGTGAACATGAGAGCTGTGATTAGCAGATGATCGGGAGAAGGGAAAGGAGCAAGGACACTGGAAGAGGAGGTTTTCCGGCCGTTTAAAAGTTGCCTTTATCTTCTTCAGTGTGCAGCTTGCTGCTTTTAGCCTTTGCCTACTCTGTCATTCCACCCTCTTAGAGGCTTGAGTTTGGATTTCTAGTTGGCTTTCTTGCTGTTTGTGTGAGAGAGTCAGAATCTTACACTTGTGCATGCAGCCACCTTCTCAGAAATACTGAGGTATTAAAGGGTTTTATAAGCATTCTATTGGTGTAAAGATGACCCTTGTATTTGCTCTGCCCTTGAAAAGCCACTTTTAAATTATCTTATGCTTACCCTCAGGAGAGGCTGGGAATGAGAATTAGGTTTATTTTTGAACCCAGTCAATCCTTGCTCCTTTATAATTAGCAGTTTGTCCTTTAGCTTATCTCCTCTCTCATATTTTATCACAACAATGAGAAGAAGCTTGGTGGCACATTCGGTATTTTTGGAAATTTACATACCTCGCTTACTGAGTTCATTAATAGTGTATCCTATTTTCTCCTTAGCTACAGACTACAGAGTTTCTATACTGCATGTCACACTGTAAGGGTTCATTTTCCTCTAGCTCCTAAAATGTCATTTTTCTTACCAAGAATCTCCTGAAGGCCCTTAATGCTTTCCCTAATGCTCTTCTTTATAGGGTTAGACTTTT
>NW_022111373.1:43075702-43131170 GCF_000313985.2 Echinops telfairi | reverse complement strand
TTCTAGAGAATTTGTCTTGAAAGATGAAGAAGCTGATGTTTTAGGGATTGGCAGCATATAAAAACAGAATTTTAATACCCACTTTCTTATTCAAAGCATAGAGTCCATAGATAAAATTATCATTTCTGCTATGTATCTAAAATATCTTTTCAGTCATCTCTAAACTTGCAAAAAGATAAGAAATCCCTTTGTGTATATTGAATTGATATCTACATTTACATATAAAGAGATTTTTTAAAGACTCTATTATTTGTTTTCTTAAAGTGAGGGTAGTAAAATCCACAATGATGTGATAAATATATCTTTATTCCTAAATCTGTCTTCATATTGGGCACTGAGGAATAGTTACCTTCAGACTATTTCCTTCTCCCTGCCCTTTTTGATTTGGTTTCTGCTTTTCAATTAAGGAATAGCAAAATAACGTTATTTGCATACATATGGGAATTAGAGAAACTTCAATCAAGGAGTCTGAATGAAAAATAAGATCCTTAAATAACAACACAGACATGTATGTATATACCAGTAGTAATGATGAAATTATTTGGGGGAAAGAAGGATACATTCTCTTACATGATTTTCTCTTTGGCAAGTTATTCACTTATTTAAGAAGTGGAAAGTAGCTGAAAGGTGGGAAGCCCTATGGCTAGAGCATAGTCGTAAGTGTTAGATAAAGTGGCAGCAGACTGCCATCAGGCCAATTCTGACTCAAGTCAATATTGATCCTATAGGACAGCATGGAACTGTCCCTGTGGGTTTCCCAGCTACAGCTTTGTACGTGAGTAGAAAGCCTCATCTTTCCTCCTGCATAATGGCCCGTGATTTTGACCAACTCACTTTACAGTGAGCAGCCACACTTGTAACCCACTGTGCCACCAGGACTCTATGGCCTTCTGTGCTAAAGGGCTTGGGGAGTCATTGAAAAGGATTTAGAGGGGGAATTTAGAAGGCTTTGTGGAGAGTAAATGGTTATGAGTGGATCTGAGGATCATTTAAGAAGCTACTACAATTACGTAAAGGAGTGGTGATGTATAATTTGTGATATATAATTTGGGCTAAAATGTGGTAGAACTAGAAATTATTAGCCATTTATTCAAATTAGACTGCATTTCTAAAACAAGAACTGAGTAACAATTCTTTAAAACATCTGTCATTCCAGTGTTAAAAAACCTTCTAATTATTAGCTTGAAAATTAAAATCTATAGTAAGCTCCTTATTACTAATTAGCAAATATTAATATCTTTACATTGTTCTTCAGTAGTGTGGTAGTTACATAATCTGTTGTCAGTTTGAGACTTTATGAATGAAGGGGTGGAGTTTTGCCTCTCAATCAGGCCACAGCTTGATGACCTCATTTGGAGGCACTAAGGAGATAAATAGCTCGTTGAAGGTGGGACACATGTTCACTCCCTGGGAGACATTGCAGCTGACAAGACACATGGAGCTACATTAGTGCCCTGAGCTGGAGGAGCCACGTGGAGATCCCTGCCAGCTCTGAGATGCTTACAATGCCACTGGATCCACAAGACTTCCCACCCACTGGCATGTGATCTTCCTGCATTCAGCATCATTGTATGTATTTCGTGAGTCTGAAGAGGACTTTAGATTGTGATTGGATATATGGACCAATATCGGACTTAGAGACTTTATCTGCACTGGGATGGGATGTTTTCTTATTGTACAATTACTCTTTATATAAAGCTCTTTCTTATACAAATGAGTCTCTCTGTATTTGTTTCTCTAGTCTACCTGAACTAACACAAGTAGCTAGTGTTAATTCATTTTTGAATCTGTAAGTAACAAATTGACACCTTTGTCTACTTCTTAGAGCAGGCCTAGCCAAAACACACACACACACACACACACACACACACACATATACATATATATAATTATTTTAATGTATAATATAAATAATATTATAAGTATATATAATAATGTATAATTGAAACACTAAATTATATTTAGGTGAATACATTATTTATAACTTAGTATTATAAAGTCTAATAGATTTGATTACCAAACAAATTTTTATTTTATAGACTGTCACAATAATTTTCATCTAAGGAAGCTTAATGCTATACATATTTTGTTTACTTTTTCAAATTACAAATCACTGCACACATGAATTTACAGAGATGTGCACACCCACACAAGTATTTACTCTTTAATATTACTTGGGAATAGTAGCCCTGATGATTTGGGCACAGCAAGTGTGAATGACCATTTGTTAAATAAAGCTAAGAATGTGTGTAATTACATGATGCTGAATTTAACCTTATTCTTCCAAAAACTTCAAGAAGGGAATGTTTCAGGAAATTATGCCTTAATTTACAGTGGAAATCTATAGTGATTTTGTTTAGCAAGTTATCAACATATTGTCTTGCTTTTGCATATCAAATTTTATATTGACAAGACATTGTATACTAAAGTTTGAAGTGTTATATACAAAAATTGTATGTTTTTCATATATCTGTAATACTTATGCCATATATAAGAAAGCAGTTTGTATGTAAGGTGTTAGTAGACCCTGCTGCTACTTTGAATGCTTATGGTGTATATTCTTTGATACTCATTTTAGTTCTTAGGCTCTATGCTTACATATTGGAAAGCCAGTAATTCTCCAAATGGAGGTGGAAAAATGGATGATGAGATAGTGAATTAAGGGAAACCCTCATATTCTTCCTGCTAATTTTCAATGACATTAAAGTATAATAAAGGGTTTTTATTGATAGGTGTATACTAGATATAAAGACCATAAGTTGGTGAGGGAAAAATAGCACCTTATATAATTCATACATGTGATATGAGATGAGTACAAGGTACTTTGGGAATTATAAGATTCAAATGTATTCTTTAACTTCAGAGTTCAGTATTGTGTGCTGTATCTATTTATTTGAAAGTTGTTATAAAGTTACTGTTAGGTTCACTAAGATTACTGGTAAGAGAATTTAAAAATAATATACATATATAAACTTTTTGAGACTAAATATAGGAGAGTTCTTTAGAAAAATCATGCATATAAGAAGTATTCACATTATTTTTTATTATATCACTCAGAATTAGACAAACTACCATAATGAAAATGGAATGACTTTCAAAGAAAGCAGTGTAAGGAAATACTTACTCTATACTTTTTGCTCAGGAGTCAAAGGATGAACAGTGG
Organism: Echinops telfairi; assembly: GCF_000313985.2. Lineage (NCBI taxonomy): Eukaryota > Metazoa > Chordata > Mammalia > Afrosoricida > Tenrecidae > Echinops > Echinops telfairi. The sequence continues at coordinate 43,128,007 of NW_022111373.1, read as the reverse complement.
AAACGAGCTATGGATTATTTAAATGTTGTGAATGAACTCAACTACATGACTCAGATTGTTATAATGCTTTATGAGGATCCTAACAAGGTAACAGTTCTTGATTTACATTTGTTATCAGAAAGAAATAAATGCAAGTATGCTGCAAAAAATTTAAGGAAAAGTAGGATTTAAAAGTGATGGAATTTTCCATGAATTTTTTGGAGCCCCCTCAAAAGAGCTCAACATTCCTCATATAAAAAAATTTCTCTGTCATATTTTTTTAGGATCTTTCCTCAGAGGAACGCTTTCATGTTGAATTGCACTTTAGTCCAGGAGCCAAAGGATGTGAGGAAGATAAAAATTTACCATCTGGCTATGGATATAGACCTGCTTCCAGAGAGGTAATAAAGATGTACCTTTCAATGCTTGGGTATTATAATTTTATGGTTTCATGAGGGTTTTTATAAGAGTTTTCTCTTATGTGCTGGAATTCTTACCTCAACTACTGAAAAGCAACATGGTTTAAGGATATATAGCATATATTAGAAGGCTTATGAAGTATTTAGTATGTTTGGATTTTAATGACACTAAGTAGCTATAGTTTTTTGTTGTTGTTATACTTGAGGAGTATTATGCGGTAAACATTGTGCTTACCACTTGGCATGAATTGTTGCATTTTAATCCTTATATTAAGCTTATGGGTTTAGATTTATACTCATTGACAATTTTTTAATAAATTATAACACTTACTACTAAAAGTCAGAAGTATATAACTTAATGAAATACCAGCAAATGAGCATAATTTTTCAACAACTGGCCAAATCACGTATACAATATTATTATCATCCTCTCCAAACCAAACTCACTACTATCGAGTCATTGCTGGCTCTTGGCGACCCCTTGTGGTTTTCTGAGACTGTACGTGTTTACAGGATTAGAATGCCCAGCCTTTCTTCTGTAGAGCTGCTGGTGGTTAACATGTAACCACTGCACCACCAGAACTCCTTAATCATCATCCTAGCAACCTCAATTGTGCCCAAATTTTATTTATCACCTCTATATGTTCTTCTCAAATATTCTTACTTGCATGACTTTTAAAAATGAATTTTGCCTATGATCTTTTTAAATGAAATTATAAAATATACTGTATGCTTTTTTATTTTTTAGGGGAAGTGTGAGAAGTGTGTTTGTTTCTTTCATTTACTATGTTTATAATATCCATCCCTACTCAGTTTGTTGGACTGTGATGGCTTGCATGTTGCTGTGATGTGTAAGCTATGCCACTAGTATTCTAAATAACAACAGGTGCATCTATGGATGGCAGGTTTCAGTGGAGCTTGCAGACTATGACAGAGTAGGAAGGAAGACCTGGTGATCTACTTCTGAAAACTTGTGAATAGTAGTACAGTATTATCTAATATAGTTCTGGAAGATAAACCCCTCTTGTTGGAAGGTACATAAAATATAACTGAAGGGGTTGCCTTTTCAAAGTAGAGATAATATTCATTTGCTACTTAGGCATGGCTTAATAAGAAGAAACAATAGTAATCATCCATTAATCTAAGTATGACTCTAGGGAGACTGGAAGTTGTCAAATGAAATGGAATGCATAAAGATCAATATCCTATACATCTGTGAACTGAAATGCACTGGTATTGGCTTTTATAAATCAGATAGCTTTATAGTCTATGCTGGGAATGATAAGTTGTACAACAGTGGTATTGCATTTGTTGTTCTAAAGAACATTTTAATATATATCTTGAAGTACAGTACTACCAGTCTTAGAATAATATCCATATGCCAAATGGAAGAGCAGTTAAACATGACTCATCAAATTTACCCACCAACTACTAATACTGAAGTTGAAAAAATAGAATATTTTTACCAACTTCTTCAGCCTGGAATTGATCAAACATGCAACCAAGGTGCATTGATTAGAATGTGAAACTTGGAAGCAAAGAAGGGTCAGAAGTTGGAAAATATGGCCTTGGTACTGGAAACAACACTAGAGATGCATGATAGGATTTTGGAAGCTCAATAACTTATTTATTGCAACTACCCCTTTTTCAACAACATAAACAGCCAATCTACACATGGACCTTGTGAGATGGAATACATAGGAATCAAATTGACTACCTATATGGAAAGAAACAATACAGAGGCACAGGATAAGGCCGGGCCCTGACTGGAACAGACCACCAATTGCCCCTATGCAAGTTAAAGAAAAATAAAATAAACAACAAGACCTAAAATAGGACCTTGTGTCTACCCTACCTAAATTCCGAGACTACTTCAAGAATAGGATTAACACTGATGTTAATAGAATGAACACTAATGACTGAAGACCAGATGAGTTGTGGGATAACCTCTTACATGAAGCACATGAACGTCATTTAGAAGTAAAGGAGAGAAAGAAAATACCAAAATGGATATAAAAAGAAACTGAATCTTGCGCTAGAACATTGAGAAACTAAAGTGTTGACATAGAAGAACAAATAGAGTATTTCGAAGGGCAATGTGAGAACTCAAAGTATTCTCATGAATTTGAAAAAGCAGAGAGAATTAGAAAATAAAAAGAAAGAGTACACTCAGCATTTCTCAAGCTGAAAGACTAAAATAAAAAGGTTACGCCTTTGAATTGCAGTTGAAAGGCTCTGTTGGCAAAATCTTGAATGATGCAGGAAGCATAAAAAAGAATGCAGAATCACTGTATTAAAAATAATTGGTCGAAGTTGCACCATTTCAAAAGGTATCATATCATCAAGAACCAATGATATTACAGTAAGAAATCAGAGCTTCACTAGGGGTTAGCCAAAAATAAGTACCCAAAGAATTGACAAAATATCAATTATAATATTTGAACAAATGGATGCAGCAATGGAAGGTGCTAACCTGTGACAAGGAATTTGGAAAACAGTGACCTAGTTGTGTGGTACCAGTCTCCACAATCGAACTGGTTCAAGGGGCAGTTGTGTAATTGTGGGGTAAATTTAAAGAGACATCAGACAAGATGAAGCATGCAAGTGCTCACCTCAGGGACCATCATGACTTCAGGAGCCAGGTCCACACAGAGAAAGAGAATATATTTCCAACCAAGGCTTATATATACTCTAAGGAAATGACCCTAATTACAGGTAACCACACATGTGGCAGGAAGGGATTGTACAGTAGGCATACACATGACAGGAAGGCATACACGTAACAAGATAGGCAGGCTCTAGAGTCAAGATGGCAGCCTAACCTTGATGGTCTCTAGAGTTTGCTTGAACTTAGGTGTCTTTGGGCTCTCCTTCATGGGAACAATCCATTATCCTTATCAGAAGGGAGTGGACCCTACTTAGGTTGTGACAGAGCTTAGGGCCTGATTGCCTTAGATGACTGACAATCTTCAGGCAGATAACCTTTAAACAGTTGACCTCCAAGTGCATAGTCAGTGACCATGTGTTTGCAAACAGCACCTTAGATTTGGCATTATTATGGGGGGACAACCTGGGAAGTAACTTTTCTGTTTCCCACACTTAGTCAACTGGAAGATATCATAATTCATACTTATTCCAGAGTAAGGTAATCCAAAAGAATATGGAAATTATCAAGCAATATCACTGATATCAAATGCAATTAAAATGTTACTGGAGATATTTCAAAAGTCCCAGAAATCAAGCTGGACTCAGAAGAGGATGGGATGTCACTACTTGATACAGATAGACTTTTGCGAAAAACAAAGAATACCAGAAAGTTGTTTTGCCATGCATAATTGACTATGCAATGGTATTCAAACTTGTGGATCATAGTAAGTTATCAGTAGCATTTTGGAGATAGATGTGATAGTTAGGTTTATGGTGCCAACTTGGCCAATAGGAACATGTGAGTCAAGATTAATCAGGTCACAGTTTGATTGGAGTGCAAAGAGATAAATAGCTCTGCAAGGCTGGCCTGCCTCTCTCTTGCTCTCTGGCGATTAGCTAGTTCTCTGCCTCAATGGTGTTGCTGCTTTAGCTAGTTCTATGCCTCTACCTTTGTGCTACACTACCTGTGGGCCAAGCCAACCCATGGATCTGGTCACTAGAGCTTGAGGCTCCTTCCATACCAGCTTCGCCACACTCCTGGTGCATACATTGCTTGAGGCTGGTGGATCATTCCACCTTGCATTGCTTGAGTTTGATACCCCATGGATCCTGCGTCTTTAAGCTCCCTTGCTACTGACTGTTGCTGCCTTACCCTGCTGTCTGCAGCCTGTAGGCAGACTCTGCCTATTCAGCCTGAGAGAAGACTCCACTGTCTGCTTCCTGACCTTGGACCAAAGCCCCCTCCGTGAGTTTAAGGATTTTTATTCAGTATATTAACTGTTCCACAAAAGTGAGTTCAACTGAGCCCTGTGTACTGCTGTGTGGACTAATTTTCTGTTATATTCCTTCTAGCTGTATAAGCCTTTCCTTTTACATATATATAATCATGTTTCCTGATTTGTTTCTCTAGAGAACCCTGCCTAACACAGCAGGGAATTCAAGAACACTTACCATATCTATTTGAATGTAAGCCAACCTGAATATCAGCTGAGGCACCTAATTTTACCACAAAAACTGCATTAAAAAATGTGCTGGAAAACTCGGCTTATCCACAAGTATATACAGTAATTGTTCAAATAGAGCAAGGTGATACTGGATGGTTTAAAATCAAGAAAAGTGTGCATCAGAGTTATATGCTTTTAGTAGAACACTCTCTAGAATCAAGAATAGCAAGACTTCATCTCACATATTCTGGTCATCTTATCTGAAGGGACCAGTCCTTGATAAGGATATCATGTGTGATTGAATTAGAGGGTCAGTAAAAAAAGAAAAAAAAAACTAAAAAAAGATGGATTGATACAATGGCTGCAACAGTGAACTCAAATTTAGACACAATCGTAAAGATGGCACAGCACTGGGTGGTGCTTGTTTTACCGTGCATAAGGTCAGAATCCACTTGATGCAACTAGCAGCAAGATCCAGCCATTCTCTCTCATTTCCTATTACCATGTAGGATAGCATTAAATAAACATGACACATTGTTTTTTCAGTTTACATCATTTTATGGTAAGTCTCCCTTTATCTCTAGTAATGCTTTTAAAAAAAAATCTTTTATTTTGTTTTCAGGGAAAGTGTATGCTATAGGTTGAGTTCCTGTTATAGCAGAAATATTGTTCAGAGACAATGGCTACAATATTTTTAACATTCTCATTAGTTCTCCTGTATTTTTTTTATCCTCTTATCTGTGCATCTTTATTTTAAGGAATTGTTGACCATTTGGTTTCATTGGAGCACTGGTGGCATAGTGGTTACGTGCTTAGCTCCTAACCAAAAATTCAGTGGTTCCAACCTACTAGCCATTCTGGAGGAAAAAATGTGACAATCTCCTTCCAAAAAGTCATAACTTTGCCAAATAGGGACAGTTTTTATCTGTCTTTTGTAAGTGATAAGAGTAAAAATTTACAACAACAGCAGGTTTGGAGTTTAATCTCCAATAGATATAATTTTCTTTATTTCATGAACCTATTTGCTGTTCATTTCAAAGGTGCCCCCTAGGGGATGGCTTTGGTTTCAGGTTTGTATCATATTTAAGGGTAGTAGTCTTGAGAAGCCCTCAAGTCTCAACCAACCATGTAAGTATTCACTTTTGAAAAATTTAAGTTCAGATAAATTTTTCTTCTATTTTATATACTGTATATACTTGTGTATAAGCTGAGTTTTTCAGCACATTTTTAATACAGTTTTTGTGGTAAAATTAGGTGCCTCGGCTGATATTCGGGTCAGCTTATACTAGAGTATATATGGTATTTATTCTATCAGGTTCCTGGGGGGTGGGGGGACTTGATCAGAAGTCATTAGTGGTAGTCAGGAACCATCTAATTCATTTATCCTAGTTTTAAGGTACATGAAGCCACAGGTCACTTAAGACTGTTATTATTCCTGTAGACATATCTATTTGTATTACTTTAATTAGGTCTACAGAAGTAATCCTTTACAGTGGGATTGCTGAATCAGAGTATTTCTGTTTCTAGTTTACTGAAAAGGTGCCATGCCATTTTTCATAATGGTTATACCATTTTACAATCCCACCAAGAATGGGTAACAGTTCTAACTTACCATATCCTCGCCAGCATTTGATTTATTAAATCATTTTTAAAATTTTGAGGTCTGAGATCAGTGACATTTTAGCAGGAATGAATATTCCATTGATTTTTGAATGAAATCTCTCCTTTGTTTAATTGTGCACATGCAGAACTTGTGTTTAGGCCAAGAGGCTAGCTGTTCAAACAGAACAAGGGAATACTGCCTGGCATAAAATCATGAAAATTTGCACATCAGGTTGTATCTTTTCACCATATTGATTCATTGTATATGCTGAAAAAACATATGAGAAGCTAGGCTAAATGAACCAAGAATGCATCAGAATTGGAGGAAGGCTTTATTAATAACCTGCGATATGTAAATGATACAACCCCGCTTGGTGAAAGTGGGGAAAACTTGAAGTTCTTGCTGATGAAAACCAAAGACTGTATATAGCCTTCAGTATGTGTGTGCAATTCAATGTAAAGGAAATAAAAATCCTCACAACCACCCATGGACATCAGGATAAATGGAGGAAAGACTGAAATTGTCAAGAATTTCATTTTACTTGGATCCACAGGAAATATCCTGAAGAAATCAGGAAATCACGAAATCAGATTGGTACATGGCATTGGACAAATCTGTGCAAGACCTCTTTAAGGTGTTAAAAGAACAAAGATGTCACTTTGAAGAGTAAGGTGTACCTGACCCCCAAAAAACAAAACCAAGCTCACTGCCATCAAGTCAGTACTGACTTAAGGCAACCTGAAACTGTAACTGTTTAGGGGAGTAGAATGCCCCATAATTTTCCTTCAGAGCTGCTGGTGTATTTTCAATTGGCCTCATGTGCATGTAAAAGCTGGACAGTGAATTAGGAAGAACTCAAGAGAACTTATTCATTTGCATTATTGTGATGATGAAGAATATTGAAAGTACCATGCACTACCAGAAGAACAAATAAATCCATCTTGGAAGAAATACAACCAGAATTCTACTTGGAAGCAAGGATAGTGAGATTTCACCTCACACACTTTGGACATGTTATCCGGAGAGACTACCAGTATCTGGGAAAGAGTATCCTACTTGATAAATAGAGGGCCAACAAAATGAGGGAGAGGTGAATTGGCGCAGTGGCAGTGATACACGCTAAAACACAGCAGCAATTGTGAGGATGGCACAAACAGGGCTGTCTTCTTTCTTCTGTTGTATCTAGGGTTAGTATGCATCAGAACTTAATAGAGGCAGCTAATCAACACCGACAACATCTTTTCATGTGTTTATTGGTTACTTACATGTCCTTGTGAAGTCTGTATCTTTTGCCCATTTAAAAAAATTTCATTTTATTGGGGGTTCATACAGCTCATATCACAATGCATGCATCCATCCATTGTGTAAAGCACATTTGTACACTAGTTGCCATCATGATTTTAAAAACATTCTCTTTCTACTTGAGTCCTTGGTATTAGCTCCTCATTTTTTTTACCCATTTTTTAATTGGATTTTTTTTAATGTTTTTGAGATTTGGTTGTTGAAGTATTATCTTTCTAGGTCCTTATCAGATGTGTCATCTTTGAAAGATCCTTAATCTGTTGGTTGTCTTTTTTTTAAAAACAATTTTTTGTTTTGAATTAGGTGGGGACGTACATTTCAGATCAACACTTTTCTATTCGTTTTAAGCTACATATCAACCAACCCCCACCCTCCACCAAATAGCTCACACTGTTCCCCCTCCTTTAATTTTTTTCCCCCTCTCTGGTGAATCACTGTCTTATCCTTTCACCCAAGGTAATACTTGTCTACCCTGTAGCCTAGTGCTTCTTACACAAGCACCCTGACACTCCCCTCCCCCCGCCCCCCACATACACATTACCCTTATCCTCTCTGCCTTGTAAGTGCCAACATCTGTTTCTTTGGGTATAAAAGTCTTTTTGTCTTTTCTTTTTCCTTCATGACAGTAGACTCATACAACATTTGTCCTTTGGGGATTGACTGGTTTTGCTCAGCATAATGTTCTCCAAGGCCATTCATGCCATGAAGTGCTTCATGGTTTCATCATTGTTTTTGAGCATGCATAGTATTCATTGTGTGTGTGTCCCCACATTTCTTTATCCATTCTTTTACCGGTGAGCATTTAGTTGTTTCTTCTTGCTGTTTAGAACAGTGCTGTGATGAATATGGGTGTGCATATGTCTGCTTGTGCTTTTACTCTTTTACTTCCTTAGCATATATACCCACAGTGATATTACTGAATTGTATGGAATTTCTATTTCCAGTTGTTTGAAGATACACTGTAAATGCTTTCCACAGTGTTTGTATGTGGGTTGAACTGTGTATGTGAGTTCCAGTCAATCAGAACCCTCTTAGGATTTGATGTTTATTTGTTTGTTTTAAATTGGCTCCCATTGTTTGTGTAAGGTGGTATGTCATCGTTGCTTTGATTTGCATCGCACAAACGGCTAGTGAGCATTTCTTCATATGTCGGGTGGCCATTTGGATATTATCTTTGGTAAGCTGTCCATGTCCTTTACCCAATTTTTAATTAGGCTGTTTTTCTTTTTCTTCTTGGAATGTTATGGTTTTATATATATTTTAAGGATTAGTTACTTGCCCCTGTGTGTTGGCCATTTTTTTAAACCCCTTTGTATAGCTTGTCTTCTTAACTTCCAATAAAGACTTTTGATGAGTACAGGTGTTTAATTTTTATGAAATTTCAGGTATCTATTTTGTTTTTCACTGCTCTGTCATTTGTAGTTCTATTTTATAGTATATTAATTTTTAAAAGTAAGTCCCATAGTTTTGTACTATATTTTCTTCCCAGAACTGTATGGTTAAATCTGTGATCCATTTTGAGTTAGTATTTGTGTATGGTCTGAAATATAAGTCTTGCTTCCTTTTTTGGCATGTGCTTATCCAATTTTGCCAGCACCATTTTTAAAATAGACTATTCTTCATTGTTTAAGAAAATCATTTGTCCATAGGTTTCATTCTGGTTCTAAATTCTATTCCATTGCTCTTATCCACTCTTATCCATTGAGTCTATTCCATTCATGGGCCCTTATTATAGGCTCTCCAAGGCTGCATCTTTTGTTAGAGCTGACAACCTCATCATTCTCCCATTAAGCAGCTGGTGCATTTAAATTACTGACTTTGCAGTTAACAGTCCAACCCAACAGCACCACCAGAGCTCCTTTTCCACTGGTGTAGTAGTTAGGTGTTAGGCTACGCACCAAAAGAAAGGTCAGCAGTACAAAACTACCAACTGCACCTGGGAGAGAAAGTCTGCTTTCTACTCCATAAACAGTTAGTCTTGGAAAGCCATAAGGTAGTTTGTCCCTGGTCTATAGAGTCGCTATGAGTTGCCATTGAGTATGGCTTTGTTTTTTTTATATACATTTGAGAGGGTACCAACAAAGGAAAGAAGCTCCGCCAGGTGGAACTTTCATAGTACGTACACATTTTCCCAGTAGGCAAACACCAAGCAACTCGCTCTGAGTTAGTGCTCCCAGTGGCATTGCCTGGAAAACTTCTCTCTGGTCACAGTGAATTTTTTCATGAAAGCAGTTTTGCTCCAACCTCGTTTTTTGTGATGATTGATATAAGAGAACAGCATGTACCTGTGAAATGTTGTTTCCTGCTCGTGAAAAATGCCACAGAAACTGTTGTGATGTTGACTACAGTTTACAAGGACAGGGCTATGGGAAAATTCAAGTGTACAAGTGTTTACAAAAAAAGTGAAATATTGATTGATGACAAACCTCATTCTGGATGTCCATCAACTTCCTGAATAGACGAAAGTGTCAACTTGTAGTACATTTGGAGTTTGTTCCACCAGGTCAGACTGTTAATCAAGCTTTCTATTTAGAAGTTCTGAAAAGATTACATTAACAGTGTGTGACAAAAAAGGCCTGATTTGGGGGGACTGGTTTTGCCGCCATGACATTTCACCTGCTCACACAACCATCTCAGGGCACCAGTTTTTGGCAACAAACAGCATGCCTCTCTTGCACCTGACTCATCTGACCTCACTCCGTGCGACTTCTTTTTGTTTCCTTGAATGAAGAGGGACATAAAAGGACAATAATTTGATAACATAGCAGAGATGAAGAAAAAACCAGGGGATGTGCTGTCGGCCATCCCAAACAGATGAGTTTGAAAAACATTTCAAAGAATGGAATCACAGATTTGACAAATGTGTTTAGGGTAATGGAGAGCACTTTGAAGGTGATAAGGTTGTTTTGTAGAAAAATTTAAATACATAGCTTTGAAAAAAAGTCCGGGTTTCTTTGTTTTGTTTTTGAGCACACCCTCATATGTATTACTGAACCAGTATCAGGTCATTTTGTTTATTGTGGCTGTATAGTATCCTTTGAGGTTGGGAAGTATGAGACCTCCTACTTTGTTCTTTTCTTTCAGTATTGTTAAGTTTCCAAAATATATATTGAGGTCAGGAGGGAGAAAGGATCACAGAGTTTTTTCTGTATAAAATCTTGTAGGAACTTTATGGCTTCAGCTTTAACACTTGGGTCTTTAACTCATTTTATGTTCATTTTTATGTATCATGTTAGGTATGATTCTATTTTATTTTGTATAGTCTTCCTAAATTGTAGAATGTGTCTTATTGTGTTACTGTGCTTCAGTTTATTCACTCAGTAGATGTATATTTGGTATGACATTTTACAAATTGTCATTTATGCTATACTGTGAGGTATATGAGGCTGTTGTGTTTGATTAAAATTGAGTTGACTAAACATACTTACAGTAAATAACAATTTACCATAGGTTCAGCTAATCAGAGGAAATCAGAAGGGGCCTTTAGAAAGTTTATGGAAATTGGAATTAATTAATATAATTTAACTTTTCTCAACATTTTTTTATTCTATACCATGTGGCTAAACTAATGGCACTATCAGTGCATCATAGTTATTGGGCACATAACCACAAGGTCAGCAATTCCAAAGTGCCAGCCAGCTCCATCCACAAGGGATGGATGAGGCTTTCTACTTTTGTGAAAATTTACAGGATTAGAGACTCACAGGGCAATTCTATCCTGCCCTATAGGGTCACTATGAATCAATATTGACATGTTGACCTGGAAGTGATGCCCCAGGAGGTCTGATGGATAATGTTCTTGTGTTAGGCAGGGTTTTCTAGAGAAACAAAACCAGGACACTTATTTTATATATATGAGAATAGGTTATACAACAAGAAGTTAAGTAACAGCTAATTAGTCCACACAACAGTACAGAGGGCTCAGTTCAACTCACTTTAGGAGAACAGTTAATATACTGGAAGTCCTTCAACTCAGGTAAGCTGCTGGGTGCAAGGTCAAGGAAGCAGAGTCTTGCCCGCAGACAGCAAACAGCAGGGTGGGTATTCAATAGTCAGTAGCTCAGGAGCTTAGTGAAGCAGGCCTCAATGGGATCTCAAACTCAAGTATGGCTACAGGATCCACCAGCCTAAAGCTCAAGCAATGTATGCACCTGCAATGTGAAGAAGCAGGTCTTAAAGGAGACTCAAGCTCTAGCAACCAGTTCCATCAGTTGGCTTGGCCCACAGGTCATTTATGAAACAGGTCGAGGCAGAGAACTAGCTAAAGCAGCAGCACATTGGTCTAATCACCAGGGAACATGAGGGAAATGGGACATGTATAAAGCATGGATGCTTGAATGGATTTGGGGCTTGAACTTAATTCTATCCCCAATTCAAGAACAATTTGTTCTTAGGACATGACTCTGTTTGATGCTTATCCTCATGAAGAGATCGCTAAAGATATGGATGATGTAGCAAATGTGATGAAGACACTAGATCGCACCCAGCTATCAGACAGAATTGCACCTGGAATCTTAAAGGCTGCAATCAGCCATTTAAGTGAGGTGTCAAATAAGTCCGCATGGAAACAGCACACCAGTCTGTGTGATCCAATCACTCATTCACTGCTATCAAGTCAATGCCTACTCACAGCAACCTATAATGACAGGGTAGAACTGCCCCTGTTCCGTTTCTGAGACAGATTACGGGAATAGACTGTTTACGGAGTGGCTGGTGGTTTCAAATTGCAACCTTGGCAGTTCACAGCCCAACTCAACTATTAAGTCATCGGGGCTCTTCCTGTGTGATCCAAGTATTGTACACAATTTAAGCTCTGGTAATATACCCTCCCTTAGGTTTGGATCATATTATTTACAGTCCTTGGGTCACAGAATTGTAAATAATATCCAAATCTAAAGGAAGGAATGGTATCAGAGCCTAAATTCTGAGCACCTGGTTTGGAGAAGGCTATGGATGCCAGTAGAAGCCCAAAATCCATTTTCAGGGTCCACACATGGTGAATCCCTGAGGAATGTGAATAGGCCTATGAACAGGCAGGATTGTAAAGTCAATTATGGCAGATGTAGTTAGGCTAAAATGTAATATCATTTGATTTCCCTTCTGACCCATTTTAAAGCAGTTTCAGTTAAAAAAAAAGGGGGGGTGGGGGGAATACACACGTTTTTGTCCCTAGTGAAACTCCTTTGACCGTGTACCAGGGATATGAATAATTTTTCTATCATGTAGAATGCACTGAAAAATGGATTGCAGATGCAGTTCGGGTAAAATCCAGCTCCCTATCACTTTATCTCCCTTATAACCATTTAAGTGTTATAATTTTTAATATCTCCTCTTTTTCTCTGTTGAGGTTTTTATTTCTTTTGTTAGTGTTGTTAGTTTTGTTTTTAAATGTTCTTTGCAGTGGGGTGGGAGGTTTTTCTGTATATGAAATCCAAGATAGGTAAATCTATAGAGACAGCAACTAGATTGATGGCTCCTGGGGGGAGGGGAGGTATGGGGGTTTGGGGGCAAATGGGGAGTAGAAGAATGAGGAAAATGTCCTAAAACTGATTGTCGTGGTGATTGCATAACTCATCTTGATGTGATTAAACTATTGTATGATATGTCTATTACATGCCAGTAAACTGTTAAAAAAATAGTGGGATTTTTCCATTAACTTTTGACCCCTCATATTTCTTATGTGAATTGTAAGTGTTGCGTATCTTTGGTCACAGAATGAAGGCAAGAAATGTTGTTTTAAAATTGATAATGATGATGAACCACACACGTCTAAAAGAGATGAGGTTGATCGAGCGGTGGTATTATTCAAGCCTCTGGTTTCAGAGCCAATTCACATACATAGGAAATCTCCACTTCCAAGATCTAAGAAGATAGCTACAAATGATGTAAGTACACATACATGTTATTTTTATAAAGTCAACTAACTATATTTTAATAAAACAGAAAAGAAAATACAGCTTTTATTATAGAAGTTGGAAATTTGACAGAATATTTAATTGTCAACTGTTTCAATAAATTTCAAAAGCATAGCGACAATTAGAAAATATGAAGATTACTTTTAGAACTTGGAGCTTTTTATATACTTTTATAACCACTGTATAGAAATATTTAAAAGACCTTTCTAACTTGATAAATGATCCACTCTTTTACTTTGTCATTTAATAAGTTTTTTTACTCTTGCTGTTAAGTTTGATGGACCAGGAATAATTAACGGTAGAGAAGAATTGTTAAAGATGCTTCAGTAGTAACCCTTTTCAGTAGAACTGCAGGCTAAGAGAGAGAATTCCACATTGTTAGCCTGTCTGTAAAAGTCAATATAGTGATAACAAAATGGACAATATTGTTGAAAACTTATCTTTATATTAAGATATATAGTTAATTATATTAGGTTAATTCTTATTCTCACTAATAGAATAAAGGTTAAATAGCTATTAAAATAATATTTTAAAGAAAAGTCAACTAGGTGAAATGGAGCTTATTAAGTAAGTCTTTAACATCTGTATATTTTTATGCCTTAAATACCTGTATACTCTTTGGGATGACTTTCCTAACACTGACTAAAGTCAATGCTTATAAATGCTTTTTAAATAATACAGTAAAAGTATAAAGCAAGAAGTTAACTTTAACATAGAACCATTAACTTCTACATTAGAAAAATATTTTGTGTTAATTTTTAAATATGCTAAGGCTGAGGATAATGTAATATTATCTAGCAGTTGATGGGTAAGATTGTAAATTATATCTAGTTCAGGTTCTCTTAAATGTGGTATTTTAAGTTAAATACAAAAGAGAGTGGTAAACAATTGTAGGATTACTTGTTACAATTTAATTAACAAATTAGAAATCTCACATACTTTTCAAGTATTCTTAATTTTAGAAAACAAATGAATAACATTAATATAATCTAAACTTCCATTGACATGAGGGCAGTGCTTTTGATGTGTTGTTGACCAAAACTATCCGTGGCTAATTACATAGTTCATAATTTCACCATTAAACACTTCCCTCTTCCCTCCCAAAAAAACTATTTTACATGTGTACAATATAGCAAATATATTTTGTACCTCATCTACACTTACAAACTCTTCTACAAAAATCACTGCCTTTATTAACTCTTTAAACGCAGAACATATTTATAAATCTTTTTCTCTTAAATAGTTGCTTTTAATAAAGTATTTCTGTGCTATGCTAAACTTTTACTTCCATAAGGTAAATTATTCAAGTAAAACTTTGAAGACTTTTTCCAGCGCCCATCATCTTCATGGATACCAGACGCTTGTACTTCCAAAAGACATACAGAGAAAAAGACAATTCTCTTCATTTTGTGCAAGTAGATTTTACTCTGTCCTCCCTGTCTGAAAAGTGATCCTGCAAACATGTATATAAAAATGTTTGCTGCATGTTTTGCCTACTGAACTCTAAAAATAATCTCTGGCGGGGTAAACAAAGAAGTGGCTTAAAAATGTAAACAAGTGTAGTTTCAATCCATTTATGCTCTGAATTTTTTTGTGCTTACTAGACTTTTTTCCCATTGAAGTTTATGCATAGAAGTCGCTTAGATTCTTTGCACACAATTCTTTAATTTTCTGGGTTAAAGAGTGTATCCAATATAGCACAAAACCACTTAGGCAAATAATTTATATTTAAAAGTTTACTAAAATAGAAAATTGTTCAAAACATTTTTTAGTTTTAAGATTAAATGAACAACTATTATTAAGCAGCCTAAATAACTTATAGATTTACCATAAGGTATTCCTTATCCTTATTATCACATATAATTAGATGTATAATTATTACTATGAAATTCTCAAATATTAAAATATTTGGCTCCCAAGTTATTGTTTAATAGCTTTAGAAAAATTAATAAACAAATGCAAACAAACTGTATTTTTTTTTCTTTTGGATCATTTGCCTCGTTGTATCTAACTTTGCATGCTCTGCTTTTTTTTTTTTTTTTTGCCCCTTTCTCACTTCCAGGAAGAGAGCCCCCTGAGTGTGTCTAGCCCAGAGGGTACTGGTACCTGGCTGCATTATACCAGTGGTGTGGGTACTGGGCGTCGAAGACGCAGATCAGGGGAACAAATCACTTCTTCCCCTGTCTCCCCCAAATCATTGGCTTTCACATCCAGTATTTTTGGCTCATGGCAACAGGTTTTTAAACTTTACTTCATTAAACATTTTTCCGCCCTGCATTCAGAGCAGCAAACAGCTCTCTTTGAGGACATCTAATCCCTTGTATTTACATCAGAGTAAATCCTTCTGTTTGGGGGTTAATTTAAAAAATGCTTGTGATGACTGACAATATTTGAGGCAAAGAAACGCTTTCATTGTATGTGTTCAGCATTTTTTCTGGGAGAGTTTTAAATCCAGAATTTTAAAAATAATACATTTTGTACTTCTGGAACTTTAGCTTGGTTAATATTTTTAAATAAGGAAGAAAGTTCTCTTTGGCTTAGTTGTCCTTTAAGACTTACAGAAACAAAATTGCTTAATTTGATAATAGGGAAATTTAATAATTTTTTGTCTAATTGAAAAAATATAGATTCCACTTGGAATTTGCTGATAACATTTCCAAAAATATTGGAATTTTAGTTTCCCATTTTTAATAGCACATTTTGTCTTGTATTGATCATTCTCTCCCTTGCTGTTTGAACATTTGGAAGTACCTAATTTAGCCATGTTATATTGTGTGCTTCATTTAAAATGTATGTGCCCATCAACAATTTAAGTAAATAAAAATCTTGTAGTAAATAAAAATACCCAAGTAAATAAAAATACTGTAGTTTGAGTTACAATGCATGGTCTGCTGTTACACATGAGTTTTCTGAGAATTTCAGCAATTTCCTTTTGGAAATAATGCATTTGATTATAGGAAAAAGGGATTATGGTATCTATTAAGCTGTGAATATTTAAAGTTTGCTCTGATAAAGCCTGTGCATGGATCAGTTATTGTATGGTGACCTCAACAGTCTCTGTCTGTCTTTTCTTTTGTTTGTGGTTGTTTTTCTCCTCTCAAATACAGGAGCTGTTTAAGAGTGGGAATTTGGCTTCTCTTAAGAGAAAGTGAAATATTATATCAGTCTATCAAATGATTTCTTTTCATCTGTCTTGTTTCATACATGATGTTTTATTCTGAATGCCTGCTTTGCACCACTTCATTGCAAGGACCTCATATGAAATGGACTCCCTTCCGAAGGGGATCTTGCATGATTTTTCGTTTTATGTATTTCTACTAATATTTATCATTCAGCTTATTAACCTTTGTCTGGACAGGCTGCATATGAAGTATGGGCTTTTGTCTTAATGAAACTATTTTACTTCATTTATTTTGCTTTCCTTGTCCAGGTTGTCTCTGAAAATACTAATTACTTACGCACACCAAGAAATCTGGTGGAACAGAAGCAGAATCCTATAGGTATGTAGTCTATTGAAAATTGTATCCCATTGTGCACAAATGTAAAACACTTTCGTGTTGAAAGCATGACTCAGTGCTATGCTCTAGTTTTTATTTAACATATACTAATTCAGAAATCCTGAGTTGTAAAACTTGAAACATGGAAGTTATCACAACTAGCAAGAAATAATACCCAGTGTGGAAACCAGTCAAAGATACAGCCCAGTTGCCAATACTGATTTTTAACCTTTAAGTGAATAAATGAAAATATAGTGTGTTTTAATTTAAGCAAGACAAGTTTTCAAATTGATAAAAATTAAGGGATGCTATTATATGCAAAAGGTTTTTTTGCTTTCTAATACAAAATTTCAAGTGGGGAGTGTTCCATGTCCTACCTGCATATATATTAATTTTCTTTTTGAGCTGCTTTTAAGGAAAACTAAAGCAAATTAATGAACAGTGGCAATGTGAGTTAAAGAACATAATTGCTTCCTTGCTAACAACTCAATGCTACATTGGAAAAGACCTTTCAAAATTCATTTGGTTTTAAGTTTGTGGTTGTTAAACTATGTGGGTACAATGTTATTTTTTTGTAAAAAGTTGTCTAAAGAAACTGAATATAAGCATAAATATTTCATTGTAACTTTATACAATGCATATATTGTGAATTCGATATTAGTTTTACAAATTTTCTGTTGATGCCAACATACTTGAAGATCTTTAGTTATTTAGAAACTCTGTTGATAGGTTTTAATAGTCCTAGAATATCATTTGAGAAATTAATATATCCCCCCCTTCTTTTGTATTTGTATCACAATATAGTTAATGGAATTTATTTAATCTCTAGCCAGTTGTGAAAGTTTTTCTTGGATGTAAGTACTTGCTGCAAATTAAGCATCGACTTCTTATGGCTGTGTTTTACTTGCTAATAATGGGTTTCATTTGGAATGTTCCTCCAAATTCTTCGCCTGCCTTGAGGGTTTTATTAATTAAGATATTTTCATTATTAAGTATTAGAAGTTATTTAAGCATGAATGACTTAAAAGAAATTGCTTTTATTTAAGCAATTGCTTATTTAAGAAATTGCTTTTATTTAAGCAATTACCTGACCTCCCCCAAAATAAGCACTCTTTGATTTGCTTCATTTAATAAAAGTGAAGCATTGATAATTCTTAATTCAATAATATCAGAAAAACCATCTCTATTTACAGGCATACATTACAAAATATTGATTTAATATGACAGTGTATATTTGGAATTTTTCTTTCATTTTCTCCATGTGGTATGGTCTTGGAAATAATAATTTTGGCTTGGGATTGACAGAATCTCATTCCATCTGAAAGTAATTTTTATAGTAGTTTTCTAAATACTTTCAGGACAATATGTTTATTTTGAGAGCATATTATTTTTCCTCAAAGATAATACTTTGTCTAGTGTTAAATTCTCCCCTTTAAACATATAATGGTGATGATGATTGGTAGATCATTAGAAGAAGTATCCTAAAATTGATCATTAGGACATTAGAAGCATATTGTGAGCCTGTTCACGGTGCTGCCATAGACTGCCTTATGAATGGTAAGAGCCATGTTAATTGCATGCTGCATGAATTCCCAATGCGAATGGAAGAACGCCCGTTGTTGTATGTATTTTCTCTAACTCCCATCAGGGTCTCACTGTGCGGGCCTGTTTAGCACCTCGGTGCTCGGGGGTTCTTCAAGTGCACCTAACCTACAAGATTATGCTCGTACTCATCGTAAAAAGCTGACTTCTTCTGGCTGCATAGATGGTATGTGCTCACATGCGCACACAGATTGTTACCTACACCCATGCACACCCGCATGAGCATAAGTATGAGAGGAAAGCCTAAAGCTACTGAATGATCTCAGTGGAGTCCTAGCACCCTTTGTTTAAGTCACTATCGGTGCTCTGTGTTTTTACAGCTTGAACTCATGTTTCATCAATTTTAATTAAACTTAAAGTACTGTGGAATGTAAAATTTAGAACTGCAAGGAATTACATGTATTCCTCTTTTAGATAGTTGACAAACATATTATAAACCCTAAATCTTCGATCTTTTAAATTTTTATTCATTGTAAGCGACATTTTACTTATTGCCGTTGATCGAAATAAAACAGAGAATGGAAACTTTATAAGTGGAAGAAAATATATTAAGAATAATTTTATAAACAAGCACAGGCTAGGAGTATTTTATGTTCCCTACTGAAGGAGATCCTCTCACTATTATTAATATTCCTTAAATATAATATTCAAAATGTCTTTTTAGGCTCATAGGAGAGGTTTGTCCCTTTTATTAATAGCAGTTTGGGGTTTTTCGGGTTTTGTTTTTGTAGCCTTTTAAGGTTTAGAATCACTTAAATTTTTTTCTCACAAGTACACTTTTGTCAGTACAACATGAATTTATCAGAACTGCCAACTCATCCCGCTTTTCTTTCTTTTGTATATTTCATTGAACCACCTTGCCTTCATCATCAAGCCAGTTCACTTCTTTTAACCAGCATTTGGCTTATGAGCCTTTCTCGTTATCCCTCTGCATGTCACCTAATTCTAACTTCCTCATATATTTGTTTTTCTCCTCTTTTTTTTTTAAATGTCCCTCTTTTGGTAGCTATTATAAATTTCAGGTACCTGTTTTTCTCTTTCTCAGACGCCACACGCGGTTCTGCTGTTAAAAGGTTTTCTATCTCATTTGCTCGACACCCAACCAATGGTACGTTTTGCTTTTATTTTAAAAGATACTTCTCTGCTTCATCCCGTTTTTGTTTTATTTTTTTCTTTTGTTTAAAAATCTGGATAATACAGTATCATTCATTTCTTGTTCCTTAATTTCGGTTGGCATACAACTCCAATTTACCACATTATTGATACTGTGTAGCTCCTTTTTTGAGCTGTAATTTACACAAATGCTTAACACCACTCATCAAATGTTTACATTATCATGATGATGAGCTTTAATACTAAAGTAACTCCTAAAAATTTCTTACGATTTCACAAGTGATCAGTCTGCATAATTTGTTCTTGATTCTTAGTAATTCAATTTTTTTCTAATTCCCTTTTTGATCACATTTGTTTTTATTGAGATTCTTAATGGAAATAAAGAGCCACCCATGCCAAATAGCCAGATGAGATGTATCTCTGAAAAATGCATGGGCACCCAGGGGTGCAAATTTAACTATGTAATATCTATCCCTCCTCCTTTGTCTAAAGCAAAACCTGAATTGGTCTGGAGCACTCTGATGATTCCATTCAGCATTCACTCTGTTCTGGTATGGCAATGTGGTTTGCGTTTGTTGAGAAACCAATTCCTTAAAATAAAAAATAAAAAAGTCTAGAAGCCCAATTGGTTAAATTAAAATTTTGAGCTTTATTTATAAACTGAATCGTTGTCATAGCTACTTACAGAAAATTTAATCTGTAAGGCAAGATGGCAATTTTACTGATCTCTTTTTAAATAATCCAGGATCCAAGAATTAAAAAGAAAATACAAAGGCTTCTGCTTTCTGTTTGGGATGTAGGTACTTCTGTTCCTGGTACCATTTTCTTTTACTGCAAATAAGTCTTTTATGAAGCTAAAAGATTAAACACAAATCTATGGTTATTTCTCACCTTCTGGATCCATCCTTTAATTATGGATTTAAATAACAATTCACAAATACTTCTTGAAGGGGGAATAAGAAGATCTCATCCTCAACAAGTGAAAATTTTGCTTTGAAGCCTAATGTGCTTTTCCTCCATTCTAGCTATTTGAGTATTTAAATTTGAAGAGAAAATTTCATAATTGATACAGCTGCAACTTCTAAAAGAAAATGAATATATAAGAACCTCAAGTCATGAGAAGAACAGAAAACACAAAGATACAAGAAGAAATTTCAGGCTTAAGACCACATTTTTTTTTAAATACAAATTACTTATGTGTTTTTAGCCAGCATTGTCAGTTTTATCTAGGAGAAAATTTTTAAAAACAATTTTTAAAAAAGAAAGAGTATTAAATCTAACTTAAGATAGCATTATTTATATTAGTTTCATTTTTGCTTTAATTTTTTTTCGTATGCCTTGTGCAACTTAACTACTTTTCTATACCTAGAGTCACTTAATACTTCAACTAGAAATATTACTTCTGGGTTTTCCAGATTTCAAACTGTTTCTTCTTTTTAAAAAATTATGCGGTGTTATCTGTCCTTTGAATTGTCATTTGATTCTTCCTTTCACTTTTTGTTTCCCTTACCTTTCGTGTTACTTCCATCTTATCACATATCATGGACTTACCCCTCCCTTCATCTTTAGTTCAAGGAACATGGTGAAACAAGTATCTTCTGACAGTGCTTTGCCTTATTTTCTGGGCCTCTGTGCAGAACACCTATACCTCTATAGGTGCTGGTCCGTTTCCTCTGTGGAATTTCTAGGCTCCAGTGGTATGTTTTTATAGCTTTTAAACCTGACAGCAGGGTGGCTTTTTAAATTGCTACGCTAACCCTTTCATTGTGCATTAAAAACAGTGTACTCAAAATTACATGGGGAAAAAGAAGTCTAGAGGAACTTGATACTAATGTTATTTGCCTATTGAGAGCTAAAAGGCAAGTAAAGGAAAAACTGTTGTTACCAAAGACTTTTAAAGATTCTAGAGAAAGAGAAAAAATATCTCCATTGTTTAGTATAATGCAAAGAAAGGGTTTGTGTTTATTTGCATGAATCGCATATGTTTTAAAAATGTAATACTGTGCCAAGCCTAATTTCTCTAGTGCTTAATTTGTAGGTGCTGTAACTGCTGTTGTGGTATTATAGTGACTGTTTGTTGGTTTGTATGGTTGAGTTTTCCTAAGCATTTATACTGTTCTATCGTGCTTTATTTGCTCTTAAAAATTTAGCATATTAGCTTTGTCTTTTGTCAATTTCCATTGAAAAACTAGACTTTCTTCTAACCAAAGAAATTCCATTCTCCAGCTGAAAATTAGGCAGTTCTTGAATCAGTATTTCCCCCCCAAAATGAAATAGCTGAAATATGCATTCTTTTAGTTATCTAATACTCCTAAAACAGAAATACCACAAGTAAATGACTTTAGCAAACAGATCATTTTTTCCCCCACAGATTAAGGGTCTAGAAAAGCCAATTTCAGGGAATCATCTCTAAGGGAAGATTTTTTTTCTCTGGTGGGTCTGTAGAAAGGACCTATATCGTCACCTTTTCTTCCGGGTTCCTTGGTGATCTCCATGTGGCATGGCATTTACCTTACCATATTTCTGAATGCATATTGCATGCTTGTTTATTCTCTTTTATATCTCGAAAGAGATTGGCTCAGAATACACCCAACACTAATCATTCCACAGTAACATAACAAAGAAAATGCATTTCCAGATGTAATTATAACCATAGGCATAGATTTAGGATTTGCAACACTTGGGAGAAGGATTTAAGAAGTTCAGTAGGAAATGGAATGAAAAGATAATGGAATTTTTCCGCAAACTTTTTGAACTTGTGAAAGCTTGTAATTTGGGGGTGCATCATTTAAGTCCATACTATCAGTCAACACTAAATTGAACATATACACCTTTTGAAGCAGAACTTTGCTGTCTATTTGTGTTGAATTAACTTTTATGTTGTAATTAGTATATTAGACTTCATATAAAACTTTTAAGAATTCTAAGTATTCCATTTAAGGGCAATTTGTTTAAACTTTTGAAAGAGTGGATGCAGAAAAGTTTATTTTTAAAAGTATATGAAAGCAATTTTAAAAGCCATTCAGTTTGAACTAACTTTAATAAGCCGTTAATGTTTTTGATTTTTGAAGACCAATAACACATTCTATGTTTTAACTAAATAACTGTCTTTCTAGGTGTTTTTGTTTCACTGATGTTATTAATATATATGAATGGTTATTCATAAAGCTTGTTATTTCTGTGTCATTTATTGGGTATGAATGTATTTGTTGTATTGCTTTTTCCTTTCCTCAGCCAGTGATTTCCAGTAATAGAATTATTGTGTAGATAAAAGGTGATTTGGAATTTTAATTCCAGCATCAGTGAGTGGGTGTTGTTTGGGTGTGACAACATTGAGTATTTTTGGCTTTGTCATGCCTAGGAACATATTTAAAACCACTCTTCATAAATAATTACACACTTATTTTTCAACAAGAAGTTACCTTTAACATTCTGACATGCGGGACACTTTATGGCATCAGACCTAACTTTTAAAAGAGAAACACTTTAAAATTGCATATATTTTTTCCGTTTTCTTTCCCCAGGTTTTTCCTTCAAGTGTTATTCTAAGAATGTACCAACATAGGGAATGCAGTTGTGTGCATGTTGTATTATGTGATTGCATTTAAAAGAAATCTTTGTCCCACCTTGTTCTGATTCCATATTGCGTAGCATCTGGTGTCTTGACTTCAGAAATCCTCATGTGTTGCATGTGACAGATTGAAAAGATCTAAACTGTCCACTTCTAAGCAATGGTTTTCTTCCATTTTAATTAATGACTTTGTAAAAATATCCAACTTCTTTTGTCGTTTTTGTTTTTCCTTTCTTAGGCTTTGAATTGTATTCCATGGTGCCATCTATTTGCCCTCTGGAAACGCTTCACAATGCCCTGTCTCTAAAGCAGGTGGATGAATTTCTTGCTTCCGTTGCTTCCCCATCAAGTGAAGTCCCACAGAAGAGCCCTGAAATGAGTAGGAAACTTGTCTTTATGATACTATTTAATTGTTAGGCGGTTGTCATCTGAATATGCTATGAAGTATTAAAGTTTAAACTCAAGCAGTGGTGATGAATAGACTTTCGGCAGAGGATGGTGTGTAAAGGGTCATTATTAGAAATTCTTTGGTGTGTAATGGGCAATGTACCACTTCTCTTGACTCCACAAAAATTAGCTTTCTTAGAAAAAAGAAGTAAAATATTGGATCCAACAACAGAAGTTATAACAACATAACACGGACTATATTTGTGAACGCTTCCACATCCCTTTTATATATCATTTTCCGATAAACTTTAAAAGTCACAAAGTATCAGTCCATATTCATATGCAAACACCCCTTCCCTCTGTACTTTTGCTTAGAAGGAATTCTTGGTTGAAGACAGCAAACGAGTGCAGCATATTTTCAAATAGTGTTCACAGAAAATATTCTGAAGAAGTTTGTTTTTGTGAAGAAGATTCATTCTAAATAATTTTTGGAAACTATATTTTACCCCATCTTCCTTTGGAGAGTTAGATTAGCATATAAAAAAAGGCTGAGGTTCTCTAAGAAAATGCTGTATGGCCCAGTTTATCCACAAAATAAATTGTTTTTGGTAATACATTTAAACATGTAGCATTATTCCAAGGAACATCATTTCAGGAAATGCCAAGGGCTTTTTAACTAATTAGAAATCATTTGCTAATGTTCATTTTCAGTTCTATAAATCCCTTATCACAGTGATATTTCTACTGTGGGAAATCTTAGTTTCATACTGAGAATAAGAATCTCTCTAGTTCCAGCTATATGTTAGAAAAGCTACAAACTCTAGGTTTCTACTAAGAATGAAATGATACTAGGGTTCTTTGACTGAAAGGCACTTTTATGCTTTCTTAGTTATTCTTTTCCTTTGCCAGGACCACCATACTTTAGAAAGATTTCACAGTGGGGTTTTTTGTTGTTTTGAATTTTTTTTTTGGCACTTTATAAAGTATTTCATTAAGGTTTACAGGGAAGATCATCAGTTTCATATTCACATTATATTCTATACAGATGATTCCCCCTGAATATTTATAGTGTAGTGGTCTTTTTATTCTTTTTTCCTTCTGGTATTGTATGTTAGCTTTCACTCATTAGTGGTAATGATTATGGAGAACTATTTATTTTGAATTTTCAAAAATATTTCATGTTAGGAATGGCTTCAGGAAGTATGTTTTCATTTCAAGACTGTATATTAGAATATCTAATTCATTATAAATTTGGTTTACTCCTCTTTATAGCCCATAGTACTCCATATGATATAACTTCTATAGGCTACAAAGTCAACGTAAGTTAAAGAGTGTTTACCTCCTTTGATGTTCTCTGAGACCTGAGAAAATGGATAGTGCTCAAAAAGTAGTAGAGAGCTTGATTACAATCTGGCTTACTCCTCTCCTTGATTGTTGCTTCAGTGCCTCTCTGAGGCAGGGATTTGAAATCTTAAAATAGAGATCAAAGAAAGATTTTAACTATTAAACTTGAGGTAGATAGCAATACTATTTCGAAGATGTGCAGTGAATACCTTATAGGTATAGTAGCATTAATGATACTTGTTTTGTAGAAGAGCATTTTAATGGAATATTTTACAGTAATTATAAACCATACAAAAATAGCAATTCTAAGGCTCAGTCTGTGGTGCTGTTATTTTATTAGAACTTAATTTTTGTGGTTAGTGAGTTTAGTTCATCACACTGCATTAATGAGGCCAAGGGTAGTAGATTCCCTTTCCACTTGTTCTAATTAGCTTTTCTGTATATCATGAATAAAAATTATGCCCCAGTCCCTCTAACTTTCTTGAAATGTCATGCTCATAGTTTTCAGGAAACTAGATGTGGAAGTAAATATAGTGCATGAAAGTCATTGGATTCCCATACTGTAGAGAGAAACTTGTTCAGTGGACTTCAGACCACATTCCTTCATGAGTTTGTTTAGGAAGAGAGAAGTTTGCTGGATGTTCAGGGCTTACATCTTCTCTGTTGCTTCGCCCAGAGTATCTCTGCTTTGGTCTATTTTATTTAAGATTTAATTTGAAGCAGCTTACTGTATAAAGGGAAAAAAGGAGAAAGACACAGTTCAGAAAATCAAATAGTTAGTGATCAAAGTATCTCGAAACCCTAGGCCTACTAATACCTATAGCTTTCTATTCTTTTTGATATTAAAATAAGCTGCTAATATGATTGATAAATATGATCTATTCTCTGCCAGAGCACGCTATTCATAAAAGTTACATCAGTTAAATAACTTTTTAAAATGTATATCTCTTCAGGCTCTCTTTGTCCTCTATCTTGTTTAGAGGGGAAATAATATTGAAAATTATCTTCCATGGTGATAAAACTCAATTGAGTAAAATAGGAAGACAACCTGACTTACTTAGTTACTGGTATTCTAGTTAGTCTATTCTTAAATATGATAGTTTAGAAGACTGTTGAGTTTGTAGATATGCTATCCATACATCTCCACTTGATAATTTTGAGGAGAAAACAAAATTATTTGGGAAGATTTTGGCTTAAAGCTTACTAACTGTGATACCAGGCAATACAATGATACCAGACTCTCTACCACTCTTTAGGAATCTGAGTTTCTAACAGGGCAAGGGAAAATTGGTCTGTTGGCCTATTCTTGAGGGCCGTTTTTTGGCATGTACTATTAAAATGTCTAAGGTTCACATTATAAACAATTCGGTTAAGGAAGTGAGAGAACTATCTTCTTTATAGAAATGATGGTTTTGCTGTAAACCTTGGCCATGGCTATTTTCTACACTATTATTATGTAGGGTCACTAAATATGCTATAAGGATTTTTCTGAAATATAAAGATAGATGAAAATTATTGATTTGCCTTTGTTTTTTACCCCCAGCTTCTACAACTTTACGTTCGAGCCCAGTAGTAAGAAGAAAAATATCTTTAAATACATATACACCTGCAAGGATCCTCCCAACTCCACAAGCTACCTTAAAGAATACTAAAGCAAGCAGCAAACCAGGTTAGGGGTATTTGTGGGTTTGTGGCTTCTGCAACAGTTAAGGAGTAATAATAGCTTGATTTTTAAATGCAAAAGCTGTTTTAAGCCTGAGTTTTTTATATTGAAAGCATGTTTCTAATTATAACCTTTTATTTTTCCTGGTAGAACATAGAAAACACAATGTTCAAGTGTTTGGCTACTAATCAAAAAGTTGATGGATCAAATCCTTCAGCCACTCCCTGGGAGAAAGATGTGACACTCTGCTTTCATAAAGATTTATAGCCTGAAAATTCCTATCGAGCAGTTCTACTCTGTCCCAGCAGGTTGATGTGAGTCAGAATTGAGTCAGTAGCAATGGGCTTGGTCGCTATTTGTCTTTTTAGTCAGTAGGGGTAGGGAAGAGTAGGGTCCTTACAGTCCTCACGGTAAAACCAGAAACAAATTGACTCCATGGCAGTGAGCTTTGAGCTTCTGTTGCTGTTTTGATACCAATCCAAAGCAACCCCATAGTGTGTGGTACAACTGCCTCTATAGTTTCCAAGTCTGAATCTTTAAGGAAGCAGACTCCTACATCTTTCTTCTGTGGAATGATCTTAAAGACTAAAAACTTACTACTGTAGTCTCTTTACATGTGTGTGTGGATATTTTATCTCAATCATCTGTTGATAAAATGCACCTCATTATCACACTTTAAAGACATAAGAAGAAGTTGATGAGCACAGAAAAAATTAGGGATTTGGTTATAAGTGTGTTATGATTATGTTACCTGTCAGGCACCTGCATAAAAATTTTCAGTAAGTAGGGGAAAAGGCCTGGACTAGAAGTATAGATTGCCTGGCTGTTATCGCAATGAGTGGTAGTTTTTAAAAAGGGAATACATTAGATTCCTATAAAGAAAAGTGAAAAGTAGAGCCAGTAGAGATTTGTGTTGTACTTTTCTGTTAGGTTATTACGGTTAGGTGTCATTGAGTTAGCTCCAACCCATAGGGACCCTGTGCACTATGGAATCAAGCACGGCCTGGTCCTGTATCGGAGCCCATTGTTGCAGTCACGTGTCAGTCCTGCTCATTGAGGGCCTTCCTCTTTTTCACTGCCCCTCCACTTTACCAAACATGCTATCTTTTTCCAGGGACTGGTCTTTCTTGACAGCATGTCCAAAGTATGTGAGACGAAGTCTCAGCATCCTTACCTCTAAGGAGCACTTGGTGGTACTTCTTTCAAGACAGATTTGTTTGTCCTTTTAGCAGTCCATGGTATTTTCAATATCCTTGTTCTATAGTCTTTAATCAATGTCCATCTTTCACATGCAGATAAGGCCATTGAAAATACTGTGGCTAGAGTCAGGCACAATTTAGCCCTCAGAGTAACATCCTTCTTTTTCAATACTCTAAAGAGGTCTTATGTAGCAGATATACTTAATAAACTGTCTCTGGGTATTGATGTTGATTTCTAAAAAGTACAGATTAAAATTTTTAAGTACTTATAATGTTCACAATTATAACAGGAATCATTTGCCCTTCAACAGTACTATTTGAGCAAAGATGCTTGTGAAAGCCTAAGCAGTGTTTTTTCTATTTATTACCATTTAGCTACCAGTGGACCTTCTAGTGCAGTTGCTCCTAGTACCTCATCTCGGAAAAAAACCATAACAAGCAAAACAGAAGTGCAAGAACACCAAAAAGACACTGGGAAGAAGAAATGAAACATCTTAGAAGAAGCTAGAACTCCTTATACCAATGAAAATTATACATTAAATCAGAAACAGATAGGTAGTAAGCCTTGACTGAAAACTGTTAAAGCAAGTAGATTATGATTCATTTTCTACATCTCTGTATTCATTTAAAAAATGGTTTTAAGTCTGGAGTACTCATTGTATATATTCAGACAAGGACATAGCTTAGGATCTAGAAATGTTTAAAACTGTGTATGTATTAGCATTTCGTGGGTAGCAAAACTTAGAGTGATAAGCTCTACTATTCTTAATATTGTGCTCACCAGGTACCTTCAGTATAGAAAACAAGCAGATGCCAGCTGGCCTCTATCCATGTGGCCTCTGCAGACACTTCTGTTGTCCTCAGGTTGCATCGTGGCTATAAAAACCTTTCATTTAAGTAGAAATTTACCAGAAATTCATACTAGGTCTTTTTTTGTTGATAAAACAAAAACAAAAAACTTACATTTCCAAAGAGACTTTATTGATCATTTAGAATAGGAACTTTTTCCCAGAGGCTAAAACGACATACATCTACAATGTTTAAGAACTGGAATATTGGTGTATAGAATATTTTTCAATGTGTGCTTGAATTTTTTATTATGTTTTATTTAAACTATTGCATTTATATCTGGGATAATTACACATTTATGCACATAAATTTATATATTAATTTGTAGGAAATATTTTCCTTATATATTTTCTCATCATAGGAGGTGCTTTTGTTCATCAGAAAAACTTTGCTTCATATATCAGTAAGGATAATACCTTACTGTATAATTGAGCTTATTTTTTAAGAGATACAGTTGACAAATTTGGTAATTTCCCACTTATTTTAGAGTTCTTTTTAAACCTAAGGAACATAGTTCAAAAGGAGAAAACATCAATGTTAAAAGAATATCTGAATTCCATAGTTAGTAATTATGTATTATCTATTTTTATCATTTCCATTCTTTAATGTATCAGTTGATCTTGCTGAGAATCTGACATTTGAAGATTGAGCATTTGAAATAAATGATCTTTATTACTGATTGGAATTTTGAACAGAAAGTGAAATCTGTGTGTTGTGAATTCATCAGTGATGTGAAAAAAATACTGTCCATGGTGCTTTCTTTTCCTCTGATGCACAAAATTATGAGCTACTTGAGATGACTTAAGCATTAAACCAAACAACACAACCTGATAAGATTTCCATGCTCTCAAAGTTAGATTATTTAAATAGCTAAGGCTTTGGCTTCAAGCTGATCTTTAGAAACAGAAATTTATTGAATTCTCTTAGTAAGAATATAACTCTTGTAGTTCTTCAAGAGAGACTTCACTAACCTTAAATTGCAATATGTGAATTGGTTTTTAAAAAGAGAAACTTACCACATGTTACATGATTTAAAACATACCAGATACAAGTCATAAGGGTAATTATATATATCCATTTTATAAGTTTGTGTGCTTCATCATGTCACATGAATGTAAATGTATTATGTGGCAACATGTCTTGTAAACAGTTGGATATACCAAAGTTTTCTGTATGTAAAACTATGGCAAATATGTTGATTGTGTGAGGAAACAACTTTATTTCTTAAGTGGAGCTGAATTAAAAGAACAGTTTGTTTCTACATTGGTGTAATTTAAGTGAAATTATTTAATTCTTTGATTATCCCTTTCCTTTTAGAAAGAATAAGGAAAGCAATTTTAACATTAAATAATTCTTGTCTTAGTACGAGGAGCCCTCGTGGGCCACTTACTGAGCAGGTAACAAAAGTAGTGGTTCAAACCCACCTCAGTAGAGAGAGGAAGCCATCTACTCCTGTAAAGATTTAAAACTTCAGAAACCTGAGGGGAAATTATATTTGCCCTGTAGGGTTGCTATGAGTTTGAATTGGTTGGATGGCAGTTTTTTTTTTTAATCTTAGGGTGATAGTTTAAGTGTGTAGAGTCAGTTCTGCCTCATTGCGACTCTTGGTACAACAGGACAAAATATTGCTTGGACCTGCACCATCCTCACAGTCGTTATGTTTGAGCCCATTGTTGCAGCCACTGTGTCAGTCCATCTTGTTAAAGAGTCTTCCTCTTTTTTGCATGATGTTCTTTTCCAAGGCCCCTTCTGATTACATGACCAAAGTATCTCAAAGTCTCACCACCCTTGCTTTTAAGGAGTATTCTGACTATACTTCCTCTAAGACAGGTTTACTTGTTCTCCTGCTAGTCTGTGGAACTAGCAATATTCTTCAACACTATAATTCAAATGCAGCAAATCTTTGTCATCTCCTTTATTCCTTGTCAATTGTCCACAGCAATTGGAAATGTACCATGGCTTGGGTCAGGTGTATTGTAATCTGAAGTGCAGATTTGCTTTTAAACATTTTAAAGCAGATTTGACTAACGCAGTATGTCCTTTGAGTTCCAAACTACTGCTCTCATGAGCACTGGTTGCAGATCCAATTAAAATGAAAATTTTCACCTCATTCTTTTTACCATGAAGTGATTTAATCCAAATGTGAACATTGTAGTTTCCTTCACATTGAATTATAATCCATCCTGAAGGCTGTAATCATTGATTCTCATCAGTAGGTGCTTCAAGTCATACTCACTTGCAGCAAGCAAAGCTGGGCTATTTGCATATCACAGGTGATTAATGAGCATGCCTCCAATCATGGTGTGTTCTTTGTATAGTCCATCTTCTCAAATTATATGATCAGCATACAGACTGAGTACATATGATGAAAAGGCAACCAGGACATACACCTTTCCTGATTTTTAACCGACACAATAGCTGCTGCTTTTATTCAAACCAATGCCTCTTGGACTATATGTAAGTTCTACATGAGCACAATTAAGTATTCTGGAATTCCCATTCTTCACAATGTCACACTTAGTTTGTCATCCACATAGTCAGTAGCCTTTGCATAGTCAATAAACACAAACATCTTTCTGGTATTCTCTGCTTCTAGTCCAGATTCATGAGCAATGATATCATCCCTCATTCCATGTCCTCTTAGGAATCCATCTTGAATTTCTGGGGGCTCCTGTTGACATACTGTTCCAACCATTTAAAAAATTATATCCAAAATTTTATTTGCATGCGGTAGTAATAGTATTATCATAATTTCCACATGTTGCGTCTTATTTCTTTGAAATTGGCACAAAGACAGATGGTTTCACTTTCAGTGGATTGGGAGGTAAGTTCTCTTCCAAGTTTTTTGGCATAGACTAGTGGGGTGTTCTCAGACCTGCATCAGAAGTTTGAGGAGGCAACTCAATTCATGGAGGACCTAGACTTTTAAGAGAGGGCAGACATTATCTTTGATAATGCGTGGTTAATACTGGTTCTACAAGTGCCAAGGGTGGGGGTAAAAAGACTAGAACCAGTTAATGCTACTGAGATTACCAAAATGACATTGACAAAAGCAGAAAGCAAATGGGAAGGATCAAGTCCCTTCCTAGTTCTTTTCTATCTTCAAAAATGTGGTGCAAGCAGTTAAAGGCTTGACTACTAACTGAATAGCCATTCAAATCCACCCAATAGTGCCTCAGAAGAGAAGCCTGGTGATCTATCTCAAGACCTCCTAATCTTGAAAATGTGAGGAGCAGTTCTACTCTGCACACATTGGGCTCATCTTAAATTGGAATCAACTGGTCCAGTTTTTGGTTTTTGTTCTTTTAAAAAGTACTCCTCTAGTTTCTACTGTTAGCAGAACTTAACAAGGAGCCAGGTGCCAAGAATCCGGGAACTAGAAAATGCAAACTTCTCACCCATCATCATATGAAAAGTATAAATCCGTTTGGAAATGAACTAGCTTAACTAATGGCCAATAGAGTCAACACCCAAATCTACTCAGCATCCACACATACTAATGTATATTTAAACTAACTATAATTAAACATCCATACACAACAATAATTTTACCTAACAAAATGAAATCCTTCATAAATCAATTTCATTCTTCCAAAAAGAAGATACAGGCTGGAATAAAATAGATAAATTTACCATTTCTCTATCTGGCCAACAGTGATGGTATTAATTTGTGGACAATGGTGTCCGCTCCTCAGAACCAGGCACAATCCCACCTGAACATTTTGTAACCTAAAGATAAAAAATTAACCATCACCAACAGTTCTTATATAAAATAGAAATTTAAGTGTTATACAATATATGGATGCATGTTTAAAGATTTATAGGTACAAGTAGTGTTTTAATAATTGATCATAAAGCTTTAGTACATACGTGCAACTTTCTTTTCCCAATCTCCAGTTCATGTTAACTTTGCCCTCAGCTGGTTGCGTTTCATTATCTAAGGGGGGGGAAATGTTCATTCTTGGAAAGTTTGCTCACTAGACTTGATATTTTTTGGTTGCTATAGTTTTAAATTTAACTGTTGGCCATGGAAATAGTCCAGGAATTTCTTTGCATTCAGTT
Organism: Echinops telfairi; assembly: GCF_000313985.2. NCBI lineage: Eukaryota > Metazoa > Chordata > Mammalia > Afrosoricida > Tenrecidae > Echinops > Echinops telfairi. The sequence goes on along the minus strand of NW_022111373.1, from coordinate 43,095,411 downwards.
ACAGACTGCCCTTTCCACCATTATGTAGCTATAACCCAATTTCCCTTAGTAATCAGGATTAGTCAGCCACGCCAATGAAGTGATCTGTGCTTATTGATTCAATGCATCCAGCAGTCTTGGGTGTCCAAACACCAATCACAACTGGAAGTGGATGGAACCATTGTGTGGTCCCTCGATCAAGCATTCTTTTAGAACTTAAGGCTTCCAAACAGCACAGTTTAAAGATGGAGGGAAAGGGAAACAAAATTATTTGTTTAAACTTTTTAAACGGTCTGTTGTGAATTAGGTGAAGGTTCGACGAGGAGATCATCCATTTTACACTAAACCATTCATACACATTCTCTTTCAGCTCCTTCATTGCAGTCCTTCACAGTACCATCACTTATCACATTTCCTCTCTGTAGTTCCTGTTTTTACTCCCTAACCCTCTGAACTCCACCCTTAAGTAAATGCTGCCCTTCTTATCACAACCAGTTAATTATTCTGCAATAAAGGGATAAGTTCAGTTCCAGGCCCGAAGGGTGACTAAGGGTCATGGTCTAGAGGATTCTGGTCTTGGAGTTGTGGAGACTAATGTTTTTTCCCTGTATCTTTCAATATTCATCACGCTTTTTGCCTCTACGAAGGAAGAGCCTAGCAGTTGCACCTTCAATGGCTGCTCATACAAAAGCAAAAATTCTTGTAGTTTATCATGAGGTATAACAGTGAAAGGATCCAGCTCCACTTAGACCCCTTTATTTGAGTCCCCATGTATTCTGGATGTGGGAGACATAACGTTTTTTGTTTTGTTTTTTAACAATTTCAAAATATGTTCTGTATTAATACAATCTCAATCTTTCAGTAGAACTAATGTAAATAATTAATTTTTATATTACACTAGCTGCTTCTGGAAGGAGTGTGTGAGGCAAAAGCAATGAACTTTTCTAATAAGCCTTTGGCTATGCTTCTTTTTCTGTGGATTGAAAGTCTTAGAAAAAATTTACAACATACCACAGATGTATATGAGTGTATTAGTCTAGGTACTTTGGAGAAACAAATCCATGGCGACTCACGTATAAGAGAGAGTTTTATGTAAAGAAAAGGTGCATCGCGAAAACATCCCAACCCAATGCTGCATTAATGTATTAGTCTAGGTACTTTGGAGAAACAAATCCATGGCGACTCACGTATAAGAGAGAGTTTTATGTAAAGAAAAGGTGCATCGCGAAAACATCCCAACCCAATGCTGCATTAATGTATTAGTCTAGGTACTTTGGAGAAACAAATCCATGGCGACTCACGTATAAGAGAGAGTTTTATGTAAAGAAAAGGTGCATCGCGAAAACATCCCAACCCAATGCTGCCCAAGCCCACAAGTCCAACATTAACCCATACCCAACACCAGTCCACAAAGTCCTCCACCTCACAAAACAGAGGCAACGATGCCGACTGCAGGAGGAAAGCTGAGTCCGTGAACATGTAAGCATATCAGCACTGGCAAGGGTCTCCACACGGCTGCTCCAGCACCCAGGGCTGCATCGGGATAGATCCATGCGGCTTCTCCTTGGGGATGTCTTGTAGGAAGTCAATCTTGCAAGCTGAAGCAGTGAACTGCTAAGGCAGCTGCAACCGATACAACCATCACAAAACAAGAGACCCGAGAACTAGAAAGGCGAGGCTTCACCACCCATTTATCCCTCCGCCTTTCAACCAGCACCACATGTGATTATTGGCCAGGCTGGCACAATTAACTAACTCAATGAGTTTTCCATGAATCCATGAACAGTGGTGTGAGCAGAAGTATAGTGGGCAGGAAAATCAAATCTATATTGGGAAAGCAGAAAGAGGAGAGGTGTTTGGTTAAAAATCCCGTATATACTCGAGTATAAGCTGACCCAAATATCAGCTGAGGCACCTAATTTTACCACAAAAACTACATTAAAAATGTGTGAAAAGCTCAGCTTATAAACGATATATATAGTACTAATAATATAACTATGAGATACAAAAGTATCATTTGCAGTTTTTGAAGGAACTCAACTATAGTGGATGATTGTGTGCTTAAAGATAAATATGCAAGGGAAATTAGGGCCAATCTACACAAGTAGACTAAGGAGTTTCTAGCCATTTGCTAGGAATCAAAAAAAATGTGTATTTGATTAAATAGAAAAAAACATGGTTATGGCATATCTTAGCATTTTTAAAACTTAAAAAAACTAACTCATATTCTATGAACTTTACCCACCATATGCATATAATTCAATAATTTTTTAATGTATAGAACTATGCAAGCATTGCCACAATTTAAGTTTAGAATATTTTTATTACACTAAAAAGTTCCCTCATTAGAAGGGAATCTCCATTCCCATTTCCCATCCCAGGAAACCTACACCTGTATCTATAGATTTACCTTTTACAGGCATTACACATGAGGGGATTCCCCCACAAAAAAAACCAATACTCTGTGTTTTTTTGTTTGTTTTTATTTTTCAGTATGAAAGGGATACTGCGTTTGGAGTTCATTCCACCAGGTCAGACTGTTAATCAAGGTTTCTATTAAAGGGTCTGAAAAGACTAAGTAATAGTGTTATGTTAGTGTGGGTTGACCAGAGAAACAAATTCATAGACACTCATGTATAAGAAAGCTTTATATACAAGAGCAATTGAAAATTGAGAAAACATCCCAGCCCAGTCCAGATCAAGTCCATTAGTCCAATAATAGCCCATATGTCTGATACCAATCTATAAATTCCTCTTCAGACTCATGAAACACATGCAATGATGCCAAATGCAGGAAGATCATAGGCTAGTGGGTGGAAAGTCTTGTGGATCCAGTGGCGGTAGAAGCATCTCAGTGCTGGCGTGGGTCTCCATGTGGTTCCTCTAGCTCCATCAGGCACATTGTCAGTAATGTCTCACAAGGAGTAAGCATGTACCCTGCCTTCAGCAAGCTATTTATCTTCTTACTGCTTCCAAATGAGGTCATCCAGCTGTGACCTGGTTGACAGACACTCCACCCCTTCAATCTTAAGCCTCAAATTGAAAAAAAATTATGTAACTACCACAAGTGTGCAACAAAAACAGGCCTGATTTGTAGCAGATGGGGGACTGGTTTTGCCACCATCACAATGCACCTCCTCACAGCCATTTCATTACACCAGATTTTGGCAAAAAACAGCATGCCTCTCTTGCTACACACCTTACTCAACTGATCTCACTCTATGCGAGATAGAGTAAATTGTTTCCATGAATGAAGAGGGACATGAAAGGACTGAGATTTGACAATATAGAATAGGTGAAGGAAAAGAACAAGTTTGAAAAAATATTTCTAAACATGGAATTGCAGGTTTGACAAATGTATTAAGTGTAATGGAGAGTACTTTGAAGATGATAAGGTTGTTTTGTAAAAAAATTTAAATACATTGTTTTTGTTGGGGTCAATTCAGTTTTGGGGTAGGTACCCCCTCGTATAAAGTGTAATCAAAATACAGGTAAGTTTTCACATCTGGCTCTTTTCACTTAGGACAATAGTTTTGAGGTCTGTTTATGTTATAGCATGTATCAGTGGTTCATTTAATTTGTTTAAAAATAGTGTTCCACTGAATATAACATTTTGTTTTTTCATTCACCAATTAATGGATAATTGGATTGTATCTACATTTTTACTAGTATGAACAATATTACCATGTGAAATTCATGTGCAAGTCTTTTTGCAAAATTCCGTATCCTCTGAGAGAAAAACTGCTTTGTAAGTCTGTTGACTCTTTAAAGAAATTGTGAAAACTTTTTTTCCAAAGTGTTTGTTCCATTTGACACTCCAACCAGCAATGAGCCCTCGTGGCTGAGTGCTTGGTTACTAACCTAAAGGTCGGGAATTGTTTTCTGTTTCCTTAAGCTCTTCACTCATTTACTTTCCTTTTAATTTATTAAAGTGGATGTGGGTTATTGATTCTAGGTATTTTCTGTCTTGAAATATTGATGCTTAAAGGCTTTATCAGTCCAATAAATTTTAATACGGTGTTTTTGTTATTACTCATCTAAAATGCCTTGAATTTTTCTTCTTTTTGACTTCTTATTTGAGAATTGTCTGATATCTTAGTAATCAGAGATTTCTTTTTGCCTTTAATTTCTAACTTAATCCCATTGTGGCTGGATAAAATATTTTGTGTCCATTAAGACTTTATATTTTAATTGAAACTTGTTTAATATTTTTTATTATGATTTATACTAGAAAAACACTCTTGGGTGTGCATGAAAAGAATATGAATTTTCCTGCAAGTGGTTTTTGTTGTTGGTTTTTACAAATGTTACTTAAGTCAATTTGCTGTTTTTCAAGTTATCTGTGATAGAACTTTTCTCTCTAGTTCTCTCAATTAGTGAGAGTAAAATATTGAACACTTATTATAGAAGTGTCATTTTCCTCTCTCATTGCTATCACATTTTGCTTCATGTGTTTTAAAGCTACATTGTTATAGCTTCCTGCTAACTTGATTATTTTATGGTTAAAAAATAGCCCTCTTTGCGGACGATCCCAGATGGCACCCAGGTAAGCAGCCTGTGCTGGGAACTCCAAGCCTGGTAGTGAGTCAGGTGGCCAGGAGGATGACTGGGAGGATTCTGGTGAGTAGAGGGACCCCCACAAAAACCCAGAGTGCCTCCCCTGCCCGGGAGGCTACCCCCGCATGAACAAAGCCTAGGAGAACTGCAGTGTTACTGCATTTTCCCGACCCAGCCAGCAGTGATGCTTCAGCACCCCACTGCAGCCACCACCCACCAATAACCTCCTCACCACCACCACCACCTGCCCGCTGCATGGTTGTTAAGGCAGGATCTAAGTGGCTAACCTGTCGAGACCTTCACAGCCGTGGCTAGACCCCCAAACAGCAGCTGCCCACTCGCACTGACCTAAGGGAGCGGCTCCCATCTCCCGCAGTCCCCCCTCACAACAAGGCAGCAAGCTAGCTGCTAAGCTAGGGTTCCTCCCATTGTCCACCCAGGGTCCAAAGGGTTGACCGCAGTTCACCTGCAGTAAGTGGGTCGCCTGTGCCCCTGCCCCTTCATTGCTTGGGGTTCCTCCACCCCTGTAATAATCTCATCTATGATACCCAGCAAGGTGGGCCCTCCCGACCTGGAAAGCGGCACACACCCCTATGGCTCTTCTGACACTGCAGGACCCCATGAGGCAGTGGCGCCCCTGGAAGTCCTCCCCTGGACCAGGAAGGGCCTGGTGAAGAGGCACGTGACCAGACCCCACAGAGCTGCATGAAGTACCAGTGCCCCCAGCAGCCCTTCCCAGGGCCCAGCAGGGCTGTGCCAAGCAGCTCATTCCCCCAGTGACCCTCGTCCAGACCCCACAGTGTCACTGATGTGGCAGCACCCCTTGAGGACCCAGCAGGGCAATTCCAAGCAGCATGTGCCCCAATGACCCTCTCTCAGACCCCAGGGGGCCACACAAAGCAGTGGTGCCCCAGGAGGCCCTCTCTCAGTCCCCGTGGGGCTGCACAAAGCAGTGCACAGCCGGACTGCCCTTTCTGCAAGCCAGAGGTGCCCAGCGTAGCCACTCAGCACCTCTTCAGTCCCTCCATGACACCAAGGAATCACGGAGCATTCCTTCTTGGTCCAGAAGGCACCTGTGCCCCACTTCTAGGCTAGCCCCATAACCCAGGGGATCAGTGATCTAAGCCCCACTCCAGTCACTGAAACTGCTCACAACTGCTAGCCACTCAGTTGCCATCGAACCCCTGCCTTCAAGGCAGACTGACCCACCTCTATAGTAGGTCACAGGCAGCCTCCTGAAAGCATCCTTTCAGTCACAGAAACATGGTGCCTACCTCCACAAAGGGGTCAAGGAAGCATCAGCAAACTGCATCACTCTCAACAATAAAAATTCAGAGAGACAAAACACAATAACAGTGTTAATGACTCTCATAGAAGAATCAGACGTGGATCTACCACAAAAAATTTTTTTCAGATGACTGCTTGGAGTAAAAAGGAGTTGAGGAAAGCAACGCAGAATAAGGATGCAATGATAGAGGAGATGAAATCCACAACTGAGGGGATGAACTCAACAATAGAAGGGATGAAGTCTACGCAACAAAGAAATACAAGCGCTAATTGATGAGGTAGCAGAAGCTATGCACAAGATTACAGAATTTATAATTAGACTTGAGGAGGTAGAGAGCTGTATCCACGATCTCTAAGGCACTCATACCTCAGCAAATGAGAGAGACAGTTGAATAAGAAAACAAAAGAGGCAGAAGGTAACCTGAGATCAATGACAAATGTTATGAAGAACAATATTCAAATAATTGTCTACCTGAGCAGGACACTACAACCAAGTCTACAGCAAAAATAGCGAAGCAATTTCTGGAAGCAAACTTCCCCACTTCAATGAATGAGAATCAAACGCTCATACAGGAAGCAGAGAGGACACCAACTAAACTAATCCCGAAGAACTCACCAAAACATATAATAGTGAAAATCTTCAGCTTTGAGGAAAAGGAAAATTTTAAGAGCAGAAAGAACAATAAGACGGTCACATACAAGAGCACTCAGGTAAGAATATGCTCAGACCTATCAGCAGAAACCATGAAGAGGAGGAGAGAACGGAGCATCATCTTTCAAAAACTGAAAGAAAAAAACGACTACCAAATAATCCTTTACCCTCCCAAATTATCCATTAAGATAGATGGGGAAATAAGGATCTTCCAAGACAAGGAAAACTAAAATATGCTGTAAGACACCTGACCCTGCATAAGATACTGGCCCACTCACTATGGTCAGAGGATTAACATCCACTTAGCACAAGCAGGAGACCATCACATAGCCCAACTCCATTCAGAAGCCAGTGTGCCTACAGTTACCAAGATAACAGGGCCCTGGGGGGAAATGAAGACAAGAATAAAGCCCCCCAAACAAATAGAGCACACTGATAGGAAGAGAGATAGGAAAACACCCAAAACACAAGATACAGGATTACAACAATGAATCCACAGATTGTAATAACAACTCTGAATCTAATGGCCTCAATTTTTACTTAAAAGAAAAAGGTTTGAGGAATGGCTCAGAAAAGATAACCCAACAATCTGTTGCCTGCAAGAGACACATCTTAAGCGCACAAACAAATATAAACTAAGAATAAAAGACTGGCAGAAAGTATACCAGACAAATGATAACTTAAAAAAGCAGGGTGGCTATCCTAATCTCCGACAAAATTGACCTCAAGGTTCAAACCATAAAAAGAGACAAGGAGGGAACACTATATAATGCTCAAAGGATCAGTAAAGCAGGAAATGGTAAGTATATTGAATATTTACGCCGCTAACAATGGATCAGCGAAATTCATAAAAAAAAAACTTCAAAAGATTAAAAAAGATCACAGAATCAACAATCATAGTAGGTGACTTTAATACCTACTATCAGAGAAAGGTCACTGGGAAAGAAGCTCAGCAAGGAGGCTATAGAGCTAAACAATACAATTAGGCAACTGGACACGATAGACATTTATAGAGCGTTTCATCCAGAGGCAAAATAAATTCACATTCTTCTCAAGCCCACATAGCTCGTTTTCGAGAATAGACCATATGATGGGGCACAAGTCAAGCCTGAGTAAATTCAGACTCACAGAGATTATTCAGATGTATTTCTAGGATCACCATGCCATAAAGCTGGAGATTAACAAAAGGATGACCAGAAAAGCAGGAGCAAACAATTGGAGGAAGAATAATGAGCTCCTGTGACATGAATGGGTACTGGCCCAGATTACAGAGGTTAGGAAGTTTCCCAAAACTAATGAGACCGAGAATACAACATATCAAAACTTATGAAATACAGTGAACCCTCGTTTATCACGGTTAATCAGTTCTAGATCCTACTGTGATAAATGAAATTCCGCGAAGTAGGATTCCTTATTTGTAAATCAAATATTTTCATAGTTAGAGCATAGAGGACATGAAAAAACACCCTTTAGTCACCATTACACTCGTATTACCCAATTTATTAAACGAAAAAGGGAAAATACAGTGAAACATTTTGGATATTACAATTGTCATCATTTATTATATTATTTATGCCATCAAGCGTGTACAGTATGAGCCAATCAGTGGCAGTAATGACAGAGCATGCGCTGTTATGCAAAAACCGCGATAGAGTGAAGCCATGGAAGTCGAAGTGCGAAGTGGCGAGGGTTCACTGTACTGCGAAGGCAGTTATCAGAGAAAGCTTGATATCAATAAATGCATTTATAAAAAAAGAAGAGAGGCTTATGAATGACATGTCATTACAAAACCTCCTGCAACTAGAACAGAGTCAACAGAACAACCCCTCCAATAGCAAAACAAAATTAATAAAAATCAGGGTAGCGTTAAACCAGTGGGAAGACAAAAGATCAATGCAAAAGATTAATGCAGCAAAAAGCTGGTGCTATGAAAGTATCAATAGAATTGACAAACTGCTGGCGAGCTTAACCAAGGAAAGGAAGGCGCAAACATCAATAGCCAGGATGAGGGATGAAACGGGAAATCAAAACTGACCCCAATAAGATTAGAAGGATAATCACAAAATACAATGAAGGACTGTATTCTAATGAATTCAAAAACATGAAAGACATGGTTAAATACTTGGACAAACAGTCCCTTCCCTAGATTATGCCAGGCAGAGGTCAAGAACCTCAACACACCCATAGCAAAAGAAGAAATAGATATGGTTATCAAGAAGCTACCAACAAAAAAAGCCCCTGGACCAGACTGCTACACAGGGGAATTTACCAAGCATTCAGGAAGAGTTGACACGGATCCTCCACAAAGTATTCCAGAGTATTGAAAAGGACAGCAAACTCCCAAACTCATTCTATGAAGCCAGTGTAACTTTGATACCCAACAGGGCAAAGATCCCACAGGTATAGAGAACTACAGACCGATATCTCTAATGAACATAGATGCAAAAATCCTTAACAAAATACTGGTCAATAGAATACAAAAGTATATAAAGCTCATCATGCACCATGATCAGGTAGGATTCATCCTAGGGATGGAGAGATGGTTTAACATCTGAAAATCCATTAATATTATACATCACATTGATAAGAAAAATAATAAGAACCATATGATAATATCAATAGATGCAAAAAAAGCTTTTGACAACATCCAACACCCATTCCTAATGAAGACACTCGTGAAGATAGGAATGGAGGGTAAATTCCTCAAGTTAATACAAGCTATCTATGAAAAGTCAACAGCCAACAATGGAGAAAAGATGAAAACAATCCAACTGAAAAAGGGGGCCAGATAAGGATACCCCTAGTCCCCACTTTCATTCAATATAGTATTGCAGGTCCTAGCTAACATCATTAGACAGTGGAAGGACATTAAAGATATCCAACTGGGAGAGGAGGAGGTGAAACTATCACTATTTGCAGACGACACGATTCTGTACATTGAAAATCCCTAAAGCTCCACAACGGGAGTAGTGACAGTGCTAGAAGAATACGAAGAGTGGCAGGATACAAGATCAACAAACAGAAGTCTGTTGTGTTGCTATGTACATTGGACCGGAGCATGGAAGAGGAAATCGAAAGGCAATTCCCTTCACAATAGCCAAGAACAAATTGAAATACCTAGGAATATACTTAACTAAACAATTAAAGATCTATGCAAGTTAAACTACAAGACCCACTATAGGAAACCAAAAGCGACCTCCACAAATGGAAGAACATCCCATGCTCATGGATTGGAAGACTCAACATAGTAAAGATGATAGTCTTACCCAAAGCACTTTATAAGTTTAACACTATTCTGATTCAAATACCAACAACTTTCTCCAAAGAATTAGAAAAATTGACCACCAATTTCATATGGAGAGGGAAGAAGCCCAGAATTAACAGAGAATTCCTCAAGGACAAAGTCGGAGGACTAGCTTTACCTGATTTTAATACTTACTACACAGGCTCAGTGGTCAAAACAGTGTGGTCCTGGCAGAATGACAGACTCAGACCTGTGTAAAAGAACAGGAAACCCAGAAGTAAAACCATCACCATATAGACAACTGATCTTTGATAAGGGCCCCAAAGCATCAAGTGGGAGATGGATGCCCTCTTTAACAAATGGTGCTGGAAACAATAGATATCCACATGTAGAAAAGTGAAACAAGATGTACATCTCATGCCATACACAAGAACAAACTCAAGGTGGTTCACAGACCTAGAAGTAAAACCCCAAACTATCAGGACCATCAATGAAGAAATTGGGACCAACCTAAGAACCTTGACCCAGGAATACATAGACTAACTGCAATAGGGAAAGGTATACACAGGTGAGCCTGAAATTGACAAGTGGGCTCTCCTAAGGTTAAAACACCTGTGTGCATAGAAAGATTTCACCAGGAGGGTAACAAGGCAACCCACCGAGTGGGAGATGATTTTTAGCAATAACACAACAGACAAAGAGCTTATGACTAAAATCTGCAATATCCAATTGGCCTGCAAAAATAGGAAAACAGTTAACCCCCAAATGAAGTTGGAAAAAGAACTGAAAAGAAGCTTCACTAGGGAGGAGACCCATATGGCCAATAAAAATAACAGAAATTGTTCCCTATCATTAGCTATCAGAGAAATGCAAATTAAAACCATGAGATACCATCTAACAGAGGTTAGCCCAAATCAGAAGATCAGAGAGCAACAAATGTTGAAGGGACTGTGGTGAGACGGGAACTCTCCTCCACTGCTGGTGGTCGTGTAGACATGTAGAGCCTCTGTGGAAAGTGATCTGGCGATATCTAAAACAAATGGAAACTGACCTAGCTATTCGTCTCCTGGGCATATACCCAGAAAAGGTAAGAAATAGACCACAACCAGTTGTCTGTGCTCCAATGTTTATTGTGGCACAATTCACAATCACAAAGAGCTGGAAACAAGCTAAATCTCCATCGATAGACCAGTGGATTAGTAAACTCTGACACATACACACAATGGTATACTATGCATCCCTAGATAGCAATAATGATCATATGAAACATGTTGTTTCATGGGAAGAGTTGGAGGAAATTAGGCTAAGCAGAGGCAGCCAACCACAAAAGGCCAAGTACAACTTGAGTCCTCTGAAGTAAGTATAACCAGCACAGTAGGTATAGAAGGAAATCCACTTATCTCACAATGTGCGGATTGAGGTACAGCCAGTCAGGTGAAGGTCAGACCAAACCCAAGGAGGTACATGCGAATTCAACATAAATTAGGGAGGGAGAAAAGGGGGCAGGGTGAGAGTGAGAAGATGGCACGGGGGGGATTAGGGCACTAATCCACCCAGGGGGAGAATATTGGTTATGTCTCCACAGAATCAGGAGTGCACATACCCCAACACGTCGCAACAAACCACCAGAGGAACGTAACCATGCGGAGGAATATATGAAAAGAGTAGGCTACAGGGCCAGCCCCAACCAGTGCCAAAATGGCCCATTCCCTAGAAGTATGTACGACAGAGAACAGCACTAAACCTACAGGTTGGGGTGAGGGGTCAGCATATCACGCCCACAGGGAAGCAAACCAAGAAGGAAAAAAGAAAGGAACGGCCAGCCCAGACCCCATATTGACACCCCAAGCCCAGGACAATGTCCCAGCTTGGAATTGCTAAGGCAGAGAGATGACTATAGGGCCTACCACAGATCACGACATGCCCGCTTGCTGGAGCATGCTGCGACAGAGGACAATACTGGGGACACACAGCAGGGAGGAAGTGCGGTCTAAACACACCCACATCCCTGCAGTGGGGCAAACCAAGAAGGGAAGACAACAGATCAGTAAAGGGAGCAAATCTAAGCCACAAAGCCCCTAAAGAGCCCCCCAAAATGGATTTCAGGCTAGGAGGGGCAGTTCCTGGAATTCCCCTAGGATGAGTGGGGAGATAGTCATAAAGGTCAGAGGACAGTCCTGGAAGCATGCATGGTTTTGGTTTTTTTTGCTGTGGTTGTGTTTTGGGGTGGTTTTTTTTTTTTTTTTTTTTTTTGTTACTGGGTTTTTTAATTTTTTCTGTTTGGTTTTTGGGGGGGTTCTACTCTTTTTTTGGTCAACCGTTTGTTTTCTATTTGTTTGGACTATGCCATTGTTGGCATGGGAAGCAAGCTCGAGGAAAAAGCAATGGGATAACGGTCCCGGGGGCACTTGTGGGGAGAAGGGGCTGGGGGGAAGGTGTGATGGGCAAACAATACGAGGTGGATATAAAGATCCTGGGAGCACTGGCGCAACAGCAATCTAGCTGAAAGGAAATACTAAGAGGCAGAAGTAGAGCAAGCATGATGGTGGGGCAGAAGGAAGGTAAAAGGAAACAGAGGAATGATCTAGGAAGCAAAACTAGATAGAAGCATGATCATAAGGGTGTCCATATGTAACTACATTAATCCATAAAATAGAAGTATTGACCTATGTACATATATTTATATGGCAATACACTGAGGTAGTAGAAGGACTCTAGGCCTCTGCTCATACCCTTCCTCGATACAAGAACACATTGTTCAAACAAATTGGCAATCTGAGATGCTCACCCCCCCAACACAATCGCTGAAAACAAAATGGGTGCATAAGCACATGTGGTGAAGAAAGCAGATGGTGCCCGGCTATTAAAAGATACAGTGTCTGGGGTCTTAAAGACTTGAAGTGAAACAAGTGACCATCCAACAGAGAAACAACAAGCCCACATGGAAGAAGCACACCAGCCTGTGCAAGCATAAGGTGTCATCGGGACCAGATATCAGGTATCAGAAGACCCTTAACAATAAACAAACAAAATCATATGGTTAAGAACAAGGGGGATTGGAGCAGAAACCCAAAGCCCATCTGTAGATAATGGAACATCCCCTACAGAGGGGTCACAGGGAAGGAATGAGTCAACAAGGGTGCAGTAAAGCACAGATGAAAAACAATATTCCTCTGGTTCCTTGAGGCTTCCTCACACCCACTAACATGACCCCAGTGATGCCTCTCATTTTGGACTTGACCGGAGCATGTACATAGCCATAGGTAAGAGATAAGAGCTCAGGACACATGTAATCCAGGAGCAGGAATGGAAAGAGAGATACAAGATGGAAAGGGTGAAGCTGGGTGGGGGGGGGGGAGAAGGGGAAAAAGGGGGAAACTGATTGACATACAACCACATACACCCCTCCAGGGGAAAGAACAATGGAAACCATGGGGGAAGGGAGACAGTGGTCAGTATCAGACATGGAAATAATAATTTATAATCTATCCAGGGGTCATGATCATGTGGGTAGGGGGGGAGAGGAGCTGATACCAAGGGCTCAATAGAAAGTAACTGTCTAGAAAAGAATGATAGCAACATATGTACAAATATGCCTAATACAATCGATGTATGGATTATAATAAGCATTGTAAGCTCTCAATAAAATGATTTTAAAAAGCAAAAAAAAAAGAATAAGGAAAAAACCCTGAAAAAATATCCCTCTTTTTCTTTTTTAAAATTAAATCCTTTTATTGGGGGCTTGTACAACTCATCACAATCCACACATGCATCCATTGTGTCAGTCACACTTGTACTTTTGTTTCCCTCATTCTCAAAACAGTTGCTTTCTACTTGAGCCCCAGGTGTCCACTCCTTTTTTTTCCCTCCCTCCCAGCTTGCCCTTCCCCATGAACCCTCAATAATTTATAAATTCTTATTTTGTCATATCTTACACTGTCCAACGTCCATACCCCAGGGAGGAGGCCATATGTAGATCCCTGTAATCTGTTCCCCCTTTCTTCCCCACCTTCTCTCCACCCTCCTGGCATCGCCACTCTCACCACTGGTCCTGAAAGGATCATCTGTCCTGGATTCCCTGTGTTTCCACTTTCTATCTGTACCAGTGTACATGCTCTGATCTAGCTGGATTTGTAAAGTAGAATTGGGATCACAACAAGTGACCGAAAATTGATGGTTAGGAGGGTGTAGGAGGTCTGGCAGGGCTGGATCAAGGACAATGTAGCCGAGAGGAATTCCTGAAACCCAAATGAAGGTTGAACATGATAGTGTGACAGGAGGACGGTAAAAAGAAATAGAGGAAAGAACTAGGAGGCAAATGGCATTTATAGAGATCTAAATACAGGCATATATGATGAGGGTGAAATATATCAATGTACATATAGGTTTAGTAATAAGGAAGCAGATGGACATTGGGCCCCTACTCAAGTACTCCCTCAACATAAGAACACTTTGTTCTAATAATCCGACACTCACCTTCTCTCTTTTTTCTTTAAAATCTTTCCTGTCTTAAGCGGGTGCTTAAGCAAATGTGGTGAAGAAAGCTGATGGTGTCTGGCTATCAAAAGATTTAGCGTCTGTGGTCTTAAAAGCTTGAAGATAAACAAGTGGCCACCTAACTCAGAAGCAACAAAGCCCACATGGAAGAAGCACACCAGACTGTTGATCACGAGGTGCCGAAGGGATCAGGTATCAGGCATCAAAGAACAAAAAATCATATCATTGTGAATTAGGGGAGTGCGGAGTGGGGACCCAAAGCCCATCTGTAGGCAACTGGACATTCCCTTACACAGAGGGGTCACGTGGAGGGGACGAGCCAGTCAAGGTGCAGTGTAGCAACAATGAAACATACAACTTTCCTCTAGTTCTTAAATGCTTCCTCCCCTCCACTGTCATGATCCCAATTTTACCTTACAAATCCGGCTAGAGCAGAGGATGTATACTGACTGGTACAGACAGGGATTGGAAACACAGGGAATCCAGGACAGATGAACACCTCAAGACCAGTGGTGAGAGTGGTGATACCAGGGAAAGTGGAGGGAAGGTGGGACCAATCACAAGGATCTACATATAACCCCCTCCCTGGGGGACGGACAACAGAAAAGTGAGTGAAGGGAGACATCGTACAGTGTAACACATGACAAAATAATTTATAAATTATCAAGGGGGAGGGAGGGAAGGGAAAAAATGAAGAGCTAATACCAAGGCCTCAAGTAGAAAAAATGTTTTGAGAATGATGATGACAACAAATGTGCTTGCCACAATGGATGTAGATATGGATTGTGATAAGAGTTGTATGAGGCCCCAATAAAATAATTAAAAATATTTTTTCCCATCTTAAAATCTGTTTTGTGTGATATTATTATAACCACTGTAGTGGTACCAGCGTGGTATATATTTTCCCACTGTTTTACTATTAATTTATTTTTGTACTTAAATCTTAAGTGATTATCTTCTAAACATATAGTAGTTTTTAAATTTTTAATCTGAATTTTATCCTTTGATTATTTAATCTATTTATATTTAGTGTAGTAGCATATAGAGGAAGAAGTCAGGTTTGTTTTTGTTTTAGTTTTCTGTTTATTTTAAAAGGAGGAGATAATTGAGTATGTATAAAAGCCAATATTAAGGATCAAATTTAGAGGGAGAGACTGAATATTTAAGGAAGGAGTGATACGAAGGAGGAATCCTGGCACAGTTTATTATTTCTTGTTGCTAACCTATTACCAGTTTGAAACCACTTGCTGCTCCTCGAGAGAAAGTTGAGGCTTTCTACTCCTATAAAGAGTTACAGTCTCAGAAACCCATGGGCAGTTCTAACCTGTCCTATAGGGTCCCTGTGAGTTGGCATATCGACTTGACGGTAGTGAGTTGGGGTTTTTTGATTGAGTGATTTGGCAGTGCTCTTGGGAAGACAGGAGATGATAGTATGCAAGGCCCAGCACTAGTCTTACTAGATGAAAGGAATAGTATGTTTTTAGGTTTGGAGTTTGTTTGCATAAAAAAGAGGGGAGACTAGAATGGGTTCATGTGTACTTAGGTGAATCATGCTGTATTCATTTCCTAGAGCTGCCACAACAAATGGCTGCAAACTATGTCCAACTTAAAATGAGAGTTCAGCAGCAGAACCCCAGCTGCTGGAACTTTCCCAGGACCTCCGTGAAGGACAGTCGTGACGGGAAATATTCCAAATGGGCAGAACTTCAAGCGATATACTTGGTCATTCAGTTTTCTCGGAAGGAGAATGGGCCAAATGTGCAACGATATACTAATGTGCTGTGGCCAGTGGTTTGGTTGGATGGTCAGACTTGAAAAGGGCATGATTGGAAAATTGATGACAAGGAGGAATGGGGAAGATGTATGTGGATAGACCTCTTTGAATGGGCCAGAAAAATCAAGATATTTTCTTCTTGTGATTGCTCACCAAAAGATTACTTCTGCAGAGAAGAATTTAACAAGTGGATAGGATGACACACATTGTGGAAACTATCATCTCTTTCCCAAGCCCCAACTGTCCTTGCCCAATGGTTGCATTAACAAAGTGGCCATAGTGGCAGGGGTGGAGATTGTGTGACCTCAGCAAAATGCACTTCCACTCACCAAGGCTGACTTGACTACTGCTACTGCTGAGTGCCCAATCTGCCAGCAGCAGACACAAACCCTGAGTTCAAAATATGGGATTATTCTTCACGAAGATCAACCAGCAACCTGGTGGTAGATTGATTACATAGGAACACTTCCTTCAAGGAAAGGCAAGCATTTTGTTCTTACTGAAATACACAGTTGGCTCTGTATATGGATTTTCTTTCTCTGTACCCAATGCTTCTGTCAAAACTACCATTCACGGACTTACAGAATGTGTCACCAACTGAAATGGTATTCCACACAGCCTCACCGCAGATCAAGAGACTTGCTTCAGCGCAAATGAAGTGAAGCACTGACCCCATGCTCATAGAAGCCACTGATTTTACCATAGTCCCCATCTTCCTGAAGCAGCTGGCTTGATAGAACAATGGAATGGACTTCTAAAGACACAATTATGGCTCCAACTTGATAGTTACACCTTGCAAGATGGGGCAATGTTCTTCAGGAGGCTGTATATGTTCTAAACTAGTATCCAATATATGGTGCTGTTTCTCCAATAGCCAGGATTCACTGGTCCAGGAACCAAGGTGTAGAGATAGAAGTGGCACCACTCACTATTATTCCTAGTGGCCCACTCACCGCGTTTTAACTTCTTGTCCCTGCAGCCCTCTGATCCTCAGTTCTGAAGGTCTTAGTTCCAAAGTGGGGAATGTACCCAACTGGAGACACAGCATTAACTCCCTTGAACTGGAAGTTTAAGAATAGCTCCTGGCCATTTAGGACACCTTGTGCTTCTGGATCAGCAGGCAAAGAAGGGTATTACTGAGTTTAATGGTTTGATTGATCCTGATGGCCAACGGGAAATTTGGTTAGCATTGCATAATGGTGGTAAAAAAAAAATGTCTGGAATCCAGGAAATTCCTTAGGTCTTGTGATTAAAGTCCAGGGTAAATTACAGCACCCCAATTGTTACCTGACTACCAACAGCCCAGACTCCACAAGAATGAACGTTTGGAGCACCCCACCAAACAAAGAACCATGACCGCCCCCCATGTACTCAGGATGAATTAAACATGGAGTGGGTAATAGAAGCAGGGGGTTCTAAATACCATAGTGGCCACCTACTTATAACAGAATGAAACACCACCTGACCTTGCACCATCCTCACACTTGTTCCCAGGCTCTTCAGATTTGTCACTGCCCCTCTACCAAGCACGATGTCCTTTTCCAGGGACTGGTTTATCCTAACAACACATCCAAAGTATGAGAGAGAAAGTCTCACCATCCTGCTCATAAGATGCATTCTGACTATACTTCTTCCAAGACATTTGTTTTTCCTTTTGGTAGTCAATGGTACTTCCAGAATTCTTCTCCAGAACCATAAGTCAAATGCATCGATTCTTCCTTCCTTCTTCCTTATTCAATGTCTAACATTCACGAGCATATGAGACAACTGAAAATACCGTGGCTTCGATCAGGCCCACCTTAGTCCGCAAAGTAACCTCCTTGCTTTTCAACACTTTAAAGAGGTCTTGAGTAGTAGATTTACCCAAATACAATGTGTCATTTTATCTCTTGGCTGATGCTGCCATGAGCATTGTGGATCCAAGCAAGACAGAATCCTTGACTTCAATCTCTTCTCTGTTTGCTATGGTGTTACCTATTGGTCCAATTGTGCGGATTTTTGCTTTATTTACATTGAGTTTTAATCCTCATTGAAGATTGCAATCCTTGATCTTCATCAGCAAGTGCTTCAAGCTTTCCAACAAGCAAAGTTTTATCGACAATGGTTGCTAATAAGTCTTCCTTCCATCCAGCTGCCATCATGTTCCTCTTCTTATAGTCCAGAGTCTGGATGATTTGCTTAGCACACAGGTTGAATAAGAATGTGGAAAGGATATAAACCTGACTCACATTGTTTCTTATTTTGAAGCATGCAATATTTCTTTGTTTTTTTCTAAAGACTGCCCCTTGATCCTTGTTCAAGTTCCCTATTAGTAAAATGCAGTGTTCTGGAATTCCCATTCTTAAAGCTATCTATAGTTGTTTATGATCCACATAATGAATGCCTTTGTACAGTCAATAAAATATAAGTAAACATTTTTCTGGTATTCCTTGCTTGAGCCAAGATCCATCTCATGTCAGGAATGCTCTCCATGGTTGCACATCCTCTACTGAATCTGGTGTGAATTTCTGGAAGCTCCCTGACAAGGCACTGCTGCCACCCTGGTTGGATGTTCTCCATCACAATTTCACTTGCATGTGAAAGGAGCCCTGGTGTTGAATTGAGCTGCAATCCTCAAAGTTAACGGTTCAAAATCAAAAGCCACAAGAGAAAAACAGGGTTTTCTACTTCTGTAAAAAATTTACAGTCTTGAAACTCACACGGGCAGTTCTACTCTTTCCTATATGAGTCGGCATCAACTCAATGGCAGTGGGTTTTATTCGGTGATTTCCACAATCTGTGGGGGAGACCTGTCTTTGGAATGGACACATATCCTGGTCTCTTCTGGTCAGTTGTCGTCCAGACATTTTGGTAGATATGAGTGAGTGCTCCCAGTGCTTCTTCAGCATGCTGAAACATTCCCATTGGTATTCTGTCAATACCTGGAGGCTTATTTTCCCCCAAGGTCCTCAGTGCAGCTTGAACTTCATCCTTCAGTACCATGGCTTAAGCATATGCCATCTCTTAAAATGGTTGAATGCTGACTAGTTCTTTTTGGTATAATGACTCTCTTTTTATTTCATCTTCTTTTGATGCTTCATGCACCATTCACTATTTTGTTCATAGAATCCTTCATATGTCAAGTCAGGGCTTAACTATTTTGTTCAGTTCTTTTGGCTTGGTATATTCTAAGCGTGTATCCTCCCCTTTTGGTTCTCTGACTCTGTCATTGCATATTTCATTATATTACCTTAGTTCATCTTCTCAAGCTGCCCTTTGACATTTTCTGCTCAGCTGTTTGATTGAATCATTTCTTCCATTTGCCTTAGCTAATCTGATCAATAGCAAGTTACAGAGTCTCTTCTGACACCCACTTTGATCTTTCTTTCTGTCTTTTTTAATGATAGCTTACTTTCTTTATGTACAATGTTTTTGATCTCATCCCACATGTTGGGTCTTCTGTCATTATTAGTGTTCATTGAGTCAAATCTGTTGTTGAGGTGTTTTCTAAATTCAGGTAGGATACAGTCAAAGTCGTATGTTGGCTCCTGGACTTGTTTTTATTTTCTTCAGCTTCAACTTGAACTTTATATGAGCAATTGATTGTCTGTTCCACTGTCAGCCTCTAGCTCTTAATTTTAGTTATCCAATTAATATACTGCCCACTTATATCAACCCAGTTCTCTGAGAAGACAATCATGTTTTTTGACACGAAGTCTTCATTCCAGTTGGAACCTTGT
>NW_022111373.1:43070220-43074574 GCF_000313985.2 Echinops telfairi | reverse complement strand
CACAAAACAAGAGACCCGAGAACTAGAAAGGCGAGGCTTCACCACCCATTTATCCCTCCACCTTTCAACCAGCACCACATGTGATTATCGGCCAGGCTGGCACAATTAACTAACTCAGGGACTAAATAAATGGCTGGGATTTCCCATTTTAAAAATTCTAATACCTTGAAAGCCTTTAATATAAATTGTAGTTTAAAAGCAAAAAGTATATTATTTTTCAATAAGGTCCCTGAATAGTGAAAGTGGTTTTCCAATAGCTGCTGACCTGGGCGTGGACAGCCTGACCCCACCTGTAAGGTTCATGGGAAAAAGATCTGGCAACCTGGTTCCAAACATATTATAGCCAAAAGAACTTTGGCACAGTCCTGTGCTGGGTTGCCAGGAGTCAGGATGCATTTAATCACAGTGGGTTTGTTTTTTAATTAACTATATTTTAGTAGGTAATTTATTTGCATAATAACAAAGTTCAAAAAGATTTATGGAGAAAACTTACCCTGTGTCTCTGTTCCCTGTGCCTCCACGTTCTCCCTAGAGACACGATTCTTACTAATTTTTCACATTTAAGAAATAAAACCTAACACTTTTCATTCTTCAAATTAATCTGCCAAAACCATCAAAGTTGAAGTCTTTTGCAAAGTCTGGGGCCCAACAAATTTTACGGTAGTCATCATGTCTAGAACTGAATTGGGTTGAAATGTCACAAGACTGGCAGAGGTTAACCAGTGGCCTTACATCAATACTAAAATGATAGCTGGGTTTTTCTGAATCCATATTCTCAAAAGAGATTATTTTTCTGCAGTTGTAATACAAGTTTTTATGGACTGAATTGTATCCTTCTCAAGATATGTGTTGTAAATCCTAATCCCTACACTGCAGATTTAATCCATTTGGTAACAGAGGTTCCTTTATGTTAGCAGAAGGTCAGCAGTTTGAGCCAACCAGCTGCTCCAAGAGAGTAAGATGAGGCTGTGTACTCCTTCCTATAAAGATGGATTGACAGAGAACCCACCCCAGGGGGACGAACAACCAAAATGTGGGTGAAGGGAGACAGTGGACTGTGTAAGATATGATAATAGTAATTTATAATTTATCAGGGGTCCATAAGGGTGGAAGAGTGGGGCAGGGAGGGAAAAAAAGAGGAGCTAATACCAAGGACTCAAGCAGAAAGAAAATGTTTTGAAAATGATGATGGTAACATATGTACAAATGAGTTTGTTACAATTGAGCTATGGATTGTTATAAGAGCCCCCAATAAAATGATTTATTAATAAAGTTTTTTTAAAAAAATTAAAGTCTCAGCAATCCAAAAGGGCAGTTCTGTTCTAAAAGGTCACGATCCACTTGTGGGCAGTCAATTTGGTTTTGATTTTGTATTGTTTTTTTGACATTTAAGATAGAGAGCCAGTATTAGGCTCAGAGAAACAAACAGAAATGGGGGAAACTAATGCCATGCCACATGTGGATGGTAGAGGAGCGAAGGAATAGAAACTGGGGAGATGCAATGACCTTCCCTAGAGGCATCAGAGAGAAAACTTTCTTCTGGAGTTCACAATTTCAATTTAGACTTCTAGCTTCCAAATCTATGAGAAAATTAAAATGCTATAGCTATCCATTTGTATTTCTGTTGGAGTAGCATTAGATAACTAAGATATCATGCCTATAAACAATGACTATAAATGATATACACTGGGAATTTTGACAAAAATGTACAGTTCATTTTCAAAATATACAACATTAAAACCTATTCCAAACCAAAGCAAACCACTACCATTGACTCCCTTATCATGTATAGCAACCCTACAGGGCAGAGTAGAATTGCTCCTTTGGGTTTCTAAGATTGTAAATCTCTACAGAAGCAAACAGTTCCGTATTTCTCCCTGGGAGGTGCAGGTGGGTTAGAAACTTAAATTTGTAACCCATTGAGCTAGAAAGGCATTTTTAAAACCCATTATCCAAGGTAAATGTCTCTGGGCCAACTAATTCCAAATTCCCCTCCATTTTTGCTAATTCTGATTTACATGCCCACTGTTAGCTAGTTCCATCACCATATGCACTAAGATTTTGTCTTTTAGTTCTGTCTTCAGAGCTCTATAGAACATTCTTCTGTCACTCATAAATAAGCTTACATGCTTATATACTTAAATGCTCATTTTTGAACCTCTGGTTAATCACCATGAGAAAGTTATTCCGCTTTCTCTCCTCTTCCTCTTTTGTTAATTTAACTAATCTCTGATTCCTTCCTAGGTGACAGCTTGATTTTTCCCTTTCCATTTCTCTCCTCAACTGTTAACTCACCGTGCATTTCCTGTTGTTATTTGCCACGTGTTCCCAATCACCTAGATCTCTGTGTGAACTTTTCAGCTCATTGAGTCATGGCAGTGCATTTAGTCATGTTTCTCCCCTCTTCCCACAGAGTGATTTTTTATGTGCTAGACTTCTCTTGTTTCTTTCCTCCTTTTCTTCAAGTGTTTTAAAATTAAAGTTGTTTAATTTAATTATCAAAGTCATCATTAATTAAGGCAAGTTTCTTTCTGGCTCATCTATTTGAAATAAATTGACATGGTGGACTAGGGTAGCACTGAGGGCTAACATGTGGGCCAATTTTAGGTTGTAATTAATTTCCTTATGGAGCAGAGTTGTGGATCTGAGGGAGTTCTCTGAGGCTTTTAGTCTCTCCAACCAGCAAAAATGAGCAGTTGCAGGGTTACTAACCATTTGGCATTTCATTTTTCTCAGCTGCTCATCAACAGGGTGCTGCTTTTGAAAGTAGCATGTTTGTGTTTCCTCTTTGGTGTCTGTCTGTCCTCCCCCCTGTGGTACCTGGTTTAAAATAAAACTGAAAACAAAACCCTGTCATTGAGTCAATAGTGACCCTAGGTGACTCTATAGAACTGCCTCTGTGGGTCTCCAAGAATTTAAATCTTCTTTCTCCCAAATAAGTAGTTGGTGGTTTTGAGTTGCTGACCTTGAGGTTAGCAGCCTAACTCATCATCCACTATACCACCAGGGCTCCTGGGTTGCCCCTATATCTGTTACAGATAAGGAAGGTGATGCCATTGACTTGGGAGTCTTTTGACGTGCTTACTCTCTCTGTCTGCACAGGAGCTCTAAGCATCCTGCTTGACCTTCAATACATTTGTCTTTTTGCTTGTGACATATTATGACTGAGACACAAGTGTATTCTAGTTTGTTGAAGGCCGTTTGTTTCATATTTTGAGGTTTTCTTGGGAAATATTGGTCTATCTTCAAATTAGGAACAATTTTCATTAGCACAATGTTATAGGCATCAAATAATGAAGATTAGGTAAGCTCTAAACTGAAAAACAAGATAAAAAAGACATTCAGTGTTATTCTTAGTCTTTTGTTGTTATTGAGCTGTACATAATCCAAATGTCTACTAGTCCTTTGCTTCCAATGATATTTCAGCATTTTTACAGTCAATGATGTACTAGACAGCTCCCACTACTCATAGAGCTGCATCTGTTGTCATGGGAACAGCCTGCTTAGTTACAATCTGACAGACCTAAAGTTGGGGGGGGGGGGAAGAGCATGGGTGGGGGCTGCAAGGTTATTCTAGCATCTACCTTTCAAAAAATCTTTAAAGACAATACGGTGTTTCTAAAATACAAAAACACATTATTTAACAAAATCAGGCCATCTATTTCATATAATGTGTGGGTTGTATGATATAGTTGAATGACCCTGGTGAGATAGTGGTTAGAAGATTAAATATCCATTTAAAGTACTTATGAAGATGTAACTTCATGAGGGAAGCAGACTCTTTATCATCCCTTGTAAGGCTCTTCAGGAACACTTGAAATATAAAAGGGAGGTTTAAACAACAACAATGAACTCCCCAAACTATTGCCCTAAAATAATCTTCACAATAATAGACTGACTTAAATAGTAAAAATATGTCTGCCTTGAGCATTATGCTCTTTTAAGATATATCTATATGGGATCCAAGTGACATCAACCACTCAAAAGATTACATAGGAGCTTTAGGGACAATGAGTTTGTGTTAATGAAGGAAGAGCAATGCAGATACGGAGGTTGCAAATTGTGCGCACCTTAAATGCATTGTCACTGAAATGTACCTGTAGAAACTTGAATTGCTGATGGGTTTGCTGTGCAAATTAACAACAAAAACAAAATACTTTAAAAAACAGCATTGTGTCTTCTGAAAGTGTTTTGCTGCTTAGGAAAATGATGGATTTTCCTTAAGTTAGTCAATATTGAATAGAAAGCTCAGTGTTAAAGATATATGGATGGATTTAAAAAAAAAGATGTATCGATGCGATGGATAGATGGATGAAAAAAATCAAATATACCAATATAATTTTAAATTTTCTTA
>NW_022111373.1:43066925-43070120 GCF_000313985.2 Echinops telfairi | reverse complement strand
GCCCCCCATGGTAACTCTGTGTCTTTGAGAAATCTGTCGAGATTATCCCTTTAAAAACTATTGCCATAAGATCACTGTACACGGAGTTGCATAGTCATGAGTTAAGCCCTGACTGCTGTGGGGATGCCCCTGGACCAATTTTATAAGCTCCTCTGTCTACGATAATTGATGTATGTCAGTCAGGCCTCTGTTCCTGCCCCAGTTAATCCCACCTGTAACTATTGTGTATTGATATGCTGCCAACCACGCATTTGAGATAGTTTTCCTTGACCACCCATGCTCTTTTTAAAACTGTTTATCAGCAAACCCTTGGTGTAGTGGAGTGAAATCTCTTAACATGATCCTTGACCCAAGTGATTGGGTAGGATTATGCAAATAGGTATGTGTAACACTAATAAAGGGTATTGGTCAGTTTTCATTACCATCCCCCTCGCTATGAGGATGATCCATTTTTAAAAGGAATTAACAGAAATAGAACACCCAGGACATTCATTGGAACACATCCAGATCTGTCGAAAATGGTGGCATCTGAGACCAGAGGCACCAGCCCCTGGGGACTGGGACAGAGCAAGAGGAGCAGCCCTGAGATGATGTGTCTGTGAGGCAGAGGCCAAGGGACCACACAAATGGAGAGGCGGAAGACTGGAAGGAGACTTGGCTGCTGGATAAGGAGAGCTGCTGTGGTGAATCAACTACTGTAGCCTTCTGGCTACATCCTGATCCTGACTTGTGGTAACCTAGTAACCTCCCTAAGAAGCCCCAGTAACTGTGAGTATTGTCTGTGAGTTCTGTGTGGCCACTGCAATGAATTATTGAACCCAGCATAGAAGTAGAGCATCATGGGAGAGTAGGTAAAAAAGGATGGACCATGGAGGCATGTTTGACCCCTGCCTCTTGGCAACAGAGAAGCCAGAAGAGGTCAGTTAGCCCCCACTCTCGTAGTTACTGCACTTGGACACTATGATGAGCCTGTGCTATGGTTTCTCTCATGTAGATAATGTCTTTCTCTTTGTCTTGTCCCATTTAAGACCTTAATAAATACTCTCTTTAACTAAATAAACAAAAGAACCAATTGCCATATCTTGAGCTAACCAATCTGTCTTGAAATTAACTGGCCCCTCATATCTTCAGAAGCCACTATTTTGATTGTACCTTTCTTTTGAAGGCACCCTAATGAGACAAGTGTTACTGAGAGAATGTGCTGTTATCCACTGATGGCACATAGACACGTTTAAGCATAAATGTTTGGACTAAATGCACACATGTATCATCTGTGACCCTAGTCGCAATACTTTTTGATTTACCCTCCTACATGATGTACTCCATCTTCCAACTACACAGACATTATGACCTTTGTCAGCCTGGTTATTTAATCTGACATCTGTAGGAGTCATATGTAAAATGTGTCTCTGGGTTCTGTTCTCTGTCTGACATTCTCGGAGGAGGTGAGAGAGGGAGGAGAGAAAAGTGGACACAGGCTCCACCGTTATTATGAAACATTGGTATCATTGTTCATGTGGAGAAGAAATTAGAAGCCAGATAATTAAAGACTGTGTTTTTCACTCCAAGTAGAAATATTTATCACAGTTTTGTAAAACCATTATTTCACTGGTCACCCAGAAACCTAAAATGAGTCAACAGTATCTATATTGGAAAAGAACAGCCTTCTCCCCACGTGTGGGCTATGTGATTGCTTCAGAAAGTGCAAATGGGAAGGCTCACAGCTGAGGGAAAGTATGTAGGCATTTCTCAAGTTCCATAAGACATGGTGAATGTCCGCTTGGCTTCATATGACTGAAATCCCATGAAGCGCTCTTTCCACAGGCTAGACAAAATGAGAGAGCACTGACCTGTTCCTTCCATTTGGGTAATGACATTAGATCGTGTAAAAAATTGGTTTATATTGAACTTCTTGGTTATGATTGTTTTCTCTATACTCATTCTAAAACTCTTCAGGAAAGGAGAATATAGTCTGCTCTAACGGATAGAATACGAGACCATGAGGAAGGACATGGGTTTTAACCTCTGCAGGCCCACTGGGTATTTGAAGGCTGGTACTGTGGTTTAGATATTGAACTGCTACTATCTGCCATTCAACGCCACCAGCTAAGCTGCAGGAGAAAGAGAAGGCTGTCTGTTTCTGTAAAGATTTACAATCTCAGAAACCCTACATGAGATCCTTATGAGTGCGAATGATTCAATGGGAGTGGGTTTGTTCTTTTGGGAGTTTTTGGATGTCCCAGTACTTTACTGGGCACCAATTTTCTTGTCTGCACACCCATGCAATTGAAATAAAGTCCCTTAATCTCAAAACTTATTTGGATTTATTTACCAGGATGCATTTAGTTTTGGATAATATCTCGTATTGTGAAAGTAAACTATTTTTAATTTAGCCTAAATAAAATGAAATTCTGTTATAGAAAATGTACTGCTGTTAAATACACACATATATACATACATATATAGAGAGAATATTCATAGTTAAAGGTAATGTAGTACATCAAGTTGATTCTGATTCATAGCAACCCCATAAGACAGAGCAGAGCTGCTCTGTAGAATTTGGATTTCCAAGGCTGTAATACAGAAAAGAAACCCGGTGGTGTCGTAGGTGATGCATGGGGCTGCTAACCAAAAGGTCAGCAGTTCAAGCCACCAGCCACTTCACCAGAGACAGAAAAGGCTTTCTACTCCTGTAAAGATTTAAATCTTGGGAACTCACAAGAGTAGTTCTACTTTGTCCTTTATGTTCCTTAAGAGTTGGAATCAACTCCATGGCCATGAGTTTGTTTTTGGTTAATCTTTACAGAAGCAGACTGGTATGAGTTCCTCCCACAGAGCAGCTGGTGAGTTCAAATCACTGACGTTTTATTTAACAGACTAGCACTTAACCACTTGGGTGCCTTAATGTCAAAAATTCAATGCCTACACATAGCCACCCTCGAGGACAGGGTAGAATTGCCCCTGTGAGTTTTCAAGAGTCTAATAGTTTGCGGAAATAGAAAGCCCAGTCTTTCTTCCACGAGAAAGACTGGAGGTTTTGATCTGCTGAACTTGGGGATCACAACCCATCGCGTAAAATCTATGCCACCAGGGCTCCTTCTCCTTAACATAGTCCTTACAAAGGCATATTGCTGTAATAAACAAATTTTGAATATAGGAAAGTAAGTCCAAAAGTATTGGTACAAAATCATAGGA
>NW_022111373.1:43033455-43066825 GCF_000313985.2 Echinops telfairi | reverse complement strand
TCTCTCCTCTCTCTCTCTCTCTCTCTCTCTCTCTCTCTCTCTAACTCTTCCCTGAAGTGTTTTGCACTCTTTGATTTGAACTATATAAAAAGGTTTGGGGCCTCCTGGAGGGATTCAGTGTTCTTTGAACTTTGAGCACAGATTACAGAGGCAAGCTCGGGGCTGTTGGGTGGATGGGGTAAGGATGTTCCGTGAAATTCTCACAGGACAGACCTGGCTGCTTCCTTTGAAGAATAAGCAGGTAGCTTGTCATGAAGGGGACAACAATATTCTTGAAGCAGGCTTCCTAGTCTTTTTTCTCAATGTAGCTTTACATTTTTAAAGACTTCTTCAGAATCTTCAGAATAAGCCCCAGTTATTGTCCTGTGTCCTTTGAGAAAAATCTATCAAGAGTTCCCCTTAAAGCTATTATCATAGCTGACTTCACTGTTTGAATTTAATTGGGCCTGAACATCCCTTCAGAACCGACTGTTTTGATTGGACATTTTTTCTCCAAGGCACATGAATCTAAGACATGTGCATTATTGAGAGAACTTGTCTACAGTCATCCACTAGTCATAGAGACATGGTTCAAAAATGTGTCGCGTGTAATAAACCTATGCAAGTATGCATGGAAACTCTAGCAACAATACTTTTAGACCTACTATTGTATATCATGTATTCTTTTATACATACATGCATATATAATATTACCTTCATCTGATTGGTTGTTTAAACTGACATCTCTAAAAGTATTCTGTAAAATAAGTATCTGGGTTCTGTTCAATCTCTTACATTTTATGAAACTGTGATTCTAAGAACGCTCTATTGTTTGTGGTTACCATTTTCCCTCTCTCTTCTGACCAAGACTGAAGCCATAAATAACTATGTACCATGCTATGTACCATGAGCAAGAATAGACCAGATTTCCATTTTATCTTAACATTTGCTTATAACTCTTATTGGAAAAAAACCAACCCTAACAAAGCTAGAATGCCTCATATTACTAAGTTGGATCCGGCTGCTGCACAAGCAGAAAATAGTTTGCCAGAGATGTGAGAATTTGAACGGAACATTCTTTATCTACTCAAAATACCTCATTACATGCTACAGCTAGAGCCCAAGCTATCAACACTGGAAATCCTTCAAAAGAAAAAGAAACAAGTGAGAAAATTCAGTGAACACATAGACAACTGTTTAAAATGTGACCACGCTTAGAAGACATTACTTTAGTCATCACCCCAATGGTTAATTAGATGCTTGTCTCATAGTCATCGGAGAGTAGGCATTCTTTGCTTAAACATATACCAAGTGCCATTTATACCATGTAACGTGCTTAAGCTTGGTCATATAAATATGAAAATCCTATTTCCAGTCTTCAAGGAACTTACTGTCTAGTGGGAAGGCCAAGTTTTCCAAAGCAGTTGCAAAGTACTGAGCAAAACAGAGAAACAATCAGCTCTGTGTAATGAACACTCTCATTCCAAACATTAAATATTCTGAATAAAATATTTATTTTGAAAATGTATATAACAACAAAAAGCAAGAAATCAAAACCAGATGGTACCAGAAATGTATAAAAGAATCAATTGGCCAAATCAAGGTGGAAGTCTTTTCTGTCCACAGAGGTATTAATGACACCTTGGCCGCTTTTTTTTTGTTTTGTCTTGTTTTTTAGTGATGGATGTTTTTGTGTTTGCTGGTAAGTGTTGTAACCCTGAGCATCGCTGAGAGAATAGAACAAAGATTAGTGCTCCAGCAGACGAACTGCATGGCAGGTTGCTGGAACTGTGCTTCATTCATAAATGAAGCAACAGGAAAGACTGCAGTATCCATGAGCCCACACTGTAAAATTGCCCCTGCCTGCTCATGATGTGTTTATGGGGACACTTTTCTGATCAAGCCTATCCACCACTCCCACAATAAAAGTCACTCTGAAGAGAATGTCACAATGAACAACAAACAAATGAAAAACCTATAAATTGCATGAGGCCACTTACCCTCAGAGAAGGTTCCCTAGATGACTTCTTATCTAAAGAACCAGAACTGACGAAACAACTGGAAAATAATGACTAAGTGGAAATAGTTTTAAAATCTCTAACCTTGCACCAGAAGCACGGCCATCAAGTTGACTGATCCATTTGGTGTTTCTGAAGCTGTGAATTTTTAGGGATTAGGTAGCCTCAACTTTCTCAGCACTAACCGTGATAACTTTAAAGCTCAAGGGCATAAACGAACCAACAAAACGACCCATCAACCTGCCTGTTCCAGCCCCTAGTAACGCTGCAGGACAGGGTCGAACTCCCCCATATGGTTGCCACAGCTGCAATTGTTTTTTCAAAGATGTGAGCATGAAGGAAGCTGGTGCCATGTCCTTCTCCACGGGAGTGTCCAGGTGCGCTCCAATGGTAAACGGCAAGTATTTAATCACTGTACCCAGAGTCCCATAAAAATAGAAGCTAAAAATATAATGTCACCCCAAAGAATTATTTTTTAAATGACTTAATAGAACTTATATAATATAAATAAAGTACATTCTTTCAAATTAATAAAATGTTAGCAAATGGATTAACCCATAGGTACTGAAAACTGATAAATTGGAAAATGAGTCTATAAGAATCACAGAAATCATAGCAAGTAGAGATAAAACACTGGGGCATGTGAGAGGAAACATTTGAATGAAAACAAATCTTACACTGACCACTCTCTCCCTTTTACCCATGGTTTCTGTTGTTTGACCCTCTGGAAGAGGTGTATGTGGCTATATATTGATCATTGTGGCCAGTTCCCCCATCCTCCTCTTCTCTTCCCACATTCCCCCTACACTCCTGGTATTGCTACTCCCACTTCTGTTCCTGAGGAGTTTATTTGACCTGGATTCCATGTATCATGAGCTCTCATCTATACCAGTGTACATGTTCCAGTCTAACCTGAAGTAAAAGACAGGACTGGGGTCACGGTGGTGAGGGGTGAGGAAGCCTCAAGGAACCAGAGGAATATTGTGTGTTTCACCAGAGCTATACTGTGCCCAGGTTCACTCATCCCTTCCTTGTGACCCTTCTGTGAGGGGATGTCCCATTGTCTACAAATGGATTTTGGATCTCTGCTCTGTTCCCCTTTGTTCTCAAAAATATGGGGTTTTTTTGTTTGTTTGTTTCTTTGTTTTGGGTCTTCTGATGCCTGTTCCATGATCCCATCGATACCTCGTGATTGCACAGGCTGGCGTGCTTCTTCCATGTGGGCTTGTTGCTTCTCTGCTAGATGGCCACCTGTTTATTTTCAAGCCTTTAAGACCCCAGACACTATACCTTTTGATAGCTGGGCACCATCAGCTTTCTTCACCAATTTGCTTGTGCATCTATTTTGTCTTCAGTGATTTTGCTAGGAGGGTGAGCATCACAGAATGCCAAGTTGTTAGAACAAAGTGTTCTTGTGGATTTACCATATATACTCGAGTATAAGCCCACCCGAATATCAGCCAAGGCACCTAATTTTACCACAAAACTGCATAAAAAAATGTGCTGAAAAAAACTTGGCTTATGCTCAAGTATATACAGTATTTCTGGGTTTCTGTTATTTTCCATTGGTCTGAGTATCTGTCATTATTCCTGTGCCATGCTGTTTTGACCACTTTGGCTGAATAGTAGATGGTAAAGTCAGGTAAGGCAAGCCCTCTAACTTTGTCCTTCTTGAAGAGTTATCTGCTAATTCTGGGCTTCTTCCCTCTCTATATGAAATTGGTGGTCCATTTTTTTAATTCTTTGAAGAAGGTTGTTGGTTTTTGAATCGGGATAGCATTAAACTTATATAGTACCTTGGGTAAAATTAACATCTTTACTATATTGAGTCTTCCGATCCACGAAGATGGGATATTCTTCCTTTTATGGAGCTTGCTTTTGGTTTCCTATAGTAGGGTTCTGTAGTTTTCCTTGTTTACATCTTTTATTTTTTTGGTTAGATATATCCCTAGATATTTCAGTTTGTTCTTGGCTATTGTGAAGGGTACTGCCTTCTTGATGTCCTCTTCTGTGGTCTTGTCCAATGTATATAGCAAACAAATAGACTTCTGTTTGTTGATCTTGTATCCTGTCACACTTCTGTATTTCTCTATCCCTGCTAGTACACCTGTTGTGCAGTTTTTGGGGTTTTTAATGTATACAATCATGTTGTCTTAAAATAGTGATAGTTTCACCTCCTCATTTCCCAGTTGGATACTTTTAATGTCCTTCCGCTGCCTTATATTGTTAGCTAGGACCTCCAGTATGATGTTGAAAAGAAGTGGGGACAAGGGGCATCCTTGTCTGGTCCTGTTTTTCAGTGGGATTGTTCCATCTTTTCTCTGTTGACTATGATGTTGGTTGTTGGCTTTTTGTAAATAGCTTGTATTAGCTTAAGGAATTTTCCTTCCAGTCCTATCTTCTTGAGTGTCTTAATTAGGAATGGGTGTTGGATGTTGTCAGATGCGTTTTCTTTGTCTACTGATATTATCATGTGATTCTTATCCTTTTTCTTTTCAATGTGATGATTAATACTGATGGAATTTCAGATGTGAAACCACCACTGCATCCCTGGAATGAATCCCACCTGATCATGGTGCATGATATGTTTCATATACTTTTGTATTCTACTGGCTAATATTTTGTTACGTATTTTTGCATCTATGTTCATTAAAGATATTGGTCTGTAGTTCTCTATTCCGGTGGGATCCTTGCCCTGTTTGAGTATCAAAGTTATACTGGCTTCGTAGAATGAGTTTGAGAGTTTGCCATCCTTTTCTATGCTCTGGAATAATTTGTGGAGGATCAGTGTCAGCTCTTCCCTGAATGCTTAGAACTCTCCTGTGAAGTCAGGGGCTTCTTGAAGTAGACGTGATTGAAGAGGCTCAGGGTGACTACAAACATCATATGGAAAATACCAAGGATAATACACATCTTCATCTTGAAGGAGTTGAGGAAGGTCAGTTTATTGGTAGCAATGTTCCAAATTGGATCGATGCCAAAAGGGTATGGTCCACCAAATACTCAGCTGCAGGACAGAGCTCCCATGAAGCATTTTCTCCATCCAATTAGATTTAGTGAACATCCACCCGACGCTCCAGGATGACCCAAAGATATTAAGAGACTTGGAAAAGCAGTCATTGTAGATGAGGCCAGTGTAGGTGGAGAACACACCCATCAACAGAATAATGTAGCGGCCACTGAACATAGTGCTAAACATCTCATTCTCATTCTTCTGAGAGAGAATCCGGCTCTCCCTTGCCACCATCCACATGGCAAAGAGAGTCATCAGAATGCCATAGCCAAAGTCTCCGAACATCACATCTAACAGGAAGGGGAACGTGATAATGGTGTAAAGGGCTGGATTGATCTCTCGGTACATCCCAATCCCGTACCCGTCTACTATGTTCTGAAAACCACAGGTGAACTTGTTGGGTTTTGTTGTAGGTGGGAGGGGTCTGGTTTGTCTGCATCCTGCTGAAAATGGAGGGCACAGTGGAGCCACTGTGTTCCGTACCCCTTCTCAATGCAGACTGGATGGAGTCCAGGTCAGTAACAGGGCACCACACTTCCGCGATCAGGCACTTCTGGGTCACGTCTATGTTGCAGAGGTTCAAAGTGTGGTAGATGGCCTTCATCTTCCGGACCTTGATGAACCAGACCCGGACTTTCTTAGCAGCAGCCTGCAGAAGCCTCTGGTGGTGATCCTCCGTTTGGTTCAGGACCATTTGGAGATCATCAATCCTGGTGTTGACTCCCGAAGCCATTTCTTTCCTCTCCTGTGGTGTCTCAGGACAGGAGTAGAGTGAGGCTCGGAACCTGGAACGGGCAGACACAGCCCTTCACAGATTTTCTTGACTCGGTTTTTCAGTTGATCGCCCTTGGAAGAAAATGATAAACACAGACTTGTGCACATAGTCACCAGTCACGGGCTCCTCCAGAGGGTTCTCGATTTCAGCCTGGCACAGGAACATGTTGCCCCGGCACACCCACCACAGCATGCGCTCAAAAGTAGGGATGCGCTCCCGGTTGATCACCTCAGCCACGAAGCCAAGTCTCAGAGGTGTGCCTCTGCCCAGCTCACTTGGCTCCAAGAGGGATGAGGACTCTTCTACAGGTCTGGATCTTTTTTATTGGTTGTGTCTTGAGAACTGTATCTGTTTCTCCTTTTGATATGCATCTGTTGAGGTTCTTGACCTCTATCTGGGATAACCTAGGGAGGGATTCCTCCCCCTGCCACACATATTTATCTATGTCTTCCACATTGTTGAATTCATTCAAATACAGACTTTCCCGGTACTTTGTGATTATCCTTTTAATCGCTCTTGGGTCCATTGAGACTTCCCAGGTTTCATCCCTCATTCTGGGTATTGATGTTTGCTCCTTTCTTTCCTTAGTTAGATCTGGCAGCAGACTGTTGATTCTGCTTATCTTTTGAAAGAAGCAGCTTTTTTCCTGCATTGATTTTTTGTACTATTCTCTTGTCTTCCCACTCATGTAACTCTGTCCTGATTTTTGTTATTTCTTTTATTTTGCTATTGGAGAGGTTGTTCTGTTGACTCTGTTCTAGTTGCTGGGGATTTTGTGATAGCATATCAATCGTAAGTCTCACCTCATTTTTCATATATATGTTAATTACTATCAAACTTTCTCTCATAACTATTTTCCTACTTTTGCTGTATCCCATACGTTTTGGTATGTTAATTATCATTCTCATTAGTTTCTGGAAACTTCCCAATTTCCTTTCTTATCTGGGGCAGTACCCATTTGTGTACCTCCACAACTTCCATTATTCAACCTTCAGTCATTTGCTCTTCTTTTTCTGGCCATCCTTTTGTTGATCTCCAGCTTTATGGCATGATGGTCTGGGAGGGACATCTGAGTGATCTCTATGTGTTTGAATTTACTCAGGCTGGACTAGTATCCCAGCATGTGGCCTATTTAAAAAAATGAGCCGTGTGCACTTGAAAACAATATGAATTTTTCTTTTGTATTTGGATTGAGAGCTTTATCGATGTCTATCAGGTCCAGTTACCTAATTGTAGCGTTTAGCTCTGTAGCCTCCTTGCTGAGCTTCATTCCCAGGGATCTCTTTCTGTGATAGCAGTTTATCACCTACTATGATTGTTGAATGTGCGATTTATTTTTCATCCTTTGAAGAGTCTGTTTGACCAATTTCTTGGGTGTCTCGTTAGGCACATATTATTATGCTCACGGGTTCCTGGTTTACTGATCCTTTGAGTATCCATCCTCATTTCTTGTTATGGTATCCACCTTGAGGTCAATTTTGTCAGAGATTAGGATTGCAATCCATGCTTATTTTAAATTGCTGTTTGCCTGTTATATTTTCCACCAACCTTTTATTCTTAGCCTATTTTTGTCTGTCGGCGAGCTTAAGATGTGTCTCTTGCAGGCAACAGATTGATGAGTTATGTTTTCTGAGTCAGTCTGCTAACCTTTGTCTTTTAATGGGTTAATTCAAGTCGTTGATATTCAGTTATTACCACCGCCAAGATCTGTGGATTCTTTGCTGTTATCTTGTACCTTTTGTGTTGGGTATTTTCCTATCCCCCTTCCTATCAGTGTGCTGTGTTTATATGGGGGTTTTCATTCTTGCCTTATTTTCCCTCTGATGAAATGTTATCTTGGTAATTGTTATTGGTGTGTTGACATCTGAAAGGAGCTGCAGTCTATGGCAGTCTCCTGCTTGTGCTTGGTGGATATTGGTCTTCTGATTACAGTGTGTGTGAACAGAAGCAAAGAATGGTTCAAGATCAGGAAAGGTATGTGTCAGGATTTGATCAACTCACCATACTTATTCAATCTCTATGCTGAGCAAATCATCAGAGAAGCTGACTTATATGAAAAAAGATGTGGCATCAGGATTGGAGGAAAGTAAATTAACAACCTGTGATATGAAGATGATACAATCTTGCTTAGTAAAAGTGAAAAGGACTTGATGGCACCTAACAACATTAATTAATTCTTGTTGAAATTATATCTCAATATTTAAATTTTCACCTCTCTAATAGCTAATAGTCTTGTGCTTTTCTTCATATGTATGCTAGCTGCCTGGATGTCATCTTTGGTAAAGTCTGTTTATATCATCTGTCCAATTAATAATTGAACTGCTTTGTCTTTTTTTTATGAGATATTTAAATTTTCTATAAATTTTAGAGATTAGTCCCTTGTTAATTATTTCATTGCC
Organism: Echinops telfairi; assembly: GCF_000313985.2. NCBI lineage: Eukaryota > Metazoa > Chordata > Mammalia > Afrosoricida > Tenrecidae > Echinops > Echinops telfairi. The sequence continues at coordinate 43,058,641 of NW_022111373.1, read as the reverse complement.
AAAAGAATTTCCCTAGTTGGTGCACTCTCTTTTTATTCTCTTGGTGGAATCGTTTTATGTTCTTAGTTGTCTAATTTTTAAGAAGTCACAGTCATTTAGTCTATCTTCTGCTGTTTGTGTGAGTTTTCAGTCAGGATTTATAGTGTGTAAATGACCTGTATTAGGACTCATAAATTTGCCCTTATACTTTCATTAAGATTTTTTATAATTTTAGGTTGTAAATTAGGTTGTTGATCCATCTTGAGTTCATTTTTTATGTATAGTATGAGATATAGATCCTGCTTCATTATCCTGCAAATGAATATCCAGATTTCCAGCATCAATTGTTAAAGAGACTATCTCTTCCATTTATGGACTTTTAGTACATTGTTAAACAGCAGCTGTTCACAGAGGGATAAATTTCCTCCTAAGTTATCAATTTTGTTATCTTGGTCTATGTGATTGCCATTTTACAAGCACAAGACTGCTTTGACTACTGTGACCATGTAATAGGTTTGGAAATAAGTAAGTGTAAGGTCTTCTCCTTTATTCTGCTGTAGTAGTACTTTGCTTATCCAAGGTTCCTTTTCTTTCCCTATAAGGCTGATATTTAGTTTTTCCATCAAAAAAAAAAAAAAAAAAAAGGGTGTTGGAAACTGGTTTAAATTGCATTGTATTTATAGAGTCCATTGAATAATATTGACATTTTCATAATATTAATTCTTCCTATTCATAAGCACAGTATATTCTTTTATTTATGTAGGTCTCTTTTGGTTTCTTATAATCATGTTTCCTTGTTTGCTCTGAGTACATTTTTTTTCTCCGATTAGATATAGTCCCAAGATTACAGTTCTTGTAAATGGTGTTGCACTCCTGTCTTAGTCCGGGTCGACTAGAGAAGCACAGTCATGGACACTCATATGTGTATAAGAGCTTTATATCTAAGGCAATTGAATAGCAAGAAAACATCCCAGCCCAGTCCAGATCAAGTCCATAAGTCCAATATTAGCCCATATGTCCAATACCAATCTAAAAAGTCCTCTTCAGACTCATGAAACACATGCAATAATGCTGAATGTAGGAAGATTACAGGTCAGTCAGTGGGAGGGCTTGTGGATCCAGTTGCAGTGTAAGCATCTCAGCACTGGCAGGGGTTTCCACATGGCTTCTCCAGCTCCAGAGGTCTGACTCCATCAGCCTCTCTCCATCTATCTTCTCCACAGGGATGTCTCACAGGGAGTGAGCCAAGAGAGAGAGTCACCCATCTCCAATGAGTAAATACAGCAGTTCCCAGAATCCTCAGGAGAAGGCCATGCCCACACAGAGGCCTCAGTGGCTGTATCCTGATTAACAGGCTAGACTTCACCCCTACAGTCTTAATCCTCAAACTGACACCAGATTATGTAACTATGACAGACTACCCTTTGTCAATTTGACACTTTCACATAACTCTTTAGCCAAATATAATTTTCAAACAAATAATAATAAAATCACAACTGTACTTAATAGGACAAAACGAAAATGCATACAATTAAAAAATGTGCCACCCTCACTTGAACACAACATTCTATGAGTGAACAAAACAAAAATATCCTATGCCTAACAATTGCAGTTAAGTAACACCTACACTTTAATCCTATAATCCTATGAATACATTCCTGCACATTTAAGTCAACCACTTTGTGCCCTTCCCCCGCCCCCAATTTTGAGTACCCAAATTCTATACTACCCACTTAGTTCAACTGAGTACTCTGAGGAGACAATCACATACTTTGACATGCAGAATCTTCATTCTCGTTGGAACCTTGTGAAGTCTGCATCCATAAGCAAAGTCAAATCAGGACAGCCTATCCATAAAGCCTACAGCAATATGCACCAGTTCACAGGCTCAAAAATCTTCTCTTCATTTGGTCAGGTTCTGGTCAACTCAGTGGGGGCTGCCTAACTTAGCCACACCAGGTGGTCACCTTACCTTTACACCAGTGGTTCTCAACCTTCCTAATGCTGTGACCCTTTAATATACTTCCTCATGTTGTGGTGACCTCCCAATCATAAAATTATTTTTGTTGCTACTTCATAACTGTAATTTTGCTACTGTTATGAATCAGACAACCTCTGTGAACAGGGTTCAACCACCAAAGGGGTGTGACCCACAGGTTGAGAACCCTGCTTTAGAGCATGCCCCCATCAGAAATTCTCAACAACCTTAGCCTCCTTGGGCTAGGTCATGAACTTCAGACCAGTCAACCTTCTCTTCTCTTCTCCTCTAGTCCCTGTAAACCAGGTCCACGAGTATCAGTGGCTAGACCCAACCCATTTTTTATTGCTGCATTTCTCCCACTTTCACTCCACAAGTGGATCCAGGTGGTCACCTAGCAAACATTTCAGCTTGCCCACAGACTTCTGTTAATGTTCACTCCTGTTAACTCCTAGACAGGAGTTTTCTTCATCGTTCCAAATTTTTACAGCTTCTGAAAAAAACCATTCGTTCAAAATTCAAATATCTGAAGATTCCCACCCCCACCCCCCCTTCAATCTGCTAACAATGTTCCCTTAGACAAGACTCTTTGAATATAAACATGCTGAGTACTCCAAAGCACTGGGTGGGCTTATCTTTTCAGAACCCTCTTTGCAGATGTGTCCTTACCCATTTAAAGATTCAAATTATAATGGCTCAGGGCAAATGCGCTTACAAGCTCTCTATTTTCATACTTCTCCATAATCATTTATATCAGTAATAATAAACAGAAAAAAATCAGTATAAACAAAGTAGAATGGGATACTAAACTCAATTTTGTGGGGGTGGTGGTGTTAGGATTTTTACTTTTTTTTTTAAAGATCATTTTATTGGGGGCTCTTACAACTCTTGGTACAATTCACACATCAATTGTATCAGACATATTTGTACATTTATTGCCATAGTTCTTTTCTAGACATTTGGTTTCTATTGAAACCTTGGGATCAGCTCCTCTTTTCTTCTCTCCCTCCTCCTCCTCCATTCTCATGGCCCCTTGATAGACTATAGACTGTTATTATTTTCATATCTCACACCAACCGCTGTCTCCCTTCCCCTCTGGTTTCTGTTGTTCTTCTCCCTGGAGGGGAGTGTGGTTATGTGCCATTCATTGCAATCGGTTCCCCTTTACTCCCTTCCTGTCCCCCACTTCTCCCTACCCTTTTGGTATCTCTATTCCCATTCTTGTTCCTGGGTTCCATGTGTTGTGTGCTTTATCTCTTGCCTATCCCTATGTACATGTTCCGGTCCAATCCAGAGTGGGAAGCAGCACTGGGGTCATGATAGTGTGGGGTGAGGAAGTCTCAAGAAACCAGAGGTATATTGCATGATCCATCAGTGTTCTATTGAACCCTGCTTGATTCATTCTTACCCTGTGACCCCTCTGTGGGAGGATGTTCCATTTTCTACAGATGGGCTTTGGGTCTCCTCTCTGACCCCTCTCATTCTTACCAACGCATTTTTGTTTATTTGTTTGTTTATTATGAATCTTCTGATGCCTGTTACCTAGTCCTGATGGCATCTCAAGATCACACCAGCTGGTGTGCTTCTTCCATGTGGGCTTGTTCTTTCACTGTTGGATGGCCACTTGTTTAACTTCAAGCCTTTAACACCCCAGACACTATATCTTTTAATAGCCAGGCATCATCCTCTTTCTTCACCACATTTGCTTATGCATCTATTTTGTCTTCAGCAATCATGTTGGGGGTGTGAGAGAGTGAGCATCACAGAATGACAGTTTGTTAGAACAAAGTGTATTCGTATTGAGGGAGGGTTTGAGCTGAGGCCCAAGGACCATCTGCAACCTCAGTGTAATGCCTTATAAATATAAGTACATAGGCCAGTACCTCTATTTTTATGGATTAATATATTTATATAAGTACACCTCTCTGTTAGTACCTCTGTCAATAGCTTTGCTTCCTAGAGCCTTCCTCTGTTTCCTTTTGCCTCCTCCTGCCCCACCATCACGTTCCCCTTTCTCCCAGCTCTTAGTGCTTCCTCTCGGCTAGATTGCTGTTATTCTAATACCCACAGAGTCTCTACAACCTCCTAGTTGTTGATTTTAATTCCCTAGTTGTTCCGCTGTCTATGGAGTTGTTTGCTCACCTCACCTTTCTCCCCTCTTTCTCCCCAAGTTTGCTTCCCATGTCTATCGTATATAAGTAGGCAAACAAATGTCCTAGGCCAAACAATAAGAAAACAGAAGATTGAAAAAAGACAAGGAAAAAAGGAGAAAGAAAAGAAAAAAAACAAAACCATACATAGTTCCTGGTCTGTCCCCTTGGTCCTGGGAGAGTTCCGGGGACTGCCCCTCCTAGCCTGAAGTCTATTTTGGGGACTCTTTAGGGGCTTTGTGCTTTGGTTTTACTGCAATTGATGATCTTTTATGATCTCTTCGTGGTTTTTCCCACTGCGGGGGATTCAGGCCACATTATCTCCCCACCGTGTGGCCCCATTAGTGTCCTTTGCAGCAGTACACTCCATAAACTCAATTCTTAAGACAATCAAGTTCAATCCTTATTTAGCTCTCTTAATCCTTATCTAAAATATTCTATTGGTACAAAAATATGGGATTAGGCTTCTGAGAGCATCAAGCCAGATCCGAGCTTTCTGTCAACCAGTTTGACCTCTGTCAGTGATTTTCCCTAACCAGCATGGTCTCTGAGAAATTCAAAGGGTGATCTCTACCCCTGAGCTCAAAATATACATGAACAACATTCATTTTTGCCATTTTATACAGGAATAACCAAAGACTACAGCGAAACAAAATAATCAAAACTTTAACTTGCCATATTCTTTCCAGTAAATTGCATGGACATATCTGACCTATGGCTAGCCAAAGAAGAAACATTACTATGAGGCAGAAGTCAAATAAATATCCACTCTCTTTTAGCCCATTGTTAAAAGCAGCTGGTCATAGATGGATGACTTTCCTCCTAGGTTCTTAATTCTACTACATTGGTATAGACTGTTACGTTGGTACAGTCATTGATAAGGACCCTGCCATTTTACAAGTACCCAGCGGTTTTGACTACTGTGACTGTGCAGTAGGTTTGGAGACAAGTAAGTGTGAGGTCTTCTGCTCTATTCTTCTGCAGTAGTGCTTTGCTTCTCTGAGGTCCCTTTTCTTGCCCTCTAAAGCTGATGATTAGTTTTTCCATCTTAAAAAAAAGGGTGGGCGTTGGTAACCAGTTTAAATTGCATTGTATTTATAGAGTCCTTTGAATAATACTGACATTTTCATAATATTGATTCTTCCTATTCATAAGCACAGTATATTCTTCTATTTATGTAGGTCTCTTTTGGTTTCTTATCATCGTGTTTTCTTGTTTGATCTCTATACATTTTGTTGTTTCTCCAATTAGATATAATCCCAAGTATTACAGCTCTTGTAAATGGTATTGCCTTCCTGAGTTCTCTTTGTTAGGGCATGTTGATCTTGTAACCAGCCACTGTACTGAGTCTTCCAATTAGTTTCAGTAATTTCCTTTCTGAGTTATGGATTTTCTTTGTATAGGATAATATTATCTGCAAATAAAAACAATTTTACCTCTCTTTGCCAATTTGGATTGGCTTTTTATTTATTTTTCTCACTTTCAAGCTCTGGCTAAGACTTCTAGTATGCCATTGACTAGGAGTGCTGATAAAGGGCATCCTTGTCTGGTTCCAAGTTTCAAGGGGAAGGCTTTAATCTCTCTTCCTTTTTGGCCATTGGTTTTGTATATATGCCCTTAATTTTATATATATAGAGATTGCCCTCCTACCCTTATTTTGTTGATTTTTTTAAAAAATTGGGAATACTCACAGCCATCGAATTGATAGTGACCTATAGTAACCTTACAGGATAGGTTAGAACTGCCCCTGTGGGTTTCTGAAACTGTAACTTCTTTATGGGAGTAGAAAGCCCTGTCTTATAGGGCTTTACCTTAATACCTACTTTAAATTTGAAACAATAGATGCCAGTATAAGGATCATGCATTAGTGCTACAATTAAGTTAAAGTTTTTCAATTTTGTCAAATGCTTTTCCATATCAATTAAGGCTAGCAATATTTATTTTGTTGGACTGTTGAGAGGATCAAATGAATAAGGTTAGAATCATACCTACTTGGTGCTGTGGGGTCAATTCCAACTTGTGTGACTTCGTGCATGTCAGAGTAGAGTTACACTCTCTGTGGTTTTCAAGGGCTGCTTGTTTTCAGAATTAGATCCCCAGGCCTTTCTCCAAGGAACCGCTGAACAGGCCCACACTCTTAACCTTTCAGTAACCATTTGCACTCCCCAGGAACTCCATGCCTTCAGTCTTATTGTTATTTTTGTGTGCTGTGGAGTAAATAAATCCGGACGTATAGTGATGTTATAGGAGAGTGTCGAATTGATTCATAGGACATCCTAGCCTGCAATTTTAATGGGATCAGATTGCTATTTATTTTCTCTTGTGAAGCAGTTAGTGGCTTTGAACCACCAATCTCTTCATTAACAGCTGGGGGCTTAGCTGTTGCACTACAGGTGCTCCTATTACAGCTGGTGGTAAAGCAAAATTGCCTTTATCCACACTAACGGAGTTTTGTAACACTTGTCATAGCAGCCAAGGGACCAAGTGGTTGAGGACCAGAGAGACATGCCTATCAGCATGGATGAGAAGTGTTGTGTTGGACAAATGACTGCACTGTGTGCTGTCCAGGACAAAAACAGAGTAGCATGGGAGGGGTTGCTTGTGTCCGAGTAAGAAAGGAAGGATAGAGTGGAGGCATGTCTGAGCTCTGCCTGTGGCAATTGGCCTTATGTTGGTATGGAGTTGGATTATCTTTCTCCCCACTGAAGCCACATGTCATATTTTCATCACAGTCTTAAACCCCACATCCAAACTAAAACCTAAACCTATTTCCAGCAAGTTAATTCCAACTCCTAGTGACACCAGGGGCAGAGTAGAACTGCCCGTAGAGTATCCAAGGCTGTGTATCTTTTAAAAAAAAATAATTTTATTAGGGGCTCATACAACTCTTATCACAATCCATACACACATCAATTGTGTAAAACACATTTGTACATCCATTGCCATTATCATTTTCAAAACATTTGCTCTCCACTTAAGCCCCTGGCATCAGGTCCTCAATTTTTCCCCTCCCTCCCTGTTGCACCCTCCCTCATGAGCCCTTGATAATTTAGAAATTATTATTTTGTCATATCTTGCCCTGTCTGACATCTCCCTTCACCCAATTTTCTGTTGTCCGTCCCCCAGGGAGGAGGTCACATGTAGATCCTTGTCATCGGTTCCCTTTTTCCAACCCACTCTCCCTCCACCCTCCCAGTATCGCCACTCACACCACTGGTCCTGAAGAGGTCATCCGACCTGGCATCCCCGTGTTTCCAGTTCCTATCTGTACCAGTGTACACCCTCTGGTCTAGCCAGACTTGCAAGGTAGAATTGGGATCATGATAGTGGGGGCGGGGAGGAAGCATTTAGGAACTAGAAGAAAGCTTTATTTTTCATCATTGCTACATTGCACCCTGTCTGGCTCATCTGCTCTCCGAGACCCCTCTGCAAGGGAATCTCCAGTGGCCTACAAATGGGCGGATTGCTCTGTGTTCTTTCAAGTAACAACTGGTAGATTTGAACTGTCAACCTTTTGGTGTGTTGTTGAGCACTTTTAATCACTGCACCACTGGAACTGCTTTTCCAAAGCCATCACCCCAAACCAAACCAAACCAAGTCCTCTGCCATGAAGTCAACTCCGCCTCACGGGGATAAAGTAGAACTGCTCTTTAGAATTTCTGAGACTGTACATCTTTGTAGCAGTGGACAGCCTCATCATCTTTTTGACAGGAAGTTCGAACCACAGACCTTGTTGTCAACAGCCCCAGAATCAACCCATTGCACCCCAGGGCTCCATTTTACAATGTCAGTAATTGACCTGTCTTTGATTCTGAGCCATGATTCAGGAGCCGTAGCATTCAGTTTATGCAGGCAACACCAGATGGCAGTGTGGCCATCCAAAGTCAGACAGCCATGTAATCCGGCTGATGAGCCAAATACAAGATATTCAAATTCCAGCAGATTTCCACAACAAATGAGATCATTTGAAAATCTCTATGTCATGTCTAGAACATCAGAGAAATATATATGTGTGTATATGAAGAAAAACTGAAATGAAAAAAAAACAACACTTGATTGCTTTCTATAACTACTTAAATCCTAGCTAAAAGGCTTTGGCAAATTATTTTTCATTTTCTAATACTCATTTTTCTAATTTTCAAAATAGTACACATGATCAACCACATTTTGTTAACGCCTTCTTCATGGCAGGAATTGTTTAGAAGTGGAGAATGAAAGGTTTTCCAAAGAGAGAGAGGAAGACACTGAGAAGGTATTTGGAGGAGGTTGTTGAAGTGCTGCACATCTGCACCATGATCACGGGTGGGAATGCCCCCTTACATTAAAATAATAACGGGACCTGGAGTTGAGATACACGGAGCCTTTATGAAAAGCTCTGGCTGCTCTACTAGGGAGCCCTAGTGAAATAGCGATCATGCATTGGGCTGCTAAGTGTAAGGTCAGCAGTTCAAGACTGCTATACACTCCTCCCTTGGGGTGGGGGAGGGCAGACTGGGCTTTCTACCCCCACAAAGAGTTACAGTCTCAGAAACCCACAGGGGCAAGCCTACCCTGCCCTGTCCTATATGGTCACTGTGAGTCCGACTCGATGGCAGTGAGTTCGTTTTGGAGGGGTTGGGGGCTGCGCTGCTTAGGCTTCAGGTGGTGCAGCTGTTCTGGAAGGAAGTTCTATTTATTGCTGGCAAAAAAGCAGAAGCATTTTCCATGGACCAGCTGTGAACACCGAGAATGCAGGAACCCCTGTCTCAAAGGGCAACGTTATACCAAAACATGTGGACATCCAGAGAAATGCCATGGGCATGAGGGAAGCATCAGTCCGAGGGCACAGTGCCCTGAGGACTCACACCAGTGTCTGGGAGGGAAAAGAACCCACCTGAAAAAGAATCCACCACCTCAGGCAAACCTACCTCCCAAGTAGAATGTTCCAGAGACTTACTTCTCCAACTCCACCCCAATTCCAATTCTGGAATGAGGAGATGAGGAGATGCCCACCACAGGCAAGAAGCAAGCAAACTGCCCCACCACATCTTCCCTGCCCACTGCAGGCGTCAAGCCAACAATAGGCCCAGGGAGTAGCAGAGTGAAACATTAACTTTGAATGGCTGTTGGAACATTAATTAATACACTGCATGAACATTAATTTAATTATTAAAGTGGGAACATTTTGTGCCTAGCAGAGATTAGAGATTTTACTAGTAATACTGTAAAAATCATTGTGGCATCTCTCTAAGATTTCATCTGAGACTAAGAAAATAGGTAGCCCTTCAAGCAAATCGAAAGTAGATTTAAGAAAGTCCCTAACATGTTAAAAATTTTCTATTTTAATCACTGTTCTTACTATTCATTTTTGTCACTTGCTGGACTGAGCCAAGCAGCTCTTCTACTAAGGTTGAACGAGAGTTGCCAAGAATGCCCAAAAGGCTGTGCACAGTGGCCCAAGCAGAACGCATGCTCTCAGTCTATTACACTCAGATGCCGGCCCTCCATGGATGGCTGACTCAGGCTGTCTGATTCTGTGTGAGCACTTTTTGTGCTCTGGAGGGTCTGTCGTGCAGGCTATTATAGCCTCTACCAAGGAAACAAAGTCAAAACGTGCCTGTGCAGAATAGTGCCTGTCACACCCAGCTGCCATAGTGTCCGTCGGATTCACGGAGGTCTGCTCCATATTTTCAGTGGCTGATTTCCAGGATCGGATCACTAAACTTTTCCTTCCTCATGCCTTTGCGTGCATTTGCATTTCTAATCTTTCCGTTAGCAGCCAGCGCGTTAGTTGTTTACTCCACTACCCAGAGACTCTTCCCGGCACACAGTGACCCTCAGTAATTGTTTTTAAAATGAATCTTAACATTCATGGTAAGATGAGGGTGATGGGCTCACCTCTGGGCTCTGGTAGCGACCCAGTACTGGTTACCAAAGCAAAATGACGTAATTTGAATGGGTGCTTTGAAACCAATTACCCCTACATAACAAAAAAATAATAGAGATGAGCATATTTCATGATCACAGATTCAAAAATGCATAACAAATTTTTAGCAAAGTTAATGCAACAATATGTAAAAAGGGTAATGCATAATGAACAGAGTTTATCCCAGAATATAAGGTGGATTTGACACCTGAAAAATCAATAAACTGTAATACAGTGTGATCATGAAAAAGTGTAATTCCCCATATTTACAGTGTAAGGAGAAAAAGCATATGGCCATTTCAATAAATGCAGAAGTTTTTGATGAAATTCAACATCTATTCAACAACTTGATGTTGAATTTTAAAAACTAGGACTAGAAGGAACTTCTTCAATTTTAGAAACCCAGGGTCCTGGCAAACTCACATGTTACAAAGTAGAGATTTCCCCTAGTGCTTCTTGGCTGCAATGTTTACACAATAGCTTGCCAGACCTTTCCTCTGCAGTACCACTGTGTGGATTCAAACTGCCAGCTCTCACCGTTAAGTGGATTGAAAATAATTTGTACCAAAATCCTGTAGTTAATACCATACTTAATGGTGAGACGTTGAATAATTTGCCCTGAAAATCCCCCTAAAAGCAAAAATGTCCACACTCATTTCTATTGATCATTGCACTGGAATACAGTGAAATAATGCAAGAAACAGAAATGCTTGTAAAAATCATCATATTGTCAAGGACAATTGAAACCCTTTTTATCCATAGAAAATATGATTTTTTATGTAGATATTTATAAGGAACTCACAAAAATGCAATAACTTAAAAGTAAATGTGGTCAAGTTGTAGGATATCACTTTATATAGATGTATTTGCATAAATTATCAGGTAAGCTATAATTTAAAAAACAATTTACAGTGTCATCAAAAATACAGTTAGGGGTAGAGATGACTAAATATGTCAAAGACCAATATTGTGATCACTATATGATATCACTGAGGGAAATTAGAGAAAATCCAAGTAAATTAAAAAGGATACAAGACTCATGGTGTGAATGATTCATTATAATTGCAAGGTTAATGCTACCCAAGATGTTCTATAGATTAAGTCCAATTCCATTAAAATAATCACAGATTATTTTATGTAAAAAGTGATTGTAATATCGAAATTTGACTTCATCAAAATTAAGAACACTTGCTCTTCAAAGACACTGTTATGAGAATGAGAAGACAAGTTATAATTTGTAGTGGGAAGATTGTAAATAATGTATCTAATAAAAATTATATATGGAATGTATTTTAAAAACCTTTCAAATTCAATAATAACAAACAACCCAATTAAAATGAGAACAATTGATGTATTACTAAAAGCCATAGAGCCCTGTAATAAACAAAAACATCAAAATGTGAAGCTATTGTTTCTTGACATGTCCTCCATGTAGATCTATACATTTCTGAAGGGAGCGGTTTCATCCTTACAACTCCTTTCCTAAAGCTGAGCATTTTTGATATTGTATTGTAACCTGTGGCCTTTCCTGACAAACCCTATACTTGTGACTATGTTCTAGGGTTCTGTGTGAACACCGCAATGAATAGCAAATCCAGCAAATGTGCCTGGGGAAGGACAATTGGTGTCAGACTTGGTAAAGCAGGAGAGAATGGGGGCATGTCTGACCTTCGCCTCAGAGGAAACAGCCAGGAGCTGACACCAATAGTGATTTTTCCTCTCCTTTGTGTTGTTGGAGAAGGCTAGATGCCACGCCCCTCCCATTCCATTCTTACAACTGTACATCCAAACTTGCAGGGCACTGTTTATAACAATGTTATCCATAGTGGCTAAACCGTGGAAACAAATCAAATGTCCACCAACTGATGAACAAATAAAAACAATTTGCTTTATTTTTTTAACCACAGATTATCATTTGGTCATAAGAAAGAGTGAAGTCCTGATGCCTGCTAGCATGTACTTCGAAAACATTATGCTAAAATGAAAGAAACAATTTAAAAAGACTATATATTATTCTATAACATGAATGTCAAGATTTTGTATTGTTCTATTCCTATGAATGTCAAGAATGGGAAAATCTATAGAAACCGAAAGTAGATTAGTGATTGCTGAGGGAGGGGTGGGGAAGAAAGTGGGGTGATAGGCAGGTGATAGCTAAAGGAGGCAGGTTTCTTTGTGAGGTGACAAAATTGTTCTAAAATTAACGTTGCTGATGATTGCACATTTCTCTGAATATACTAAAAATCGCTCACTTGTGTACTCTAAATGGGTCAATTGTAGTATGGTATAGGAATTATACCTCAATAAAACCGTTTTAAAGAATATGTAATCTTGTTTCTTAAATCACATATTTATACAAAAACCCCTTAATAAAAACAACTTCCAGTACTTTAAAATAAATTTGCATGGTGTCAAAGACCTAAAAGTTGCTATTGTATATGGGGAAAAATCCACTACTTCTTTGTATAAATAGTTCCTAATATTGCTAATTAAATAAATGCTATTTTCAAAATTATGTTGGCATTCAAGTTAGAATTATATTTAGTGTGACACTAAGCAGAGAAACCTAAAAATTAAAAGTTTTGTAATATAATTTTGTAATATAAGGATACAAGTGTCTTTCCCCCTTGGTCTAATTTTTCTCAGCTTAAGTAGCATCTGGTTTCATTACTTACAAATTCTGTTTTATCATAGACAGAGCTCATTGTAGAATTAATGATGCTGTTTAAAAAAAATAGAAGTCAATATGAAGGTTTTAAACTCTAGGTTAAGAGGTAGAATGCTGGAGATTTCTATTTATGTATGAAAAATACTAAATATTCATACTAAAGACACAATTTCTCAAATTACTGATTAGTATTGAACTTATATTTCACTAATCAACCGTTCAGTCTATATTAATTAAACTACAACTATACTTAAGGAACGCACTTGAATTAAGGTGCTGGTGAAGCACAAACAAATATGTCTTGGAAGAAGGACAGTCAAGAACGCGCCTTAGAAGCAAGGATGATGAGACTTCATCTTCCCATGTTATCAGGAGAGACCAGTCCCTGAAGAAGGCCATCGTGCCTGGTAGAGGGGCAGTGAAAGCAAAGAAAACCCTTGACAAGATAGATGGGCATAGGGGCTGCAACAATGGGATCAAATGTAAGAACAATTGGGAGGATGGTACAGGACCGGTGGTGTTTCCCTTTGTTGTACATAGGGTCCCGGTGAATTGGAAGGGGACTCAATGGCACGTAAGGACACAACATACTTAAGGAAAGGAGCCCTGGTGGTGCTGTGAGGTAGGTGTTGGGGTGCTCAGCTCAAGACTGGAGGTTCACCGGCACCAGCCATTCTGTGTTAGGAAGATCAGTCTAGGAGTCACATTTGACGCAATGGCAGTGGGTATTATACCTCAGGAACTTTGAGAGCTATCATGATGGATTAATCTTAACTTTCCAAGAAAGATCATATTAAGAGAAACTGTATGAGGATGGAAAGCACATTTTTCAGGGATGTGGAAGAACCCAGCTGAGTGAAGGAACGTGAACAAAAGAATAATAGAGACAAGTTGATCTGAGTAGCATGCCATCAGCAGACATTACTAGCACTCAGCAAGATCCTGTTCTCTGCTTGCTGAAAGTAGAAAACTAAACCGACCCAGGCCCTTCGTAGACAGACAGGGTGTCTTAGTTTTTAATGCTGCTATAAAAAAACTACATGGAGATTGCTTCAAAGAACAGAAATTTATTTCTCACCACAGAAGACCAAAAGTCCTAAGTCAGAACACCCAGAATAGATTTTTGTCTGAACTATACAGTCCTAGCTTCCTAAGGTTTCTTGTGATCCTTTTGTCTTCCCCAGTTTTGTGTTGCTCCTTAGAACTCAAAAGTGATTGGGTTTAGGGCACATTTTATGACATGTTTCATTAACATAACAAAGGAAGACGTATTACCCATTGGGATTATAGGCACAGAGGTTAGTGTTTCAACACAACTTTTAGGAAGATAATTAATTCATAGCATAGGGCAATATGACTAACTCTGGCCAATGCACTTTGATCAGAAATGGCAGGGATCAACCCTGAAGTAAGGCAGAGAAAGACATGTATGGCCATCTTTATACTTTCGTCCACTGCCATGTGTTTGCCATGCGTTTGCCTAATGGAGTGTCCATTACCCTTGGTCCTTTACTGGCTAGATGAAGCAGAACCCTGTTCTGTGATATATAAAATGAAGGAGAAATTAAGTTGTGTGGAGTTGAACCATTGAGATTTGAACTTTGTTTTCAAAGCATACGTTTAGCTATCTTAACTAACATAGAAAATAAAGGACTGAGATTACTAGAGGAGTCAAAGAAACTTTGTCTAGCCAAATTTCAGTGGGCCTGTGGTGACTTACAAATAGATATGATAGTAGCTCCACCACTTGTCTGTCAGTTTGTCTTCCTGTGGGGGTTGCTGTGATTCTGGAAGCTGTGTCACTGGTATTTCAGATGCCAGTAGAATTATGCAACGTAAAACAGGTTTAAGTAGAGCTTCCAGACTAAGAAAAGGCTAGGAAGAAGGAATCAATCAGCTGCTCACTTCAGAGGAAGTAGCTGCTGAAAACCTTATGCAGAACAAGGACACATCGTCAGATACTGAAAACCTAATCAATGGAAGCAGAACATGGTTAAGGATATTGATCTTTATGCACTGCATTTCGTTTTTGATGGCTTCCAATCTTTCTAGATTCATACATCATAAATTCCAAAATCTGATTAGTAGTATTTTAGATGTTTCTTCTTTCCTTGAGTTGTGCCCCATTAGCAAATGAGGATCCCAAAGGGCTCATCTCCCTCAGGCAATACTCCATTCAGGTCGCCAGATGGACTGTAAGAGAGCAGTTGTTCCTTTGTTGTGACTTCTGACCTGAAGGGCACATTTCAGGAGGCAGCATAAGAGCAAGTGCCAATTGTACTGAAGGAAGACATTCAAGCTTCATTGGAAGCATTAGACAAAAACAAGGCCTTAGGAATTGATGTAAAACCCATTGAAATCTTTCAACAAGCTAATGAAGCACTGGAAGTACTAACTCATCTTTGCCAGGAAATTTGGAAGGCAGCTACTTGGCAAAATGACTAGAAAAGACCCATATTTGTGCCATTCCAAAGAAAAGTGACCCAACAGAATGCTCAAACTATAGAACAATATCATTGCTATCACATTCAAGTAAAATTTTGCTGAAGATCATCTAACAATGATTGCAGCAGTACATTGACAGTGAGTGCCAGAGGTCAAGGCCAGATTCAGGAGAGGAGGTGGAACAAGGGATTCAAGTGCTGATATCAGATGGGTATTGCCTCAAAGCAGAGAATACAAGAGAGATGTTTATTTGTGTATTATTGACTATGCCAAGGCACTAAACTTTTATCATAACACATTATCTGTGTATCATGACAAACTTTGGATAGCCTTGAGAAGAATGGAAATTCCAAAACACTTCATTGTGCTCTTGTGGAACTTGTATATGGATCAAGAAACAATTGTGCGAATAGAACAAGGGAATACTGCATAGTTTAAAATCAAGAAAGGTATGCCAGGATTGTATCCTATCACCATTCATGTTCAAACTCTATGATGAGCAAATAATCATAGAAGCTAGATTATATGCGGAAGAATGGGCCATCAACATTGGAGGAAGACTTGTTAATAATCTTTGAAATTCAGATACACAACCTACTTCCTGGAAGTGAGAACTTGAACCAATTGCTGATGAAGATCAAGAATTGTTACCTTCAGTAAAGAAGACCAGGCAATATCATGAAAAATGGAGAAAATGTTGAACTTGTCAAGACATTTTTCTTACTTGGGTCCATAAGCAATGCCCATGCAAGCAGCAGTCAAGAGATCAAAAGATGAGTTGCATTATGTAAAACTGCTGCACAAGAGGTGTGCCTGACCCAAGCCATGGTGTTCTCCATTGCCTCAGATGTGTGTGGAATTTGGGAATGGAATATGGAAAGCAGAAGAAGAATGAATTCATTTGAATTATGGTGCTGGCAAAGAATATTGAAAGTACCATGGATCATGAACTACCAAAAGGATACACAAATCTGTCTTGGAAAAAAAATACAACCAGAATGCTCCTTAAGAGTCATGGATGTCTAGACTCTGTCTTACATAATGTGGACATGTTGTCAAGAGAGACCAGTCGGTTCTGACATACAGCCATCCAACGCACAAAAGAGCAAAGCACTGCCCTGCTCCGTGCCATCCTCTCAGTTAGTCCTGTGCTTCAGACCGTTGTTACAGCCAATGTGTCATCTCATTGAGGGCCTTCCTCTTTTTCACTGCCCCTTTGTTTACCAAGCATGAAGCCCTTCTCCATGGACTGGTTTCTCCTGACAACATGTCCAATGTACGTAAGATGAAGTTTCATTGCGCTTTGCTCTACCAATCACCCTTGCCATACTTCTTCCCAAACGGATTTGTTTGTCCTTCTGGCAGTCCATGGCCCATGGTAATTTCATATTCTTCACCAGCACCACAATTCAAATGAATTAATTCTTATTTGATCTTCCTTATTCAATGTCCTACTTTCATATACATACCAGAGGGTACTCCTCCCACCCCTAATACGTGAAAAAACTCCGCTGGGTGGAGCTTTTGTAGTACACATTTTCCCTGCTAGGCAAGCATGGAGCAACTCGCTCTGAGTTAGTGAGCCCATTGGCAGTGCCTCAGAAGGTTCTCTCTGGTCACAGTGAATTGTTTTGTAAAAGCAGTTTAGTTCAAACCTCTTTTTTTTGGTGATGGCCAAGTTAAGAGAACAGCGGGAAGCTGTGCAAGTTTGTTTCCTGCTGGAAAAATGCCACGGAAACTGCTGTGATGTTAACCACGGCTCACAAGGACAGTGCTGTGAGAAAAAGTCAAGTGTACATGCCAGTGGTTTTCTCCTTTCAAAAAATGTGAAACATCAATTGACGGTAAGCCTCGTTCTGGACATCTGTCAACTTCTCTAGTGGATGAAAATGTCCACAACATCAGTGCACTTGGGCTCACCAACGATGACAATGACGACAGCGACGACAATGGACCATGGAAGAGATGGGAAAGTTCTCCGGACTCTCTTGGAGCTCAGTTCAGCGAATTTTAACAGAAGATGTGGGAATGAGAAGGGTCACTTCAAAATTTGTGCTTGAGTTCTGACTGACCAGGAAAAAGAGCTTTGAGGGGAATCATGCCGTCCTTTGAAAGAACGGCTCCAAAGAGACCCAGCCTTTTTTCCTCAGGTCATTACTGGTGACGAGACATGGTGCTGTTCTTACGACCCCAAAAGCAAACATCACTCAAGCCAGTGGGAGACACTATTGGCACCTCACCACCCAAAATCTCATGAAGTGAAATCAAAGATCAAGACAATGCTCATTTGTTTTTTTTTTTTTTTATGTAAGGGGGATAGTGTATTTGGAGTTTGTTCCACTAGGTCAGACTGTTAATCAAGCTTTCTATTTCGAGGTTCTGAAAAGATTGTGTAACAATGTGTGACAAAAAAGGCTTATTTGTGGCAGACAGGGGATTGGTTTTGCCACCATGACAATGTACTTGCTCATTCAGGCATCTCAGTGTGCCAGTGTTTGGCAAAAAACAACATGCCTCTCTTGCCTGACATACCTTACTCACCTGACCTCGCTCCATGTGACTTCTTTTTGTTTCCACGAATGCAGAGGGACATGAAAGGACATGATTTGAGGATGTAGAAGAGGTTAAGAAAAAAAAATGAGGGCGACGCTGTCAGCTATCCAAACAGACGGGTTAGAAAAATGCTTCCAAGGGTGGAATAGCACAATTGACAAAAGGATTAAGTGTAATGGAGAGCACTTTGAAGGTGATAAGGTTTTTGTTTTGTTTTGTTTTTAAGGTAAATATATACTTTTGAAAAAGAAGAAAACAGATCCACTTTTGGGGGGGGGATAGCCTCTAGTATGCTTCCATGAACATTGATTGTGGATCCAAGCAAGACAAAATACTTTGTAACTTCAATCTCATATTACTATCTTATATCCTTAATATATTTAATAATTTAACCTCATTTACATAGCGTAAGGTCCCACACTGCAATTCTCAGCACATTGGAAGTAGACATCTCCATGCTGTGGGCCTATTCAAATTTTAAAAAAGCTTCACGAAGTACCAGAAATACTACAAATTATTTTCTTCAGTTTTGAGTAAGATTATTTTAAAGCACCTCTTTCAATTCCTACCAAGCCATTGTACTGGTGAGGACTTTTACATACCATTCCTAAGATTAATTCCAGTGGAATTGGAAGGAAAACAGCAGATCGAAATGGGACTTCCAAGGAAGACTCATGGCAGTTTTGACCTGTTGCTTGAGGGGACACTTTCTGCTTTGGTTAGCATTCCTCTCTCTTTGCTTCAATGCCCTCAGTGGTTCCAGACTCTACACAGATGCCAGAGTCCAAAGAAGAGAAGTAAAAATCTTTGCAGCAAAACGTCCAGGGCAGATTAGGAACTTCAAAACTATGTGGGGAATGATTGGCCTTGCTCACTCAAACCTCTTCACTGAAACATTCCTGACTTCTGGATTCAAGCTCAGGTGAGTTTCTAATGCCGAATGCTCACTCCAAAGGAGTTTGTGTGGTGTCGTTGGCTATGAGTTGGGCAACTAACCACAGAGAAGTATTTCAAAACTATCAGTTGCTTTATTGGAGAAAGATGAGGCTTTCCACTCTCATACAGATTAATAGCCTTGGACATCCATAGAGGTAGTGCTACTGGTCATTATGAGTTGGAATGCACTTGATGGCAGTGAATTTTGAGTTTTAGAAGGCTATTTTATGAGGAAAGACCTGGAAATCTCCTATTGTACAGATTGCAGCCTAATAAACTTTATCAAAGAGTTCTGCTTTGTCACTGTGATGGTTAGACTTTACATCACCCTTCACCTGTAGGGGTGGAGTCCAACCTAGCAATCAGGTCACAACCTAATGACAGCTTCTTTGGGGAGGGTGGCCTTGATGGAAGAGAGACACTGAGGAGATCTGAGTCCTCTCTTGCCCTTCACCTTTCTACTTGACTGTAGTCTGTTGAACCTGAGAGCTCTCAGTGCCCTGTCATTTTCCAGCAGATCTTAGATCCACATGACTCTGCCCCCACTGGCCTTTAATCCCCCAGCCTCCCACCTCTCCTTGCTTCATCCACTGGCAGCTGTGTGAGTCTGAGAACCTCCAGTTAGCATTTGGTCCATGGACTTGAGTTGGACTGGGCTGGGCTGATTTCTTGATATAAAATTCTCTTGAGATAAAGTTCTATATATGCAAATATGAGTGTTTTTAGTTCTCAGCCCAAACATAGTCACATGCATCTCTGTGAGTCAAACATTGACTTGATAACTCCCAACAAAGACACAATAAAGGTCTCTTACCCTTGGGTCATATTCCTCCTCCTCTTCTGTGTCACATACAGTCTGTGAGGTCATCAGATCAGACCTATTAGGCAGCTTTTATATATATGTCTCTGGAAATAGTAATAAATATTGTGAAAAGATTATTTGTTCATAGGTCAAAATAAGGAGGCACCTGAGGAGCACAATTATTTCAAAAGGAAATAAACTGGGTTACAGAGTCCACTGGAAGAATAAATTTTACAACTGATGGTAATAAGATTGAAAATAAATTAGTAAAGATACTAAGTAAGAGCAATATGAGAAATCCCCAATATGTACAAGATGTTAACAATATAAAATAAAATAAACTATAAAAAGAACTAGGTAGAAATTATGTGTAAACAACAGAGTAATTCAATTACAAAGCACGATAGATGAGATAAATAGAATTTTTATATATTTAAGGAATTTTAAAACAAATTTGAAAATTCAATTACAGCACTTTGCCCAAAGAAATCAGAAGCAATAAAAACATAGAAATTATAAAAGAAAAGCATTCTGGATGATAGAAGAAGACTAACTAACACCTGAATATTAGAACCACATAAAAATGATAAATATAAACAGAGAGAAGTTACAGGAATGTTTTAAAACATAATGGTGACAAAATTTCCACACTTAATGATGAAAGATTTTAGTTGGAAATAATCTAAAGAGTGACAATCCGAAGAGTTGAAAAGCAATAACAATGTATTTAACCCTATTTTATAAAATTTAGAGTACTAAAGATCAAAATATTCTCAATGTTTCAGAAAGAGCAGATCCCACACAAGAATAAGAATCTAAGTTAGATTTTTGCCATAGTAGAGCTGCTTATCAAACGACAATGAACAAAAATAGTATTTTTTTTCTCAAAATACTTATTGTGGTGAAGGTTTACAGAGCTGATCATCAATATTTCATTCAAACACTCAGCAAACCTCCCATTTCCTTGACCAAGTTCCATCATATTTTGCCCATTTCCTTCCTCTTGGATGTAGTCTTCCACTTTACGCAAGCTACCACCTGTCTGTCCTGTAGCCTGTGACATCCCCTTCCCCTCTTCCCTTCCCACCCCTGGTCACCATCACAGTTTCTTTCTTCTAGTGTAGAAACCTTTCATTTATTTTTTTGGGGGTGGTAGCAATGGTCTCATACAATATTTCTGATTTTATGATTGACTAACTTCACTCAATATAATGTCCTCCAGGTGCTTTACAAATTCATCATTATTCTTTAACGTTGCTTAATATTCCATTGTGTATATGTACCAACGTTTATTTAACCATTCTTCTACTGACGGGCATTACAGCTGTTTCTATC
Source organism: Echinops telfairi (assembly GCF_000313985.2). Classification (NCBI taxonomy): domain Eukaryota; kingdom Metazoa; phylum Chordata; class Mammalia; order Afrosoricida; family Tenrecidae; genus Echinops; species Echinops telfairi. The sequence goes on along the minus strand of NW_022111373.1, from coordinate 43,037,890 downwards.
TTTTGCTACGGTGAATAGTGTTACAATGAACTTGGTGAAGGCAATAAACTAAGATCAAAGAAAAAGAGAAGACATACCTAATAATTTGGAATTTAAATTATTGATAATATCAACCTGATGAGTATATTGGAGGGGTTGACTAAGGGAAATAAGAATGTGTTAAAGTTCACTTATTATTTGAAGAACACACAGATAATTTCTATTTCTAATTGTAGAAAGATTAAAATAGGAAAGTGGAATAAATAGAATTAATCTGCAATGTGATAAATAAGTTCAAGTGTGCCAATAATGTCAATAAACATCAAATTTACTAAAACAATACAGCAAAATATATACCATTTACAAAAGACACACAAAAAATAAACAACCCTATGCACTGGTATCTATTAATATGTGTTGGTTCTGACTCCCCAGAATAAATTGCTGTATGTCTAGGCTACCAACTTTTCCATTAAATAAAATGTAACAGCACTTGTTTTCCAAAGCAGATTATTATAAAGATAATACAACCTAGCTTGAAGACACGAGCAATCAAATATAAAGAAAAAATAACTCTGTTTGACAAGATTAATAAAAATGGGTTTTTTCTCTAGTAGAGTTGATATTGCCTTTGTTTCTTCTAAAGTCCTAAGAACACATCATTCTGAATGAGCATACCATATTACGTGAACAACTCCGAATACGTGGAGATTAATGTTCTGACAGTCTAAAGTTGCAATAAAGTCGTATCCATTTAGTAGCATTCATCATCATTTTCATACTGTAAAGTAATCTTGGCTTAGTTGGTGAGCAGTTCATGATTGTAAGTAGTATATTACAGCGGAACCAAAGCTTTTGTCCTCTTTTCATTTTTATTTATTTTGTTCTTCTACCATTAAAAATCAGTTTGTCAGAATTATCAACATCATCACCATTATCTTCATCACCAGCATCATCGATATTATCACCACCCATGTGACTATTAGTCACCTTGCTTTACCTCATCACCTTGCCTGCCTCCCCTCCCCCCCGCTCCTCCTCTTTTTCTTTATTCTCTTTTTTCCTTTCTTCTCTCTGTCTCACCACACACACTCAAAGATAAAATCTTAGATCTGATTGTTGAGGTTTCCTTACCATCAAGCTCATCATAACATTTCTTGGAAACATAAATTAACTAATTTTTTGTTTTCTGATTCACTTTTGCTAAATCACTTCCTTCAACATTTATTGAATACTTTCTATATCCTCAGCCCCAGCCCTATAATAATGATGGAGATAAAAGAAAAAAAAAAGTTATGGTTGAGTGTCCATTAAAGTGAAACTATTGCTGTAAGAATAGTTTGTGAAGAGTGAAGGAAATAAAAAACTAGAGGACACTGTACAGCTGAATGGACCATGTGAACCCCAGGTTCCACCTCCTAGAGATCAACATAACTGGACAGTATTCAATGCCACTGTTGATCACTCTTAAAAGGATCCCAACAGAAGGTCTTACAGGCAATGGGAGAAAATGTGAAATAAAACTCAAAATATTTCTTTAAAAACAAGGATTAATGGGCTGGTAAAGACTGGTGGAGGCCCCCCAAGGACTATGACCCTTCAATCCTTGAACTGAATTTTCCTGTGTGTCAACTTTCAACCAAAAGTAAACCATTGTTTACAAAGTAAACAATGATGCCAGGAAGGTACTCTCCACGTGGCACCATCATGCATGTGAGGTTAAAAGGGCCGGATCTGCCCAGGGACACAGGCCCTGTACATGCAGAGGCGGTCAGGGGAGCAGGAAGGACCAGGGAAGAGGGAGCTATACAAACAGTCAACACAGGGAAGAAGTGAGGAGAGGGCTGCTCCATTGTGGGGACCCCAGTCTATGTCACAAAACAGAGTGAGCATCAATTGTTTGAGGGAAAAGTAATGTGCTGTATACAATTTTCATCTAAGTCACAAATAAGTTTCAAAGGAAACAACAACAACAAAATGAGTTAGGGTCCCTGACCTGTGTCCTCTACAGGGTCTCCAAGAATGGTGAGCAATTGCTTCGTGCTCAGCAGTCCTGTACTGCATATCCTGAGGGCTGGGAGATACAAAGAGCAGAGAATCAGGTTGTGAAACTATTGTGTGCTATTAGAAGGGGACAGGAAGCAAGTTGCTAGTCCAGAAGGTGTAGCAATGGAAAGAGAGGAGTGAAAACTGTGACTAAAGAGACAGGATAACAGTATCTTAGGTACAAGGAAAGGAATGATGAATAGTTGCAGAACTATGCTCTCTCTCTCTCTCTCTCTCTCTCTCTCTCACACACACGCACACACTCTCAAAGCAGGCTTGAGATAGAGACCAATCTTAAGCACATACACTGTGATTTCAAAAATCAACTTTCTGTCTTACTCTAGGATGGTTTATCACTGAATGATATTTTGTTTGCTTTATGACTGATGACTATAAAGAGTTAAAGTGTAAGGTGTCTCTGGGGCAGCACAGGACCTGAAGAGCAAATTTATGGTTTCTGGCTGATGAGTCATTAAGGAGGGGCCTAAGTTAAAAAAAATCAATAAGGTAATAGCACAAAGTCATAATGGAAATCACAGCTATCATATTTATGTGATACTTAGAGTGTTAACAGGACCTTCCTTAAAAGGTCAAAAGTTGTCAGATGTTAAAGAGAGTTTAATATCAAAGAGGCTTCATTGTTACATGTTGAGCTGCAATCCGAAAAGCCAGCGGTTTGAAGTCAACAGCTGCTAAGTGGGAGCAACACTGGGGTTTCTATTTCTGCAAACAGCACAGCATCTGAAATTCACTGGGACTGCTCTACCCTGCCCTATAAGGTCACTATCAGTCAGCATCAACTGGACAGCTGTGCTTTGTTCTTTCTTTTTAGTCCCTGTAAAACAGTCCAATGTCTTTTCCAAGCACATAGTTCGGTGTTTAGAGAGAGTTAGGAGAGGGAAATCCTGGGCTTTGGAAACAAGACTTTTGTCCTCAGTGATACTCAGAAACTGCTGGCACCGTAGGTCATATGTTGCGCTGCTCAGCTCTTCATGGGAGAAAGGAGGCTTTCTGCTCCCTCTGAAGACACAAGAGGCAGTTCTATCCTGTGCTACGTGGTCACTAGGAGTCAGAATAGATTCAATGGCAATGAGCTTGGTTTGGGTTTCTGGTTTGGGAGTATGTAAGGGGAAAAACTAGAAAAAATTCACTGCTATCATACTGATTCTGATTCATAGGGACCTTACACAAAGTCCCAAGATTATAAATCTTTATGGAAGCAGACAGCCACATCTGTCTCCCATGGAGTGGCTCGTGAGTTTGAAAATTGGGTCCATTCATGTCTATAAAGGGACTTGAACGAACTGCTCAAACTTATGGCTATTCTTACCAGAATTTTAAATAAGCAGGCCTTGAACAATAACAATAATCAAGAAGAAATATTTCCCTTGACAAGTAATGAAAGGGATTTTCTACTCCAAATTCATCTTTTGTGACTTGGGTAATAGGAGTTTTTGCAAGGAACGTATACATTGATGACAAACTGTATTGCGTTATAGCAGAGAAAAGCAACTGTTAGCTACATTTTGGATGCTAGTTTATTCTTCATAAATATACTCCACTTAACAGCATTTTCAAGCCTATGTCATGTCCAACAGAAAACAGAGATTCATGGCTTACAATAAAACTATCTTTTACATAAAAGTATATAATGAGATTGACGTTACAAAATGTTGAATCCATACCATTATGTTGTTGTAAATCTTAGTCATGAATTCTGCCTAATATTGCAATGACTATATGAAAATTTTGATTTGAGTATCCTTTTGACTAATTTGTGGTTTGAATTAAGAGCTCAAAACAAAATTTTTACACTAACAGAAAGCAGAATACTTAGGGAAGCTATTGTTAAGATATATTATACATTATGAAAAAATTAAATAGCAATTGGAAGTGTATGATAAAATGATTGTAAAAAATACATTCTTATTATAAATACTTGAGAAATACACTTATATAAGCAAGGCAGAAATATCAAGGAAATGTCACATATATTCATAGGTTACTTTTGATGTACCCTTGTTTCATATATATGCAACTAAGATTTCTGTCAGGAGCCCTGGTAGTATAGTAGGTTAAGCATTGGGCTGCAACCACATGGTCAGCAGTTCAAATTCACCAGACACCCTGTGGGAGAAAGATGAGGCTGTCTGTTCTCAAGGACTTGCAGCCTTGGAAACCCTATGGAGCGTTCTCCTCTGCCCTATTGTGTTGCAGTGTGTCTGAGTTGAACTGATGTCAGTGGATTTAGGGTTTTCTGTTTGTTTGTTTGTACAACCAGTATGCTCCTTAAAAGGGAGACTCTAAGACTTTATCTTACATACGTTGGATATATTATTAGAAGGGACCAGTCCCTGTAGAAAGACATCATACTTATTAAAGTATAATGTCAGGTCATCTAGCTCAGAAG
>NW_022111373.1:43013993-43032191 GCF_000313985.2 Echinops telfairi | reverse complement strand
AAAAGAGAAAAAAATAAAGTAGAAGGTGAAAAAAGGGAGAAAGACCCTCAATAAGATGGATTTCGACAGTGGCGGCAGCAATGAGATTAAACTTCGGAATGATTCTGAGGATGGCACAGAACCCCGTGCTGTTTTATTGTGTTGTACGCGGGGTCGCTGTGAGTCGGAACCATCCCTGTGCTGTTTTATTGTGTTGTACGCGGGGTCGCTGTGAGTCGGAACCATCCCTGTGCTGTTTTATTGTGTTGTACGCGGGGTCGCCGTGAGTCGGAACCATCTGGAGGCCACCCAAAATGGCCTTCAACCACACACCTCTCAATTTCTGAGACTTCTCATCTTGAACAACATTCAGAAACTTATTACAGTCAAATAACCTAGAGTGGGCTTTGATATTCTAAAGGTGAAATGTGCTTGGCCACTTGAGGTAAATTTATAAATTTTTCAATATTTTTAGGGATATAATACATACACATACACAAACAGACATGCAAACTTATAGAGAAGGATGAACAGTAAATCTTAGAGCTGAAGAGTATAAAATGTCTCAAAGAACAGACACATTTACGTAAATCTTACATATCATGCAAAGATTATGTACATTTTATACTGATTGGCAGTACCAAGTCAGTTCTTAGTTTACCTAAAAGTTACACAGTGAATCCTTCTGTCATTGCAAGGCTTGCTTCTTTGCTATTATAAGATTTTAGCAAAGATTTTGAAAGTATACTTATTTTGCCAAACAAGGAGTCAGATAAACTGCTTGGCATAAGTCTGGGGAAGGAAGTTTGATCTTATAGTTGCACAATGGTTCCATGTTAGTTCAAACTATTTCACCAACTAAAAGCAGTGTGCTTTCTTCAAAATATGTCTCAAAATAGTCAGCAGATGGGAATAATTCAAAACAATTCATTATGAAGTCATTGTACCGATTATTCAGAATTTAACCAGGAAAGTGGAAACCATAGCAGTTATTTTAACAGAGATAATTAAAAAGGGAATTGGCGAAGTAGGTTAATGCATGGACTCAAAAAGTACAAAAGAAACCTTGTGGTAACACAGAGTCAGTAATAAAGGCAGGAAGCAATAGTTCTTTCCAGAACTGGAATAATCAAAGAAAGAGATTAGTTGGGATTCTTAGGATGGATGCTAAGAGAAGGGGTCCTTGGATCTGGACTCAGACCTCTTAGGAGGGCTGTCCTGCTGTGTTCGGCAGAGTTGACTAGAGAAACAAATCCAGTGACACTCATGTATGTGTAAGGAAGAGCTTTATATCAAGGAGTAATTGTATATCAGGAAAACATCCCAGCCCAGTCCCACTCAAGTCCACAAGTGTGATACTAGTCCATACATCCTTCGTCAGACTCATGAAGTCACCTGCAATGATACAGAATGCAGGAACATCACAGCCTGCTGGGTGCAAAGTCTTGTGGGTCCGATGGCATTGGACACACCTCCAGGGCTCTGGCGAGTCTCAGTGGCTCACCAGCAGGAAAGTGAAGGCAGTGGGGGTGGAGGGTGGGCTTCCCAGGGCCCTCCTTATGAGAGGGCCACATCCATAAGGAGGCATCCTCAGGCTGTGACCTGATTGACAGGCTAGACTTCACCTCCAAAATTTTATATGTCTTCAAGTTGACATGAAATTATGTAACTACCAGACCTGGTTTTGGAAAATGTGAGAAATGTTTGAAAACTGGTGGCAACTTTGCTAATGTGACGAGCTGCTACTGAGGTGAATCTAATAAGCATAAAAAGAAGAAAAACCAAAAACCAAACAACATCAAAACACATTGTTGTGGAGATGAGTCAAAAAATGGAATTTCCAGAACACATATTTGTACTCATGCAGCCCTGTATGTAGATCAAGAGGCAGGGGTTCAAACAGAACCATGGGCTGTACGTGGTTTTAAATCAGAAAAGGTGTGTCGCAGGCCTGTATTTTCTCACCATACTTATTCATTCTGTTTGCTGAGCAAATAATCTGAGAAATTGAACTAAATGAAGAAGAAAGAGGCATAACAATTGAAGGAAAATTCATTTAAGAACCTGAGATAGTCAGGTGACATAACTCATAGCAAACTTCTAGTTTAGAGTAGAATTGCCACCACAGGGTTTCCAGGGCGGTAATCTGTACAGATAAGGCAGCCACATCTTTCCCCACAGACTGGCTATTGTGTTTGGACCACAAACTTTTAGATGATCAGCTAAGCACTAACAACCATTCCTTCCTTCCTTTGTCTTCCAGTCTCCAACTAGCAGGGCTTTCCAGCAGTTTGGCAGGTAAAGAAAAAACGTGGTCCTTTGTAAAATCCCAGCTTCAGTATCATGGAGTGTAAAAGAGTTGGTTTGGAACTGAAATTAAATGGGCTAATAACTGTATAGTCGTGAAATTTTTAGTAAGTGTGATAACTTGTAGTTCAGACTTTGATATTCTGAGTTAACAAACAAATCCATTGAATAAAAATGTTAAATTCCACAGGTGGATCACCTTAAAAAGAAATATAATAATTCTAGATTTACAGAACTCATTATCAGGTTTCTGAAGCATTGATATGGCTAAGTAAGAAATTATGTTCATGATGGATGAGAAAATGGAGATAAAATCCAGAAATTCATTGATCTGTTCAACAAATATTTATCTAGTGCTTAATATATGCCAGAGATATTCAAAGTGTTAGAAAATACAATGGGGGCTGGTGGGCAGGGAGTTATAAATTCTGTCCTCATGGGCCTTACATTTGAAGGGTAGAAATCAGCTAAGTAAAATCGTTGGGTTGGATTGGATAAATATTATCATGACGAAGCAAGAAAGTGGGAGATAGAGTTGATGGCACTAGAATCCTAAGTATGGTTGAGAAAATGGAGTGGAAGCCATGTCTGATCTTTTCTTACACAAGGGAGGAGAATCCAAATCTACACCACCCCAAGGTCAAATGCCACCAGGCAGAGGTCAAACATAATACCACCCTCCAACTTTCTTTACCCTATTTTCATACCAACTATTCTTCCCAAGATATTCTTCTTCTTATGCTGGATTTAATAATCCATTGTAATTTTTACAAGGAATCACAGGCAATATTCAAGATTATAGGGATCTATAGGAAAGTGAAAGGGTCACAAAATGTTGACACAATTTTTTGTACCCAGCACCTTTTCTCAGCCATGTTGGCAGGTGTGTCTATCTGGTTCTCTTCTTCCTAGCCATGTGATCCCCTGAGCTCACTGCCAAGGACCAGGAAGCCCGGCTACTGTTTGGTCTCACAGTCCCGGCATGGCTCCTCTGCTATGTCTCCTGGTTCCTGCTGCCTTTGCTGCCTCTGCCACTTCAGACAGGGCTCTCCAACATGCTTTGCTAGTGGCTTTCCTCTTTTGATCGCCATGAGATTCCTCTTCATGCTTCTGATATGGATCACTCTTATGCTCCCCCCCACCCGCCAAATAGTAAAACTGATCAATCTTTAAAGTAGAGCTCTCTACAACTTATTTACATGCCTCCATTCATTTACTGGTGGGAGTTACAAAGATTCTGGGGGAAAAAGCCACTTGAAGCAATTCAATTTTACTACAGAGGTGCTCAAGGAAGATCTCTGAGTTATATAAAAGTAAAAAGAAGTAATAGTCTTAATACAGAGCCACTAGTGACTATAGATAAATACACGAGGCTCTAAAAAAAAATAATACATAGAATTCCACCTTGTTATAGAAACTGATCTTATTTGATGTCTTAGTCAAGCTAAGTATCATGTGATATGACTATGAAAATGGCCTCTGTAAGGTTAGAGAGCTGGCATGGGTTGTACTGTGTCCACCTAAGATGTGCTTGGCCCTTCCCAGAGGCATCTTATTAAAAAAAGTCTGGCAATCTGCTTTGGCAAGGTCATAGCGGTGGAAACCACATGAAGCCCAATTTCACTCTGAAACACACGGCAGCACCATGCATTTGCTTCAACATGAGGGCAGCTGGTGAACTAGGACCTGTGAAAATGACATAGTGAGTCCATATTAGTGTAGCGTAGATTTGAAACATAAAAATTTGCGTTATAAAAGATTTTGCGACCAGAGGATGTACATTGGTACAGATAGCAACTTGAAACACAGAGAATCCAGGATAGATGACTTCTTCAGAACCAGTGGTGAGAGGGGCGAGGCCTGGAGGGTGAAGGGAATGTGGGGTAGAAGGGGGAAAGCAATTACAAGAATCTAAGTATAGCCTCCTCCCTGGGGGATGGACAGCAGAGGACAGGGCGGAGGGAGACGTTGGACAGTGTAACTTATGGCAAAACTATAATAATTTATGAATCATGAAGGGTTCAGGAGCAAGGGGGGAGGGGGAAGGGAGGGAGAAAATGAGCAAATGGTATTGAGGACTAAAGTAGAGGGCAAATGTTTTGAGACTGATGAGGGCAACAAAAGTACATAGGTGCTTGACTCAATGGATGTATGTATGGACTGTGATAAGAATTGTACGAGCCCTCAATAAAATAATTTTTAAAACAGAGATTTTGCTGTAAATATACCCATAGGTATAGTAGAACAATCAGAGAGCAAAGGTATGAAATTTTCTCAGTTATAACCAGACACCTCGAAGTAATAAGCTACTGTGCTTGTGGGTCTGGAACTACCATCTCCAGGGACAGCTAACTCAAATGGCATAACATGGTTGACAAAGATAATGTTCTACACGCTACTGTGCTAAGCAGTGTCTGTGGTCTTAACGCTAGCAGGTGACTATATAAGGTGCAACTATTTGTCTCTCCATCTGAAGCAGAAGAGAGAAGGTCATTAAAAATGAATGAAAACAAATACGCCAAAGAACTAATGGACCATGTGAATTTCAGCCTGCTCCACCTCTGACAGAACTGGACGGTTACCCTGCTACTCTGTCAGTCACTTGGAAAGGGATCCCAATAGACAGTCCTGGAGAGAAATGTGGAGCAAAACTCAAAGAAAATAGTAGGCTTTTGGTCTGAGAGAAATGGGTGGAATCCATCCTACTGTTGCCCTTAGTCACCTTTCAAGCCTGAACTAAAATGACCTCCATGGCTCAACATGTACTCAAACAATATACAGGACAATAGGGTGAACAATAACACTAGAGAGGCATGCACTCCTTAGAACAACCAGCCAGGGGAGATGAAAAGAGCAGCTTTTGCCCAGGAATAAAGCTCGGAGGCAGGAAAGGACAGGAGAGAAGAACCAATGGGAACAGTAAATATAGAGAGGGAGCAGCAAGCGTGCTGTACATCATGGCCATTTCGATCATTGTTGTGAAACAAAATATGCGTGGATTGCTCAGTAGAAACCCAATTTGTTCAGTAGATACTCAAATCACAATAAAGTGTAAAAACAAAAGTGAGAGAGATCAGAATAGATACACAGACAGAGAGATTAGAGAAAGACAAACCATGAAGACAGATGCATCTACAAGTTTAAGAACAACCATAAGGATTCAGCTACTCGAAACTGACACAGAAAAGGGAAGACAAGCCAGGCAGAGAGATGCATCCAAGAGTCTGGCAGGTAAAGAGTTCGATCAGGATGTGGCTACTAGGAACAATGATAAGGATTTGGCTACTAGAAGCGGAAATAACTAAGGGAGGACAGAGCATAGTTTCACTGCATGGTTCTCCTTAGAACCATGCCCTGAAATCAGAATTTTTGCATCCTGGAATATGAGAAAGTACACAGTTCTTTAATGCCACCCCCTTGTAATACGTCTGTTGCAGCAGCACTACAAAGTAAGACAGTGACCCTCCTGCAGGTTCTCAAAGCATCCTTCTCTTTCGCTGTTGTATTCTTCCCTTCATAGCAGGGATAAACAGTAGATCGTGAGGTCTCTGGTCAATGCAGAGAAAAGACACCAAAGTTCCTGATAACCTTCATGTTTCCACAAGATCTGGCTGCACTTTGTTTCCCGTTCTTGCTTTCTGAGATGCGTGGCCATAAAATAGTCCCATCTTTTGTTATCTTGATGGGTCTCTGTTGCAACTAAAGTTTTGTCATTCAACAATGTTAGTGCTTCTTTAAGTCTCAATTATGTTACAGGTACTGTATTAGATTACATACGCTATTCAAAGCAACAAGGGAAAATGAATAATACTGTTCTTATATTACAGATGAGGAAACAGGGCTAGGTAAATTAGATAATTTGATCAAGGCCACATAGCTAGAAATCCTGGGCTATATGATTTCAAAGTCCACACTATATAAAGTGTGTAAAGTTATTCAAGAACAAAGCAGGATGTCATGACTGCTCTAACTGACCCTGTTAATGTGCAAATAGTTCAAAACAATAAGAACAAGGAGAAACCCTGGGAGTTTACTACCCTGGGTTCGAGGGTCCTAGTTATTCTGCCTTTTTCTCTTGACCTTTTAGTTTTTCCTTAAGCTTGTTTTATCTATCATGCCCAAGGTTTGGGGGTTCTACTTTGTAGAAGGGATAGGGAAGAGCATGTCTATTCCATCTTTCTGCAGTGGAAAGTCCCCTCCCATGTAATTTTAACAAAATGAAAGAATTCCAACCATCACATTTTGCACAATAGGGTACAAAACGTATTGTTCTTATTTCTACGTAATATTTTATTTTGGATATCATATCATTTCCATTATAAAAAGGCTTCTTCATTATACTCTCAGTATTTGCATAGTATTTCATTAAGCAGATGTAGCATTCTGTCCTTACTCATTCTTTACTTAATGAACTTTTAGGCTGTTTCTTTTGTAATGCTGCAAAGAATGGCCTTAGGCATATTATTTTCTTGCCATGTTTTAAATGAAAAGTTACAGAATACTACAGAATTACAGAATATTACACAGTAACTGTATCTTACAATATAGTAAGCAAGCATTAACAAGTGTCCCTTTTGGAGGACCACAAAAATCATCATACTTTTTTTCTTTTTCTGTGGTTGTGAAATATAAATGACAGGACCTCTAAAAACAAAGCCAGATCAAGCAGTTTCTCTTATCACCATTTCGTGCAATGCTGGGGAATATTCTGATAGCTTCTTTGTGGTTCAAGGCTTCTGCCTGCAGGAGAAATTACTTGAGTCTCTGAATGAGTCTAGGGCCCTAAACTAGTCTGACTCATCATGACAAACCCGTGCACAGTGTACTGTTTGCTGAATTTTGTGGGGCTGACTGGGCTAACATCTGTATCTGATTGTGTGTGTGTGTGTGTGTGTGTGTGTGTGTAGGACAGAAAGTTTGAAGGGGATGATTTTTGTGCATGTGATGTATGCATAACTTTCCCATGGCAGCGATTGTAGGCCCATGTTGGTATGCAAATATGTTTTTCCTCCTCATTTAAAACATAGATGAGGGGAGAAAGGGGGTGAAAATGAGGAATTGATACCAAGGGCTTAAGTGGAGAGCAAATATTTTGAGAATGATAAGGGCAACAAATGTACAAATGTGCTTGACACAATTGATGTATGTATGGATTGTGATAAAAGTTGTATGAGCCCCCAATAAAATGATTTTTTTTAAAAACGTAGATGAATAACTCTTTCTTTAAAAAAATAAAAACTTAAAAAAGTAAAAGTAACTTCTAAACATATTCTCCATGCTGATATTTAGCAAACTTCTGCACAAAGGCTAGAGGTCCTGGCAGACTTGTATTAAGAACAAGTTGTAGTGATTACAGTTTGTTGATCTCACTTCTTCAATAATAGGGAAATACCATAACTTAGTAGTGCCAAGGGGTTCTCAGTTCCCATGGAAGGGAAATCTCCATAATCTTTCCTTAATTGAACATGAGACTAAGTTTTGTAAATCTGTACATCATTTGCTTGGAGCTACATTTTTCTGTAGAGTCACTTCTTCAGAGAATCCTAAAAAGATCAACAAATATTATCACACCAAATTATAATTGCATGCTTACTCATCTATCTTACTCATTTGACATCAAGTTCCCTAAGGGCAGGGTTACGCTTGTTCTTTGTGTTCTAAGCACGTAGCCTAGGGTCTGGCACATAGTATGCTTTCAATAAATCAGAATTAGAAGGGATTTTGAAGACTATATGAGGGAGTACCCCCCAAAAAAACCAGAATTTTTTTCAAAGCTATGTATTTGTGTTTTTACAAATCAACCATATCACCTTCAAAGTACTCTCCATTACATTTAATATATTTGTCAAATCTGTGATCCATTGCTGGAAACATTTCAAACTCATCTATTTGGATAGCTGACAGCACCTCCCTTCACCTTTTCTATGTCATCAAATCGCTGTCTTTTCATGTCCCTCTTCATTCGTGGAAACAAGAAGTCTCACAGAGGGATATCAGGTGAGTCAAGTGTGGGGGCAAGAGAGGCATGCTGTTTTGTTTTTTTTTTGCAAAAAAACAGTGCACTGAGATGGCTGCATGAGCCATGGTGGCAAAACCAGTGCCTGGTCTGCCACCAATCAAGACTTTGTTTGTCGCACACTGTTATGCAATCTTTTCAAAACCTCTAAATAGAAAGCTTGATTAACAGTCTGACCTGGTGGAATGAACTCCAAATGCACTATAAGCCAACATTTTCGTGCATTCAGGAAGTTGACATATGTCTAGAATGACATATGCCATCAATTGACAGTTCGCCTTTTTTGAAACGAGAAAACCACTGATACACACACTTGAGTTTTTCCCATAGTGCTGTCCTTGTAAGCTGGTTTCAAGAGCACAGCAGTTTCTGTGGCATTCTTCCCAAGCAGGAAACAAAATGTCACAGTTGCATGCTGTTCTCTTAAATTGGACATCACAAACAATGAGGTACGAGTGAAAATGCTTCCATGAAAAAATTCACTGTGACCAGAGAGAACCTTCCCAGGCGACACCACTGGGTGCACTAATTCAGAGTGAGTTGCTCGATGCTTTCCTAGTGGGAAAAAAATGCATATTCGGAAAGCTCTGCTCAGCGCAATTCTGATTTTTTTAAGGGGGCGGGGCACCCATCTTGTATAATGCTATTCATTACTAGGGGAAGACTTCTTTCTTATTTCTAGAACTATGTCATAAAATGGAGAAACAACCACAAATCCCTGGTATTCTTTAACGCCCTCCTAAATAAGAGTTATAGGGAACCTATAATGTACTAAGTAAGGGTTATAGGGAACCTATAATGTACAGAGAAGGATGATTTTAAAAAAAAGAAAACCACTCACTGCCACCGAGCCAATGCTGACTCATATGTTTTACATGGACAGGCTCCTGATGTGCAGAGGCCTTCCCACGTCCAGCCTTGGGGTGATTGGGTGGGTACAGCCATTTCATTCTGGACTTTTTATGCAGCCCCCCCCGCCCCCTCTTGAATTTTACTCCACAATACACACTCCAACTTTAAGCTAATAATTTGCTCTATTTTGATGCCTTCGTCTTATTTAACAATTTGCTTGGTATCCTCCTCCTTGGGTCCTCTTGAAAACCCCTATGATCTCTAATTTTACCGTTGAAGGAACCGAGGTTGAAAGAAGTAAAACTTAATTGAACCAAATCCACATGATAGATTTTGAGTACCTGCAATATGCAGAGTCTTGGTCGCACGGTGCTCAGAGTGGCTGTTAACATCAAGGTCAGCAGTTTCAATATGCCCGCAACTCTGGGGGAGAAAGATGTGGCCTTGCTTCCATAGAGGTTCCCAGCCCTGTGTTTGGTTTGTTGTGTGCAAGTCCAGAAATGGTGAAAAGCACATATGAGTACTAATACAAGCCTAGGAAGTTGTTCAACAAGCTTTTAATTTAGTGACCTGCCCAAGGTCCCACAGCAAGCTACTGGAGAGATCGAATTAAGAAATAATTACTCCAGGGATGTTTATACCTTTTTCCATCCCTTTCTTTTCTATCCTCTTTCCTTCTTTTAGCCTATATAATTAAGAGTTAGATTTCTTTATGGTAACCATGGAACTTCATTGCTCTTTGTAACGCTAGAAGACATTTCTGAAAGCACCAATTTTATTTCTCTGGTCTAGCTCCCTCTTGGAGCCCCAGAGATGTAGTGGTTACAGTTCAGCTGCAATCTGATTGGTCGGTTTGGAACGATCAGCAGCTCTGCTGGAGAAAGAATGGGCTTTCTATGCTTGCCAACTGTTTCAGTCTTGGAAACCCACAGTGGGTCTCTATGAGTCAGCATTGGCTAGGTGGCAGTGAACGGTTTTCTTTTTTAATCATCCTTCTCTGTCCATTATAAGGGTTCCCTATAACCCTTATTCAGTAGTATGCTGGAAAACTCCCTCTCCAGGTGAAAGAATGCCTGAGAGTTTGCTGCTTTCCATGGTGTAAATATTCCTTTTATAGCTTATTTCAAGCTATCAATGATTTAACAACCGGTATTTAAAAATTCCTGAAAATCCCTCGGTCAGCTCTTCTGATCCAGATAAAAACGGACGACAGGCCCTGCTTATATGCATTTCCCCTCCACGCTCAGTAAAACAGGTTAAACATTGGCTCAGCACCAATTATATGTCTGTCCTGGACTTACTTTGGGAATAAATACCCCCTGAAAATTTCAGGGTCTATTGGGACAGATGATCTATTTAAGCACTGTGTGATAAACATGAGGGGGCTTCAAAAATTTCTTGGGAAAATGTCATGACTTTTTAATCACATTTCCCCAGAACTTTTTGACACCCCCTTTGTACTGTAGGCACAACATATGGGATATCTATAGGAGTCAGAAAATTCCTCCCAGAAGTGGTGACAGATACAGTCAAATATATGGAATGGGTAAAGTTTGTAAAGTAAGGATGGAGAAGAATGCTCAGCGAAAAGGAAATTGGACCAATTATTA
The DNA here is from genome assembly GCF_000313985.2 of Echinops telfairi. Classification (NCBI taxonomy): domain Eukaryota; kingdom Metazoa; phylum Chordata; class Mammalia; order Afrosoricida; family Tenrecidae; genus Echinops; species Echinops telfairi. The sequence goes on along the minus strand of NW_022111373.1, from coordinate 43,021,427 downwards.
AAAATAACAGGAGGCAAGGTTAGAACAGGAAGTAGTTCACAGGGCCTGGCGGGCAGTCCTTGTCACCCTCCTGAACTCTAGCTTCAACATCTTCTGATGGACACCTCTACTTGGCTGTGCCTCAACCACCAAGTTCAACATATCCCAGAGTAAGCGCACCTTTCCCTCTGTCCCAGCTCCCTACAACTTAGCCTGGCTTGTCATTTTCACCACATATCTCTGGTATAACGGGGTACTATTTTGGGATATTATTTATAAATTATTTTTCATCTTGTACTTAGCCTTTTATCCATTCCCTCAGAGGATGGTGTGCTAAGGAAAAAAGAGAGCACTCTCTTTTCTGGTCTTTTTGCTTCACTACCAAAGATTTTTTTCCCCTTTTCATTTTTTATTGACTGAGATCAATACATTTATTAACTCGTCCCATCGATCAATCACATCAAGCAGAATTGTGCATTTCTACCAGTTTCCAAACATTCTTTTTCTATATGGACCCCTTGATGTTGCCACCCCTTCATCCTGTCCCCACCTCTGTGCCCCTCCTCCCACCCACATCCTATTCTACTTGCTGACTCTGTAGGTTAATCAGTCCTGGTAAGCCCCAGAGAGGGAATAGAGTCTCTTGGGAAAGTCAAAGTGTCCGAGGAAAACATAAGGATGAGGAAAGCATTCTCCAAAAGAAGAAATTCTCTTGGATCAGAAAAGAGATCACTTCGCCTGTGCCAGGACATTCAGAAGAAATCCTAAAATTTGAGAGTACCATAAGGGAGGTAACAAGACTCTAGATATGATGGCTTAACAGGATGGTTGTAAGCCTAGAAAGTCCTCTCTGGCCTAGATGTGGAGCTGGAGCAAGAGAGTCGAACACAGGGACCAGATGTATAGGAAACAGTCCTCTCTGGTATGGGTGAGTTGTGCACCCCTGTACATAGCCATAGATTGGGGGATTGGCATATGTGGTAGTCCAGGTAGACTAGAGAAACAAATCCATGGACATTCATATGTGTATGGGAAAGAGCTTTATATGCAAGAGCAATTGAATATTGAGAAAACATTCCAGCCCGGTCCAGATCATGCCCATAAGTCCGATATTAGCTCATATGTCTGATACCAATCTATAAAGTTCTCTTTCAGACTCATGCGACACATGCAAGGACACAGAATGCAGGAAGATCACAGGCAAGTGGTTGGGAAGTCTTGTGGATTCAGTGGCATTGCAAGCCTCTCAGCGCTGGCAGGGGTCTTCACGTGGTTCCTTCAGCTCTGAAACTCTTACTGCCTCAGGGTAGCTTCATTGGTTTCTCCTCAGAAATGTCTTGCAGGGAATGAGCCAAGAGAGAGTGTCAAGCGCCTTCAAGTAGGAAATACAGGAGTTCCCAGAATCCTCAGGAGAAGGCTATGCCCAGACAGAGGCTCATTGGCTATGATCCGATTGACAAACTAGACTCTTAACCCGCTCAAGTCCCAAATTGACACCAGATTATGTAACTACCACGGCATCCACTGAAGATTATTGTGGTAGTTACATAATTTCGAGCCAACTTAAAATGTAGTGGTGGAGTTTAGCCTGTCAATCAGGTCACAGTTGATGACCTCATTTGGAGGTGCCATTGAGAAAAATGGCACTCTGTAGGCAGGCCACACTCTCCCTCTGCTTCACCTTCCTGCTGGCGAGTCACTAGGAGACCTGCTGGAGATCTGGGGAGCCCTGTAGATGCTTCCACTGCCATTGAATCCACAAGACTTTGCACCCACTGGCCTGTGATCCTCCTGCATTTTGCATCATTGCTTGTGGCTGTGTGAGTTTGGGGAGGGACTTATGGACTTGATCTGGACTGGGCTACGATGTCTTCCTGACATACAATTACTTCTTGATATAAAGCTCTTTCTTACACATATATGCGTGTCTCTGGATTTGTTTCTCTAGTCAACCTGGCCTACCACAATTATAGACCAAAGGACCTCCCTTCACTCATCATTATCAACCACCATATGTTGTATGGTATACATTCTTGGAATTTTGATCCCATCTAAGGGAGAGAGGGGAACATTTTTAAAAAGTAAAAGAAAATATGAAGACCCTGAAATGGAAATAAAATTGCATACAGATCTTGAGCCTGTTTACCTTCACAGTTATTCCCTGACCTACCTATCTCCATCATTCAGAGGTGCTGACCACTGCAGGCTATGTTCCTGGCTCCCATGATATCCGACACCCAGGTTTGGTCAATGGAAGACACTGCCCTGGGACTAGAGCGTAGGAGGAGAGGAGACTATATTTCCCTGCGTCTCTGCTAGAGATGGCTTCATTGCACATGGCTATGCTTCCTCTAGGAAGCCGCCGCTAGTGGTGTAGGGAATTATGCATTGGGCTGCTAGCCACAAAATCAGCAGTTTGCACTCACCAGCCACTCCATGGGAGAAAGACGAGACCTTTTCCCCCCATAATGATTTACAGGGGTGTGTGTGCATTTTACCCTGCCCTATAGGGTCACTGAGAGTTGGAATCAACTTGATGAATCAGAATCAACTCGATGACAGTGAGTATTATGTCTTCTCTGCGGCAGCTGCCACCAGAAGCCGGTCATGATTCCTGGATCCTTGGCTTCAGTAAGCCTGTGTTTTTTTGGTGTTGTTGTTGCTTGTTTGTTTTTTGTTTTATTTCCACTGCTGAGAATTTAGGTTGATCTTTGCTAAGATTCCTCAGCATCTCCTGTTTAAAATGCTTCAGAGCTTTCCCCTAACCATGCTAGCAATTCATTGCCTTAAATCTTGTTTACAGATTGTTGGTGGGGTCTCTATTTTCCTGATTAGGCTTTGCCTGACATTAGTTGATTTCAGAAAAGTAGGCATTGGGTATCTCTTGCACACCTGAGTTTGTAATTCCTATTTTATATCTTGATATCAAAGAGCCCTGGTAGTGCGGTGGTGAGGTGCTCAGCTACAAATGCGAAGTTAGTGGTTTGAACCCGTCTGTCATTCACTCTGTGTGATAAAGATGTAGCTGTCTGTTGCCATAAAGATTTCAACCTTGGAAACCTGGGCAATTTCATTCTGTCCTATAGGGTCTCTCTGAGTTGAACTTGACTCATGGGCTATTGTTTTATGTTATGGCAAAAGTTCTCTTATCCTGTTCTGTCAAACTGTTCACTTGGTGACAATATATACATAAGTGTATAATCCTTCCCAGACAACTGACCTCTTAAAGTGATTTTCTGGAAGGAACATGTTAAGCAAAAGATGTAACGTACAAAAAGGGGCATTTGAGATGGAGTGTCTTGGCCTTCAGGTTCTGTGGTAGATATTATGTCAAGGAGACACTCCTGGCTAGGAGTGGAGTTCAACCAATCTTCCAAGTGGCAGCTCTATGACACCTCCTTGGGTGTGTGACCTTTTGTATAAAAGCAAGATTGAACTGAGATGATTCCTCTCTGCCACTCCATGTTTCTCCTCACTGGGCCTTCACTGGGCCTCCGTATCTGCCTCTGGGGGCAGAACCTGAGGGCTGTAGGGACCCTGCCATGCTTCTAATGACTCTGCCCTCGCCAGCCTGTGATTTCCCAGCTTCCTGCTTGACCTTTCAGTGTCAGCCTGTAAATATGTGAGGCTGAAGAGGTCCCTGCTAGCATTGGATCTATGGTCTTGAATTGAACTGGGTGCCTTCTTGATGTAAAGTTGCTTCTTCTTATGAAGTTCTTTCTTGCACATAGATGAAAGTCATTGGCTCGTTTCTCTAGACAACCCAGCCTAACATGTGTTCAGAAGGGTCATCAAAGAACACAGAAAAGCCCTGAAAAGGGTGTCCAAGTTTTTAACTTCCATCTGTCACCTTCCTCCATGCCCCATATCTTCCTCAGACACAGCCCTTGAAACCCATAGAGATAGGAAGAAAGCACCAGTCAGAGGGTTAGGTGGCAAAGACATCTCCCTAATGGGAACACACATTAAACTGCTATCAGCTATTAGTGCTTTGTAAGTGATCGAAGTGTTGACTGGGTGAGGAGTTAGGGACAACATGGGAACCAGAGGTACTATCTAAAGAAAAAGACAATTTGAAGATAATGTCTTTTCCAGAGGGCTAGCCTTGAGCCTAATAAACTTCAAGGCAAGGTATAATTTTATTTCTTTTGGCCAAAGAACATTGCCAAACTTTTGGAGTAAAGGTTAATTACAATGCATTCCTCTGAGGTTATACAGTTTCTACAGGGCAGAATGAAAATAAGTCTCTGATTATAAAATATGGAACCTTATGGATGTGGTTTTATGAGAGTGACTAATATACTACTATGTTAACCAGATTATAATCTGAATTAATTTTCAGACTCTTCTCAAGAATCACTGCAAAAAAAAAGTCATTTATTCAATACACATCAGGCTATTCTATTTGGGTTGAGAAGCTATGTACACATCTAAATCAAAAGTAAAGTAACTTCCACTTTCTTATGGATAGTTCTGTAAAGAATGGGAATTCCAGAACACATGTTTATAGTCATGCAAACCTCTACATAGATCAAGCAGAAGCCACTCAAACAGAACAAGGGGATATTACATGGATTAAAACCAGGAGAGGTGTATTTCAAGGTCGTGTCCTTTGACCATACATTTTCAATATGTGTGCTGAGCAAATAACCTGAGAAGCTGAACTATATGGACCTGGCATCAAGAGTAGAAGAAAATTTATTAACAACCTGTGTGATATGCAGATGACACAACCATTCTTGTTGACAGGAAAGGGGACTTGAAATACTGATGAAAATAAAAGACAACCTTCAGTATGAATTATGTCTCTACAGAAAGAAAACAAAATCCTGACAACTGGACCAATAAGCAACATCATGCTTAACGGAGAAAATATCGAAGTTGTCAAGGATTTAATTTTAGTTGGATCCAAAATCAACACCCATTGGAACAGCCATAAAGAAATAAAATAACCTATTGTATTGAGCAAATCTGTAGAAGAGCTCTTAAAAAATGAGAACATGCAAAGAAGACAGCAAGTAGATTAATAATTACCTGGGGGCATGGAAAGGGAGGGGTGGGTCGAGATGGGGAGTCAATACCAATAACAGTACAAGAAGGAAGAAAATTGATTCCAAAGCTGATTGTGGTGATAAGTGCACTACTCTCCTTAATATGAATAACTATCGAACTGTATGATGTTAATTATAGCTCAAACTATTATAATTTTTTTAAGCAAGTATGTTACCTCAGACTCAGGTGCACTTGACCTGATCCAGCCATGGGAGTACTTTCAGTTGTCTCCTAGGCTGCAAGATCTAGACCATAGGAAGGAAGACTGAAGATCTGGCGCATTTGCATTGGGGTCTCGGCAATGAATACTGAATATTTTATGAATTGCCATAGGATGAACACATCTGCCTTAAAGAAGCACAGCCAGAATGCTCTGAAGAGACGCACTTTCTCCAGGCCATCAGGAGGGATTAGTCCCTGGAAAAAGACATCATGCTTGGAAAATTCTCACTCACTGCCATTGAGTTGATTCTGATTCATAGGGACCCTATAGGACAGGGTAGAATTGCCCCTGTGGGTTTCCTCACCTGTAACTCTTTAAAGAAAAATGGGGGGTAGAAAGCCCCATCTTTCTCCTGAGGATTGGCTGGTGGTTTTGAACTACTGACCTTGAAGTTAATAGCCAAACACATAACCACTACACCACCAAAGTTCCTATCTGGCAAAGTACAGTGTCAATAAAAAAGAAGACTCTCTACAACAGTGGTTCTCAACCTTCCTAATGCCGTGACCCTTTTAATACAGTTCCTCATGTTGTGGTGACCCCCCCCAATCATAAAATCATTTTTGTTGCTACTTCATAACTGTAATTTTGCTATTGTTATGAATTGGGCGACCCCTGTGAAACGGTCATTCCACCCCCAAAGGGGTTGTGACCCACCAGTTGAAAACCGCAGCTCTACAAGATGGATTCACATAGTACCCACAATAGGCTCTACCACAGACTGGAAGATGACATAAAACAGGGGAGTGTTTTATTCGGTTGTATGTAGCATCAGAACCAACATGATGGGGCCATAGAACAACATGGTTTCTAAAAAATTTTTTTAGAGTATTAGTTAAAACTATGTACCTTTTCCCTCCCCTAACTCATCTTAGGGCAGTATAAAATGTGTCTACAGAGGGTGTCTCCAGGAACCCTTCATTGAGCTAATGATTTTTAGAATTATTGGTCTTTATATTATCAGGGACATAAATTCTGGAACAAGTTTGAATCAAGTCTTCTTTAAATTTGTGTTAATCCCTAACAATTTGCTTATGCCTTTTGTACTCAGGTAAATCATTTTGTTAAAAAACAAAAACACACATATTGGTAGAGATTGGTACTTAACAACATTTATACACAATTCTGCATTTTCAGGTTTTGATTCTGTTTTAGGCTGAATTCCTCAGAGAAGCAAAATCAGAGAAGATTACATATATATGTATGCGTGTATACATATTAATATCTGATGGCTCCTTAATATCTTGATGGGTCACATAGTTGTAAGGCTGGCATGTTCTTTATCCATGGGTTAGATGTCAGACAGGAGCCTTTTCCTGACCATATGTCTGCAGGGGTTGATGAACCCAAGATCAGCAGGTCAGGCAGAAGGTTGCTGGTTGCAGAAGATAAAGACACCCGGGCAACATGGTAGGCGGCTAGCTCACATCCAAAGAGGCACATGCAGGATCTATATGCAGCAAAAAGCTTTGGTAGGATTTTCATAAATACTGAATATTGTATGCAGGCCACACTAGAAAGAAAACTCTTGATCAATTGATCAGCAGCTTATAGCAGATTTCGTCATGAAAGTGATGACATTATAGTTGATTTCATCATGAGGAATGATTACTTCATGACAGCCAAGCAGACTCATGGCCCAAGCCAAGTTGACACACAGCCTAACTATCACATTCAAAGTCTTTCTTAGGCACTTGAGAGGTGTGCAATGGTGAGAAAGCTACTTAAGCTTTCCACATTTTTGAAATGTGGATCATAACTGATTACTTCAGAACTGTGAAGGAACCCTGGTTGCAAAGCGTTTTAAGCATTTTCCTGCTACCCCAAAGGTCGGTGGTTCAGAATGCACCAATCCATCGTGGGAGAAAAGATGTAGGATTCCCTTCTCATAAAGCAGGGGTGGGGAAACTCTTTCTTTGTCAAGGGCTATTGGTATATTTAGAATATCATTCAAGGGCTTTCTGGTCCAGTTAACTCAACCCTAATGGGATGGCCGAGAGGCGTGTCTTTGGCGTTGGCTGGTATAGAAGATTTCACGGGCCTTATAGCCCTCGGATTTGCATCCCCACCTCTGCCATCAAGAAACCCTCGGGAACAATTCTGGACTCAGGGCGAGTCAAATAAATATCAGTCAGTGGTCTTACAGCTAACGTAGCTAGTTTGGCCCGCGGTGTGAAAGA
>NW_022111373.1:43011720-43012640 GCF_000313985.2 Echinops telfairi | reverse complement strand
GCGGGCCTGAAGGCCGCGCCGCCCCGGCGGCAGGACTGCCCGGGACCGATAGCGCGCTTGGGCGCGTCCTGGGAGCTTTATCTTGCCGGCCGCGGTCATCCCTCCCGCATTGGGGGGCGAGGCTCCGCAAGCGCCTGCCGCCCGCTGCGAGTCTGGTGCGGCGGAGGCGGGAGGGCCGGGTGGGCCAGGTGGGCCCGGCGTGACCGTGTGCGCGCGCGCGCTCATTCGGACCGGGCGCCGGGGCTGGCCCGAATCGAAAGCAGCAGATGTCTTTGGGCATCGCCCCACCTGTCGCGGGTGGACTTTGGGTGGAGTGGGAAACGGGAGGAAAAGGGTTTCTCGGCGGGAGTCCGTCAGACCTTGAGCTGGCGGCCCCATTGTGAAGCTGCCACTCTCTCTAGTGGTGGAATCTGCAAATCTCTGCCAGGAGGAGCTGGGAACGCGAAGGGAATGATGGCCACATCCTTTTCCCCTTGTAAGTGTTCCGCATCCTTAGGGACCCCTCCTTCTCCACCCACGCCAGTTTGACCTGGCTGGTGATTTGGGTCGAGCAAGGATTGTGCGTAGGAATTATGCGTATGACTATGGTGCGAGGTAAAACGGGCTAGGACTTTTTTTAATCATTTGAGAAGGAAGAGTGGAGACGGCAGCATTTTGTAATGTGCTTGCTTCGACTAGCTGAAAGAACAGTTCTTACACAACATTCCAGGAGCTACTGTGGTCTAATCACATTTCTCAGATGAGCCACTCAGCAATTCGGGATGTTAGTTGCTTTCCGTGTTGTTTCCAACCCTGTAGAACAGGATAGACAGTTGGGGGATAGAAATTACCCCTCCCCAAAGTTTATTTTTCTATATACTTTATGAATTCAAGGCTTGTGTATACCGCAAAAAGCTTTGGTAGGATTTTCATAAATACTG
>NW_022111373.1:43005073-43011506 GCF_000313985.2 Echinops telfairi | reverse complement strand
ATTAAAAACTTGAAAACGAACAGGATGAAATAATTTAATGAATTAACACAGGGACCCGTGTTAGTATTAGGTTGTAGTGTGTGATATCTCCAACATTATAATGTATTTACTTTCAGATGATAGTGTTTAGTGATAAATGTTTGAGGATAGGTTACAAGGTATTTACTGGCTTTAAGTGAATTTTTTTTCTTAGAGGATTTATATTTCGGAGAGCCATTGTTCACATTGAGACATAAAATTATTAAGTGTATTGGGAATAACAAAACTTTTCTAGGATTTGAAATTTTCATGCTGATTTATAACCCCTAGGAGAGGAAAAAAAATTAGGCATTTAGCTCCAGAGGGAACTCGGGCTTTGCTGTCAGCCAATCCAAATGAGCAGTTGATTTTACGTGTTCCTTTTTCAAAGTTGGCCAATGTGTTTTGCTTACTTACAGGGGAATTTCTTGTAAAGACTGTTTGTCCACCTGCAATCCCAGGACTGTTGGTCATATTCAGTGAAACAAACTTTCTTTTTTTTTTTCCCTCAAAAAAGTAGAAGGGTAATTTCACATAATGATAATATATAGCTTATAGTTTTAATTTTCACCAGCAGTTATGGGGAGAAAATGTATACTGTACTTCCAGGAAGTTGCTACATATTACAAGAATTGTTAATAAAAAGAGAAACTTTTTTTTTAAATCTTACTGCACCTAATATGGGTTATCTTATCAGGTTGGTGGTTTGTTCCTAAAGGTCAAGAATGGTTTCAGAAAAGTCACACCCCAACAGCTTTTCTTAAAAACTGTTACTAATTTTATTTTTATGTCTTGCAAATGGTTAAATAAGGTTATTTGTAAGTAACCTTGAAAATAAGCATGCGTTACAGCTTTTAGTGCTTTGTTTTCTATGTACTGTACTTAGGCAGTTAAATGTTTTTATTCTGTTCAATGTTCTGGTACTTCAGAGATGTATTGGGCCTTTCCCCATGTCTCATTTTTAGAATGATCTTTGAAATTTGTGGCTGCATAGTGTTCTCACTAGTCTTGAGTGTCATTTTTTAAAAAGTGCAGTTTTTATCCTTAAGTGTTTTTCTCATTATTGATTTCTCTTCAGTTAACCACTACAGATTTCCTCTTTAGTCCACCGCCCTCTCCCCCTTCTTATTTTGAAACTAGACTAAGAACAAAACAAACCCATGGCCATTGAATTGATTCTGACTCACAGCGACCCACCCTGTTTAGGGTTTCCAAGGCTGTGAATCTTTATGGAAGTGGTTGGTGGGTTTTAACCACCGAGCTTGGTGGTTTTAGTTCAATACATAACCCTCTATGCCACCAGGACTCTTTCTAAAAAAACAAACCAAACTCCTGATTCGTACAACTCATGAATTTTACTCTATTTTTGCTTAAAATTTATCTTTTTATAATTAAATAATTATGGATGACTGGGATCTACTTAATACAATTTGGAAGAAATGTATGCTTCCCTTCATATTGATTTACACATTTACTAATCTACCTTCTGATTTGTGATAGATTTTGCTAGATTTATGCTAATTGCTAGTCAGTGGATCTGTCCTGAAGTTTGAGATATATGGTTTTTTTTAACGTAGGAATTTCTGCATTGAACCTGAACATGTATGTGTATCCATAAACAATATGGAGCTTTATGTACTTTTGGAACAGTCATTCCCTTCTCTGGGTTCTCAGTGCCTTTTGGACTTACCTTTCCATTCTGTGTGTTAAGATTTATTAATGTCCTTATCTGCCTACCTTCCATTCTGACCTTGTCTCAGCATTTACTCTTCGCATTTACCCCAGTGCTTATATAGTGTAAACCCACTGCCATCCAGTTGATTTGGACTCATCGCAAACCTGTTTAGGGTTTCTGAGGCTGTAAACCTTAAGGGAGCAGAAAGCCTCATTCATCTCACAGGGGGGTTTGTACCACCAACCTTAAGGTTAGCAGTCCAACACTTACCCGAAAGTGTCACCCAATAGATCAGTTCAGACTCATGGTGACTTAATAGAGGGTTTTTGATGTTGTAAATCGTAGGGGAGCAGATGGCCTTACCTTTCTCCTAAGAACCGGCACCCTTGAGGTTAGCAGTCTCTTTGGGAGATAAAAGGACTCAAGAAATATTGAGTGACTGAATGAGTGAAAGTGTCCTTGGATGACTGAGTAGATGCACATGAATACTCCAGTTTGGGAAGCCACTATGCAAGCAGGCTCCTCCACCCCTTAATTTAGTAACTTTTCATTGTTACATATTACTTTTCAGTAGGATAACAATATTATTGTCAATTTGGGGACATTTTGAGAGTTAATGGGGATGCTGTAAATAATTAGTTATGACCTGAGACTTACGGTTAGCCTACTTTTGAAGGGCATTTTTTATTCACTTGTGATGAGATCTATCACCTTACCTGAGAAATTTGACACACTTGCTAGTTAACCTTTGTAAACTCTCCTAATTTTAGAAGCTTTATTTGTAGTTGAATAATGGGTGTCTTTTGCTTAGTCACTCACAGCTTTCTTTCCCCAAGGCCTGCTTGGCAGCTCTTGGCCAGATTTAGTTTTTCCTACTTTATTGCTTACAGGATAATGTCATAGGGCTTTCTGTTTGAGTGACACCACTGTTTGAGTGAAATACACCACTGTGTATAGCTGGAAACAGTGTATCCTATAATCTTTCCTGTTTTTATGTCTAATCTCAGTCAGAATTGACTGATTTATTTTTTTATCATATTTTTGTGACAGTGATTTATTTTATTTTTATGTAGAATGCCTTCCATCCTGTAAGAATTTCATGCGGTTCTCTTCCTTGATGACTATTCTTGAGAAAAGATCCATTTTTGTGTTATCTATTCATGCCTTCATGTTCAAAGCATTGACCAGATCCATTGTATTTAAGATCATAGATTTTTAAAGTATTCTAAAAGTGTGCACTATTAGTTGCAGGGTATTTTGGGGACTTTTATGTTGTTGTCTTTTCATTGTTACAAATGGGGAATCAGAGACTAAGACTTTTATTATAATTTTGTAGTTGATTGCTATATAGGCAAAGAAAGTATAATTTCTGGCCTCGTTTTTCTTTTTTCATTTACCTCTTCTTGGCAGCCATGCCCTGGTAGCACTCACTTATGCGTAAACAGTCAGGAGAGTCAGAAATGTATTAAAAAATGACATAATGGGATGGAGCTACTGCACCTTGTTTCTCCTCGTGAGTCTTTCTTCTTGGACTCTGTGTTCTATTTTTAACTTGGCACTGACGTAATAGGGATAATCAGTTACTACACTTTGTTTACTATGAAATTACCAGCCATTTCCTAGACTTCTACATTAGCTCCAGTATAAGACTTGGGTAAAGCACCCTCACTTGCAAATCTAGATAGAAATGTAAGAGCAGATTCACACTTTGGGTGTGGAAAATGTTTAAAGCATAAATACTTCCCCAGTGCATTTAAAAGCTCGAAAATAAAAATTTGTAGCCAAATAATATGATGCAAATTATGTGGAAATTTGAATGAGATTTTAGACTCTTTGAAGAGTTTAACTTATTTAGAATGGAAAACAACTCAGGTTTTCCTAGTTTTCTAACTTCTCTATGTTCCACTGAAAATTTTAAAAGTACAAATGAATTACCGTATACACTCGCGTATAAGCCGACCCAAATATCAGCTGAGACACTTAATTTTACCACAAAATGCAGAAAAAATGTGCTGAAAAACTTGGCTTATACACGAGTATATACAGTATATCTCACTTTATGCTATAGCTATGAAACATTAAGTGGAAATAGATAACTGTATTTGGCATTCATATAATCAAATATTAGTTGCTATACTTCATATTGCCTTATATTTTATCGTTGGAACCCTGGTGGTGTAGTGATTATGCTTTGGGCTGCCATCCACAAGGTCAACAGTTTGAAACCACCAGGTGCTCTTGGCAGACTCACAGGGTTTCCTACTCCTGTAAAGAGTTAGAGTTTCAGAAACCCATAGGGGCAATTCTCCCTTGTCATATGGAGTAGGCAGGTATCAAAACAGACTCTGGCAGTGAGATCTGTCTTTTTCCTTTTTAATAACTTATATTTTAAAAAGTACTCTCATATAAAAGGAGCCCTGACCACATAGTGCAAACTGCAAGGCCAGCAGTTCAAACCCATCAGCTCATGGGACACAGATGAGACTTAAGCTCCAGTAAAGAGTTACAGCCTATCCAAAGGGACAGTTCTACTCTGTCTCAGAGGGTCACTGTGGGTCAAAATTGACTGGATGGCAGAATTTGCTTTTTTGTAATAGTATAAGCTTTGAGAAGAAGAGACCATGATTTAGAAAGGTTTTGTATAAAAGTTTCTCTTTGAGTCATAGGATTCTGACATTTTCCCAGGTAGGAAATAAGCTTAGAGGTAGTAGTTAAAACTCAATCATACATTTCATAAATTGAGGTAATAAGAGTTTTAAAGATAGTACCTCCTACACAATCAAAATAGGATTTCGTTTGCAGAAGTGGATTGGTATATATTTGGGGGGAACATTATTTTTTTTTTTTAAAGATCTACCACGGGTTTATTACTGAGAGCCCACATAATATATAAAGCAAAGTAAATGGGCTTTGGAGATGGATGGATGGGAGGTCAGATTATTTGGTCAGATACCTTAAACTAGAGGTATATTTTCTTCATGGAGTGGTTAGGATTAAATTATATTAATTCATACAACTCTCGTCATATAGTAGGTGCTCAAAAATAGTAGTTTCCTTTAATCACCTACTCTAGTCACACTGTGGAGTAGTTATGTTAAATAAAAATTATTACTATTTATTTTAAAATGGCTTCATGGGTGGAAAATGAATCACATCTTAATTAAAATTTAAGTTTCTTGATTTCCCAATTTGAAAATAGTTTGCGGCAAAAGAAATGAGCACATCTTGTTATACGAATAACTCTGAAGTAGTCCCAAGGGTTGGTTGTGTGCTAGTTTCTCAGAATGGCATTAGCCCCTGCAAGTTGCTCACGTTGAATGCCCTCTGAATGCATTAGCCCTTGCAAGTTGCTCACGTTGAATGCATTAGTTGCTCACAAGTTGCTCACGTTGGTTGAATGCCCTCTGATTGCATTAGCCCTTGCAAGTTGCTCACGTTGCTGAAGAAACAAGTAACAAGTGTAATTATCCATTTCCTTTGGAGAAACGTTTTCCATGCTGGCAAGGGAAGTAAATCCAGTGACAAATTCTTTTCCTTTTCCCTGCTGTTTGTATTGGGTTCGAGACATGTTAGAGCGTTGCCATTTTTCTCAGACTCTGCGCCCGTCTGTGTAAATTAGTCAACTCGGCTCCTTTGAGCCCTGAGATCGTTTTTCTCTAGAGAACCCTGTCTAACACAAGCCCCTTCTCACAAAGTTGAACAGAACAGCAGCAGAAACTCAGCAACTAAAAGAAGTCATTTACAGGTGGAAAAGGACATTGGGGAGTTTTGTTGGTCTCAAGAAATTAACTCAATTAACTGGGGAGGTGGAAGATAAAGATAGATTCTTACACAATACTCCCCAGGTAAGCGGGGAAGGCACTGGTGAGATACTGTAAACCTTAAGCAGTGTGCTAAATGAAGAAAGTGCTTTTCAGATTTTTCACCTCCTCTTGAAATTCTCTTCCCTTCCTCCTTTTTTTACGTTTTTCAAGAGCCTTCCTATCTTTGCTTCATAGCAGTTTTATGAAGGATCTTATTATTGCTGTTTTATGGGCAAAATCAGTAGACACCAAAATATTAATTACACATTATGACATGACACATCTGTTTTAAACCTTGCAGCATATCAAGCAGACCTTGCAGCATATCAAGCATGTTAACTTTCCTCTACTCATTTGATCCACACAACAAATATATGAGGGAGGAGGTTGTAATAATCCTCTTTTTAAGATTATTTATCTAAGGCAAGGCCAAGTTTAAGACCTATTCTTTTGACTCATCATCAGCGTTATTTTTTCCATAGGATACTCTGAAACTATGGAACACATTTAAACTCTGAATTTTAATCATCTCTTTAGTCTATAGTTTATGCAGTAGAATACAGACGAATTATCGCTAGATAAATTGTGTGACTCATCAAATTAAAAGCTTATTTTTGTATTTCATGTTTAGTATCTGGAGTAGAGCAGAAAATTTATTATGCCTGTGTTCCCTTGGGACTCACTGGAAATTGCACACTGACATCTTCTGGGACTTAGTCTGGTGAGTTATGTTTTACTTTTTCTGTTTGTTAACCGGTTGTATGAACATAGTACCATTGTGTGTTTTAAGGATTGCATAGATAAAGAAAAATAAAATAGAATGTCAGTGTATTGCACATATGTATACTACAATTACTAAACTTTTAAAGGTGAGAACTGTAATAATTGTGAAATTCTGTTTTATTTGAAATGATTAACATTTTGATTGACATCTTTT
>NW_022111373.1:42963244-43003649 GCF_000313985.2 Echinops telfairi | reverse complement strand
AACAAAACAAAACACAACAAGAAAGAAAAGCTTGTAGTTAGTTCATGGATCATTTGTTGGCCTTTAGGAGTGTTTTCCAGTCTAGTCTGTTGGGGTACCACGCCCTGGCCCCAAAGTCCATCTTCAGCATTCCCTGGGGACCTTGCCGCTCCATTCCCTTGCTGTTCTGTTGCACTCCCCCAGTGCTTTGCCTTGGTGTGGTGGGATCAGATCAGGCGCAGTTCTCACACTGCATCTCCCATGCTGTCCCTGCAGGGCCATGGGTCAGTGAGGGGCATCATGTCTCATAGTGGGCCTGGCCATGTGGTCCTCTCTGTGGACTGGCCGCTTTAATTGGGGTCATCGTCCTCAAGGCCTGGTGGGCCAAGATGTGCTCCACTCTCTCCTACTTCCCCTTCATCTGCTCACCTGTGCTCTGATCAGACATGTCCCTCTCCGGGAGCTGCAGATTCAGTGCCGTCCTTTGAAATACATTCTTCTGGGGGGATGGGCAGGCGTACACACAGTATTTGGGACTGGGGTCAGCCCCCCAGACCTCTCCACTGGTTCCCTACTCCATGCCTGAATGTTGCATTCACACCTTGGGGCACTGGGTTGAAGTCTGGTCCCTCTTTGCCTGTGGACATAAGAACGATACCCTCCCCTTGGGTGGGTTAGTGCCCCATGCCCCTGCTACCCATTTCTTCCTTATTTTCATCACTTTTTCTTTTCTTTCCCCACATCCTCCCCAGTTGTCTATCATGTGCATCCCTGCATTTGATCTGGTCCCTGCCATACTACCCAGTCCTTACCCCAAGAATGTTTGTATACAGTAGCTTTTTATATGCCCCCTTTGCTTTTTTTTTTTAACAGTTACCTCAGTGGACTCATGTTGTACTTGGATTGACATCTTAAAAAAAAATTTCTGTAAGGAAAAGGTAATATAGAATATTATTTTGCTAATTCTTGGTGAGAGTCAGTTGATTTAATTTTGGTGGAATCTTAGTAAATAGAATGATCTCCAAAGACTGGAGAAGTAATTTGCAAAACTTTCTCTTCCATATTCCCATATATACAGAACGGCAAAAAGTGCCAACAGTGAAATGGAGAAATTTAGGAGGTAGTGAGTTACATGTCATTGAAAGTCTTGAAATATAGACTATAAATAGCCATCAAGAGTCTTTCTGATACTGACATTATATAATTTGAAAAATATTAAAAATTGGAAGACCATTTAAAACTTGGAAAAGGCTTTTTATTTTCAAAACCATTTTATTGGGAGCAAATACATATATCATTCCTTAGTTCAATAACATCAAGCAATATCGTACAATTGCTGCCACAGATAGTTCCAAAACATTCTTTTTCTTGAACTCCTTGATAACAGTACCCCTTTGCCTTCCCCCACCCAACTGTATCCCCCCAGGAGCTCTTATTCTACTTGCTCTCCCTATAGGTTCTTCAGTCCTGGGTTTCATATACTGAAAAACAGAAAAATTCAAGAGGGTTACTCAACAATGACAAAATACATCTGAGATAAACCCCACTATGGGAAAACAAACAGAAGTAGAAAATGTTGAGAACCAGATTAGTCCCAACATAAATCAAAAGGGAATCAACGGACAAGATTTTAACTGTTCAAGTCAGGTTATCATTTTGATCTCCCATAGTCCTCTCTCCAATGCTCTCTGAGTATAACCAGTTTCTTCCTATTCCTCCATTATGGATAGTGGGAACTCTCCAGAGGTTTATTCCTGTGTATATCTCACAAATGTTTCTTGAGTGTGATAGTTCGGTTTCTTGTGCCAACCTGGCCAATAGGAACAAGTGGGATTAATCAGATCACAGTTTGATTGGAAGGCAAAGAGATAAATTGTTCTGTAAGGCCCACCCCCTTCTCTCTCGCTCTCTGGCGATCAGTGTGCTGGAGTTTGCTGCTGCTTTAGCTAGTTCTGTGCCTCAACCTGTGAGCCACACTCCCTGTGGACCTGGCCAACCACAGGATCTTGTTGCTAGAGCTTGAGGCTCCTTCGAGACCTGCTTTGCCATGCTGCTGGTAAGTACATCGCTTAAGCTTGAGGCTGGTGGATACTGTCACCTTGCATTGCTTGCATTCGTATCCCATGGGGCCTGCTTTGTGAAGCTCCTGAGCTACTGTTGGTGACCCACTCTGCTGCTTGCTGCCTATGGGCAGACACTGCTTGCCTTACCTAAGAGAGGACTCTGCTGTTTGCTTCCTTGACCTTGGACCCAGCAGCCCACATGAATTGAAGGACTTTCAGTATTTTAACTGTTCCATGGAAGTGAGTTGAACTCAACCCTCTGTACTGCTGTGTAGACTAATTAGCCGTTATATTCCACATATATATATAAATAAAATCATAAAGAGAAGCCTGCTTAACACACTTGGGCTTCCACTGTCATCCATAACCATTTACGAACCAGAATCTCACAATTTAGGCTCTATTCCTTCCTTCAGTTTTAGATTATATAATTTTCAATCCTTGAGTCATGGATGTTGGTGTGTTTCTTTCCATAAGGACTTAAGTTGACATCTCACTTAGGTGGCTGCTTGTTTGGAAAAAAAGCCTTTTAAATCTCAGATGCTATTTTATCTGATTGCCGAGCACCATCTAATTTCTAGACCATACTTTACTATAGGACCCATATCTTCTGTGTTCCCTTCCTGAAGGTGAGTATCGAGTAGGGTCATGATGTAAGAACTAGTTGTTCTTTCATTGGAGCTAGGATTTAGTGGGAGCTGAAAACCTATTCATGGCTCTGTGTTTTCTTACTTGCCTTTGGCTCCTTTTCAATGCTTCCTTGTTAATTTATGATAGCGTTTTATAGAGCATAAAGATCTGTTGATATTGTCATTGATTAGCCCCTGGTACTAATTTTTTAAAACACTGTTGAGAGAAGAATTTGGGGCCAATGTAGGCTAACTCCATATTGCAGTACCTAAATTATTTACTTGTACAGATTCAATCCTTTTGTGGCTCAATGTTATTTACACAAACAGTAGAAGTTGGTTATCAGGGAAAATTTGTAATATTTACTGAGAATGTCAGTCACAGGTTTTCCAGAATAATGTATATCCTAAGATACTTTTTAAGCTTATAATGCATTCTTATGTAGTAAGTCAATGATTTTCCAACTACTGACAGTTCAATACTCTTGGTATGGCTGCCTTCTGCTTCTTCAAACACCATGAAATTTCAGTCTTAAGTCTTTAGGTTACAGGTAAGTTTGAGGTAGAGTCCAGGTCACCTAGGTGAGGTTCCTCATCGGATCTCTGGCGCGACCTTGGGATCCTGTTGTGGTTCTTAAAGATCCAGGGTTCAGTGTCCCAGTGTTCTATGGTACTTGGCCTAGGTCCCCAGAGTGTGCCCAGAAACTTGGGTCAATGTGGCTTATTCGGTGCATATTACCAGGATACCTGCCCCTTTAGGTCCTTGAAAGTATTTTTTTGTCATTTTTCCCCACTTAAAGATCAGTCCTACTCCCTTTTCTACCAGTAGTCATATACTTGTGTTCTCTTAGATCAGTGGTTCTCAATTTTCCTAATGCCACGACCCTTTAATCGTTTCTCATGCTGTGGTGACCCCCAATCATAAAATTATTTTTGTTGCTACTTCATAACTATAATTTTGCTAGTTATGAATCAGGTGACCCCTGTGAAAGGATCATTAGACCCTCAAAGGGGTTGTGACCCACAGGTTGAGAAGAACCACTGTCCTAGATGTTTCGGCTCTCTATTTGTGTTAGTCTGGGTAGACTAGAGAAACAAATCCATAGAAATTTGTGTGTATAAGAGAGAATTTTATATAAAGGGTAAATTAAACATTAAGAAAGCATCCCAACCCAGTTCAGTCCAAGCTAATAAGTCTGATATTAGCCCATATGTCTGATGCCAATCTATAAAGTCCTCTTCAGACTCAGGAAATAACATGCAGTGACGCCGAATGCAGGACAGTCACAGGCCAATGGGTAGAAAGTCTTTGGATCCAGTTGCGGTGTAAGCATCTCAGCATTGGCAGGGATCTCTGTGTGGCTTCTCTGGCTTCAGAGGTCTGGTTGCAATTGGATAAGTCCATGTGGCTTTTCCAGCTCAGGGCCTTAGCATACTTCCATGTGTCTTGTCAGCTGCAGTGTCTCCCAGGGAGTGAGCCAAGAGAGAGAAGTGTCTCCCACCTCCAAGGAAGAAATATAGGATTTCCCAGAATTCTCAGGAGAAGGCCATGCCCACACAGAGGCCTCATTGACTATGATCTGATTGACAGACTACACTTCACCCCTACACTCTTAATCCTCAAATTGACAATCGATTATATAACTACCACACTATTCCCTCTCCTGACCTAACTTTCCAATCAATATCCCTCATCCCTCTGATAGGGATGCCTATTTGTCCTTGTCTTACCTTTGCATGGTAACCACAAAATGGTCAACATCCCTTCCCTCTCGACAATTTGATCCCAGCTGACATAAGGAAACCTCCGTCAAAGTGACCTTCAAGAAACATACTTAGACGGGATGGTGTATGGTTCATTGGCACCAGTCAGGATCTGTACCAGTAGTCAGGCGACTCTAACAGCAGACTGGCCGCCCTGCAATTCTGAGCTGGTGCTCATCCTGTTGCTTGTCCCTACAGATTGTTCCTTTTGTGATTTGACGAACTTCACTTAGCATAATGTTTTCCAGATTCCTTCACATCTTAGAAGTGTTTCATAGTTTCATTACTGTTGTTTTTAGGGATGTGTAGTATTCCATTATGTATATATACACCAGAGTTTCTTTTTTTTTTATCCAATTATCTACTGATGGGAATTTAGGCTGTTTACAAATTCTTGCTCTTGTGAACTGTGCTGCAATGAATATGGGGTGCATACTTCTGTTTGTGATGTTTCTTATTTCTTTGGGGTATATGCCCAGTAATAGAATTGCTGTATGGGTCATAAAATATTTCAATTGCCATCTATTTTAGGAATTGCTACATCACTTTCCATAGTGGTTGTACATGTTTACAAGCCCACCAGCAGTGGATAGAGTTCCAATCTCTCCTCCATACCCTCACCAGCATTTGGTGTTCTCAGATTTTAAAAATTGAGCTACAGTTATGGGTGTTAGATGGTATCTCATGGTTGTCTTGACGTGCATTTCCCAGATGGCTAGTGAACAACAACAGTTCCTCATGTGATTGTTAGCCATTTGGGGTCATCCTTTGTGAATTGTCTGTTCAGGTCCTTTCCCAATCTTTTGAAATTCAGATGTTCAGAAGTGTATTTAATATTCAGTACAGTTTACCTTTTTAAGATGTATAATTTAATGAACTTTGACAAATGCATCTTTTTGTGTAATGACTACTATAGTAGACAGGATAGGATGTTTTTGTCACCTCCTTCAATTAGTTCCACGTGTTTGTGTTAGGCTGGGTTCTCAAGAGAAGCAAAACCAGTAATCTTTTACACACACACACACACACACACACACACATTTATATCAAGAACATGTATCACATAATTGTAGAAGGTAAATCCAGTCCAAATCAAGTCTATGGATCAGATGTTAAGCAGGAGACTTAAATGGTCAGACATAACTCTAGGGACTGGTAAATCAGTAAGCAGAAAGATGAACCAGAAAGCAAGAAGTTAAAGCAAGAAGGCTGTGGATGCACAGATGGATGAATTCAAGGTTGGCAGGTCAGATAGTGAACTACTCTTGGTTCCCAGGATCGACAGGCAATGTAGCAGTCCATTGGTTCAAGTCCAAAGAACCAGCAAGAAACAAGCACGCTTCCCCATAGTGTTCACTAAAAGGAGTTAGGCCACACTCCTAAGGAATCTTCTTTCAGTAAGGGGGTTATACTTCATCCTAATTTTTTTTTTATAACTGATTGGCTGCTCACAGCAGATCCCATTATGGTAGTGATTACATTGTGGTACCTAGCTTCATGGGATTTTACTGGGCCTTAGCTGCCAAACCACTGAGAATACTGAGCTAGCCACAGTGACACAAAACCTAACTCAACACCATCCTTAACAATCATTGTTCTGATTCTGTCCCAACAATTTTGTCTTTCCAGAATGTCATAGAGAGAGAATTTACAATATGTAGCTTTTTGTGTGTCTGGCTTCTGCCATTCAGCATAATCTCAGTTTGCTTCTTTCAGGTTTAGTTGGTACTCAATTGAACCAAGGTTTATCTATTCCTCTGTTGATTGAATTGTTTCCAGCTTTTGATGAGCTGCGTGGTCATGTATTTTCATTTCTCCTAACTAGTCTGGGGTGTTGCTTGGCTTTGTAAATTTGAGCTTACTGGGTTGTTCAATATATTTACATTTCTCAAAAACTTCCAAAATATTTTCCAAAGTAGTTGTAACTGTAAGTGACTTCTAAGAAGCTAATTGTAGTAGTATAGTTAGCTTAGCCCACCACTACTCCTTGCCCTTTGTGTTTATGTAAATTTGTCTTCATTTTGAAACAACCAACCCAACCCCTACTCAACAAATTCTTCATCACAGTTACTTTCACTGCTCATTCTTGTACCTTTTAAGTCACTGGAAGGGCTCTCATCCTATTCTTGCAGTAGACAAAACCAAATCCATTGTCATTAATTCAATTCTGACTCATAGGGACCCTATATAGGGTATGTAAGCTGTAAATCATCACGGAAGGAAACAGCCTTAATCTTCCAACCTTGGAGTGGACCTGCAGGCTAGTAGGCCAATGCCTAGTCCATTACACCACGGGGGGGGGGTACTTTAAAAAGTAAGGCTAATTAAGAAATGGATCTGACTAACCTGTAATTAGACTTAAAGACATACTTAGTAATGGATCTTGTTTGTAACCAGGGACTGCTTGTGTTTATCAAAGTGTATGTAGCTGAGGGAGCCCCCATTCAGCCCCGATCTACTTTTATTTCGTATCCACTTTTAACAAGTGTGATTAGCAAATAGTTCCAGTCCACAGTGGGTTGGAAACAGAAAATTTGAAGGCCTCATGAGTAGGTTGTGAGCAGTACTGGAAGTAGCCCAAAATGATAGATACCTTAGGTAATAATTACTGATTTTTAAAAAGGGTAGGGAGTTCACAGGAGTGAAATTTTTCTGTAAGTTCCATCTGATGAATTCCCAAAATTGCCTGCATATTAGAATCAGGTGAGGATCTTTTAAAAATTCTAAAGCCCAGCCACCAGTAAAATCACAAATAGAAGGATGGAACGCAGACAAAAGTTTTTTTTATACTGGTGATTCTATTCAAACAACCTTGGGAACCACATATTTGAAACTTGGAGCCAGGTGACCTTATGGCCACTGACTACCTGCTTTGGGCAAGCTCCTGCCTTTGGTTGCGTGTTCTCTTGTGATAACTGGAGAGACTTGATAGGTGATCTGCAAGATGATCTTGCCTTTTAAAACTAGAGGCTCCACCTTTCATTAGCCTGCTAATAGTTATACTTTGGAGACCTCATTTCCCAAGGATTTTTGCTCTCTCTGAATGACTAGTTTTAAATTCCCTTGAGGTGGATTTTGTTGACATGATGACATTTTGTTCTATATACTTAATAATAAGACAGTTATGCTGCCTTCTTTTAAAAAACAACAAAAAACAACCATGGTATTTTCTCTGTGTTGCTAAAGACAGTTTGAGCGAGCATATGGAGTAGATTTTTGATTACTGGGAGTGAATTTATTTGATAAGCCTGAAGTAGAGGGGAGGGAAGCCCCGAATGCAATGCTTCTTCAAAAGAATTCTGCTTTGTATAACAGTTGTGAAGCTTATCAGCTATTTTCAGAGCTTGTTGAAAGAGCTAAGGCATATAAGTTATATTTTCAAAATATTGCTATTTGTGCCAAAAGGAAGCATAGCTTCTTAGAGAGTGTTCAAAGCCGTTCAGATTCCATCCAGGTTGCCGTCTTTCACATGAGCTCATCCTGGTACGTACACAACAGGTTCCCATTCACACGTGTTGTAGTTTGAACCTACTTGCTTTCGTCTCATTCAAAATGGTCCTTTTGGAGAATTCATATTTGCCTGCTATATATACTCAGCAAGCTCCAGCATTTTAAAATTTTATAGCTCGAGCTGTATAAGATAGGAGCCCTGGTAGCATAGTGGTTTCTGTGCTCAGGTGCTAAACATAGAGTCAGCAATTCAAAACCACCAGCAGCTCCATGGACGAAAGATGAATCATTCTACTCTTGTAATGATTCATAGTCTTGGAAACCCACAGAGGTAGTTCTACCCTGACGTAAAGAGTTGCTGTGAGTTAAAATTGACTCGAAGGCAGTTAAGTTTTATTTTATGTGGTATAAATTTATCTTTACTTGGAAGGAAAACCAACATTTGGAGTGCATGTTTTAAAAAATATATTTAATTTTTTGGTAAAAAGACAAGCTATCTACACTTGTAAAGAGTTCTATTCTCAGAAACCTGCAGAGATAGTTCTATCCTGTTCTGTGGGAGCGCCACTTAATGGCCGTGAGTTGGGATTTGATTTTTATTTACATAAATTAACATATTTGTATAAAAATAAAACCATTAAAAATGTTATGGTTATTGCTGTCAAAATTCAAAAAGCACAACTTCTTTGAGTCACCTGGAATTTCTTGTAGAAACCTTGTTTTCTGAATTGTGTCACTGACTGGCTATAGTGAGTAGTATCAAGAGGTATCTTGGAGCTAATTCACCTTTGTGGAGAACTTTTTATTTCTTTTCAAAGAAGATATAGACATGGCAGTGATCCATAACTGCACCCATATATATGAAAGTTAGTGAAGCAATTAATCCTTTGAATTCCTTCAATGACATGCAAGTGGTAGGGTGCAGTGTTTCACAGAAAGAATTCTTTGTATCGTAGTTGTGAAACTTACCAGCTATTATCAGAACATGTTGAAGGAGCATATAGGTTATATTTTACCAAGTTAGGAAGTGGCCTCACGGAGGATATTAAGAGCTGCATGAATTCTGTAAAGTTGCTGTGGTGTTTGGAATGGGGCTCCTGCTGGCGCAACAGGTTCCCTCCATTACCCACATGTTAATGGCTTGACCAATTAGCTTTAGTCTCAGCCAGAATACTGAGTTGGAGTGGGAATTCACAATTGCTTACTGCACTGATACTTTAGAAATGTGCTCTCTGTATCTTTTTCTAGTATATGTAGCTTACCTTGTCTACTGTTGTCAAGTTTTGAAACCATGTACTTCAAAGAGATATGATATCATCTATGAATACATTGCCAAGTTTTTCCTATCTCCCTCCCTATTGTTACTGGTTGAATTATAGGAAAACTTGCTAATAAAGACCCTTGGTGTAGTCCTGTAGTGTCCTTATGAGTCAGCATTGACTCACAGCAGGGAGGAAGCGAAGGGGGAGGGGGAGAAGCAGCAACAGCAGTAGCAGTAGGAGAGATTAGTGGGTTGTGCATTGCAAGGTGAACAATTTGAACCCACCAGGCACTCCGAGATTTCTGCTCCTATAGAATTGTAGCCTTGGAAACTCAAAGGGGCAGTTCTAATTTGTCTTTATAGGGTCACTATGAATCAGAATCTGATTCTGTGGTAGAGATTTTAGGTATCATTTAAAGAACGTTGGTAGAGCAATGGTTAAGCACTCAGCTCCTATATGAAAAGTTGATGTTTGAACTCATCTTGAGACTCTTGAGAAGAAAAAGCTGGTTGTTTATATTGTAAAGATTAAATCCTAGGAACCCAAATGAGGCAGATCTACTCTGTTACATGGGGTAGCTAGCTGGGAGTAAAGGGCCTGACCATGCTTGACAACCCCAGGCATCATTCTTAAAAGTAAACTTCAATTACAAGTTGACCTTCCTTTTTTCTTTTCCCCCTTTCCTCTTCTGTCTTAGATTCTAACATCCACAGAAAGTTTGTTTTTGTTATTTTAACATTAAAGCATTTTCTATGTTACCAGTTTCTATTTTTGTTTTAAACTCATTTGAAAGGCATTAATGGAAGCAATCCCGTTAAAATGGGTCTCTGATTTTTAGTCATCTGGAATATAGAAATTAGCATTGGACCTAATTTCTTGGTTTTAGACTTTATTCTTATTGATACGGGGGGGGGGGGTGCTTATTTCACAAACCTATAATATTTACAAGAGTGCTGTGTCACGGTTTATCATGGTAGTGCGCTCTTTAGACACATGGTTTCTTTTAGAACATGAAACAATATGCTGATTCCTGAATAGACATTAAAATAACAAGCCTCAGAGCCAAATTTTTTAACGGTGAAATTTGAAAAATGCGCCCTTTTAAGAAGCAGTCTTCAGTTGTAGTTACAGCAGCTGAGTTTCTTGATAAGAAATTGTGCAGTGGAAAAGATTCAACACCTACATGACACATGGTTTGTTAACTTTGAAACGGTGCAAGTTATTTGTTGTCTTTAGAATATTTTAAAAATGGAATTCTAGAATTGGAACATAGACTTCTTCCCTTTCAGATGGGACAGTACCTAAACCATTTCTTGCCTATTTAAAAGCTATCCCGAGAAAATTGATTCTGTTACCCCTCTTAGGATCTTATACCAATACTTACCTCGTCAGGAAATTCTCGGGAATTTAATAACACAAAAAGTTATGTTTCCTATCATACTGAAGAATGGGAGGAGTGCTACTTCGTTAGCATTCCACTCACTAAAACTGAAACATTTGCTAATGGAGTCTCCTGGGGCACCATTCATGTTCCTGTAAGGGCATATGGACCTGAAGCTATCCTTGTAAACAGCAGAGACGGATAGAAATACCTTAAAAAACTCTTTGTTTTGAACATAACACTATACATTGTTTGGAGGAAAAGTTCTGGTCTTTTTAAAAAAATTCTTTTGTAGATAGAAAGTACAAAATTTTCTGTTTTTAGAATTACTCATCAGAAGTTAAGTAGATATCAGCTGTCTAATATTTAAAACGAACCTTTGTCGGTTTCATTTCAGAGATAGTATGGTATTGGATTTTTACGTAGAAAGTTGATTTGTTTTGCAGGAGCCAGTTAAATAGTTTTGTTAGAGGACTTCAGACATGGTTTCCATAACCTTCTGGCTATCTAGTATTTACTCTAAGAAATGTGTTGTCTACCTGTCCAAAACTTCAGGAAGCTTGGTTCAAGTGCCTGAGCTCTTAACTCATATCTGTTTTTTCAATTAGAAGAGATGCATGATGGTCCTCTAGGCAAGTTCTGCTTCTGACCTGTCTGAGTCATTTTTATGGTGTTGTTGGCTCTGGAAACTTAGCTGGAGATGTAGTTATTAGGTGTTGTCAAATCCATGTTGACTCATAGTGACCCTCATGACCTGTACCATAGAATTTTCTTGGTTCTAATCATTATAGAAGCAGATACCAGGTTCTTTTTCCTGCAGAGTGACTGGGTGGGTTCAAACCACCAGTCTTTGGGCTAAGCACATTAGCAGCTGAGTGCTTAACTATTTGTGGCACCACCTGAAGATAGATCATAGATACTCATTGGACAATACTAATCTATTTTATGCCTCATCTAATTTTGTCATTTGTAACTTTCTCCACCAGTTTTGCTAGCTCTTCTAATTTTCCAGGTAATTATTTTCTTACTGATGTATAATTTCTGCCATTATTTTTAGTGTAATTTTTTAAATTGTGGCAAAATATGCTCAACAAAACATTCTCCAATTCAACAACTTCTACATCTGTAATTCAGTGCCATTGATTATATTCGTTGTGCTGTGCAACCATTATTGATATCCTTTTCCAAATTTTTCCACTACCATTAACATAAACTCCATGCCCCCTAAGCAAAAACTCTTCCTCCTTCACCCATGGTAACAACCATTGGTCAACTTGGGTTTCTTGTTTTAAGTAGTTTTCTTTCACAAAACATATACTTCTATAGTTAAGTCACTTTAAGAAGAGTCAGTTCTCGTGCTGCCTCCCTCTCTGGCATTCATTATTTGCTCCCCAATTCCCCTCAGATCTTCTCCTCCCATAACCACTGCCTCAGTTGTCTCTGTGCTTCCACTCCTTCTGTGCTCCATAGACTGACACCTAACAGAAACAAAAACAAAATGAAACAAGAAAATAATAATACAAAAATAAAGAATAAAAAAGAAAAGGCCACCAGCAATATTAAAAAAGTCAGAGAAGAAATTTCTGTTGTGAAATAAGTGAGAAATATTTAAGCCTAGAGCAAATACAGGTTGGGTCAAGTTGGTCAACTGTCCAAGTATCATATCATGGTTCAATCCACAGTAATCAGAGTTACAATTATCTCTGATAGTAAAGCTATTTGAGTTCCTAGCCTGTTACCAGAGGGGATCTGTCAGAGACTTAATCTGACTAGATACTCTGCAGATGGATTTTGGGCTGCCACTGTCCCTCCATAACCTTCTACTTATTGGGTGTTCACAATTTTAAGCTCTGATACTTTTCCTTCATCATCTTTGAATTTTGTTATTGTCATTTTGGATAGCATAGGCCTACATGTTCGATATGGACTTAGTTGAAGCCTCACTTAGATGGCTGCTTGTTTGAATATAAGCTTTTAAGACCCCAGAGACTATTCCACTTGTTAGCAGGGCATTGTCTGCTGTCTTCACCATGCTTTGCTATAGCATCCTTATCTTCAGCAGTCTCTTCATGAAGGGGGAGTATAGAGTAGGCCCATGTTATCAGAACTAACTGTTCTTGAATTGGAGCTAAAGTAGGAGCCCAGAATCCATATGTTGGTCATGAGTTATGAACTCTGGTTTACTTTGGTAGTCATACAAAAACCAAAACTAACAAGAACAATAACAGCAACAAAACTCAAAAAAACAAAGAAAAACAAACAAAAAAGATAACATTTTAATCACACACACACCTCCCCCCCCCTCGGGATATAACAAGATTGCATTGATAACATAAAGAATTTATCCAGTTTCTGCCTATTCTCAAATAATTCTCCTTGTTAGATACTTTATCTTCCAGTCACTAGAAAGTTTGAGAATTCGTAAATGCCAGCCTAATTGGCTTGGTATAACCACAAACTTTTGATGAACTTGATGTGGCCACAAATTTTTGTTGTTCATAGAAATGAGTTCATATGCGTATGTGGTGTGCACACTCATGCAGCCTGGTGGCATAGCGGGTTACATACTGGGCTTTTAACCATAAAAGCAGTTTCAAACCACCAGGTGCTCCACTGGAGAAAGAGGAAATTTTCTACTGTAGAGTTACAGTTTCAGAAACCCACAGAATTCTACCCTGCCCATGGTGGGGGAGAGGGGGCATAAATCAGAATTTACTCTGGCAGTGTGTATGATGAATGTGTGTGTATGTATATGTATGTATGTACATGTAGATTAACTGAAATTTTTTGCATTCTCGTTTGGCAGTTCTTTTACTTATGGGCAAAATAATGAATTTCAGTTTAGATTGACTATTTTCCAGTTTCAGAATTGGTGGATTCTGAATTAGTGAATTTTAAGATGTTTTTAATATGCCAAATGAGAATGCAGTAAGTGCTTATGGAAATCCATAGATTTTCATGAAGTGTGCCAAATTTGACTCTCTTTGGCTTGGTAACTCCTTAAATTTGTTGCCCTGTCTCTGTGTGTGTCATTTCTTCTAAGTAACAGTAAACCAGTTGCTGTCAGACTGATTCCAATGGGCCTATCAGCATAAAAGAGTAAGGTTTCAATGGCTGATGTTTTGGAAGTAGACAGCCAAGCCTTTCTGCTGGGACCTCTAGGTAGACTTGGCAGCCCTCCCAAGTTTTGCTTAGTAGCTTAGTGCATTAGCTTTTGCACCATCCACAGACCCCATTTTCCCCCAAGGCGTTGGCTATTTTCTCCTTACCTACCTCTCCTTCCTTATCTTTCAGAATGCAGTATCAGAAAAACAGTTCCTGCTTGTAGCTGAGTGAAGGTTATGTAGGGTAAGAAGCATTAACTGCGTCCCCTCATCCTGGGCTACAGAAGTAGTCAACGAGTATTGTTTTCCCTTTGGGTTGGAGTAAACATTTGTTGGCATAAAAAATTGGTGAGGCTTCCTATAGCCTTCTGAAGTTTAAGAAGCGTTCAGGTTTTTAGATATATGTTAAAGAGCTCTAAATCACCTAGTGTTCAGTCTTATCAGTAGAGAAACAAAGCATACAATCAAATACAGATATTTACATTAATGTACACCATTTTAAATATAATACACCTTTAAGAAGAATGATGTGGGGATGATATCTGACCTCCTCTAACTCCTCAGAGGGGCAGAGAACTCCACATCAGCACCAGCACAAGGCCGATTCCTATGAGGTTGAGGTCAGACATGCCTGTACCATTCACCTTCCTTTCTAATTCTCACACTGCCTGTCCTCCTCC
Organism: Echinops telfairi; assembly: GCF_000313985.2. NCBI lineage: Eukaryota > Metazoa > Chordata > Mammalia > Afrosoricida > Tenrecidae > Echinops > Echinops telfairi. The sequence goes on along the minus strand of NW_022111373.1, from coordinate 42,989,337 downwards.
CACCCTTACCCCACCCCCAACACCCTTTTCTAGTGTGTGGGCTGGGTTTCATAATTCACTGCAATGCCCACACAGAACTCACAGACCACACTCAAAATTATGGGATTATTAAGAAATCTAACACATTACACGTGCTCGGATAAAATTATTCAGATAGGACAGCCACTTAGCCATGTCGGAAGGCTGGCCTCTCTCTGGTCTTTGGCCTCCCTGCTGGACAAGCCCTTGGAATCTGCCTTGCTGGAGTAATGTTACAAAGCTCTTTAAAGCTGTCAATAAATGCCCAGAGAGCACACCACTCTGTCAGGGACTCAGCCTGAAGGTACTCAATTCTAGCTGTTCTATCTCCATGAGTCAGCAAACATAGCTAACTCATAATTAAGTGCCTGGAGGCACACAGCCCAGTCCTGAAGCCAGCCTCCTGGAACTGCTAGGAACTCAGCGGGACTGTGGGACTGGGAAGTCCATCGTGTCTCTTGCCCTGACTCTAGCTTCTGCTGCTGCTCCTCTGTCACTGGTGTCAAAGCTATATCCTTGATCAAGGAAGTTCAATGCACAGGTGATTCAGGGTCCGAAGAATGCGCTCCATTATTTGCTCTGCTTTCTTGCTAGTAATGAGATATCCTACCTTCCTACTTCTGAAACGGCTTGTTTTATACGTAGCAGGATGGCAATCACAAGGAACTCTGTTAAAAATCATTCTCAGCTGAGTCTTCCAAATCTGTCAACATCTTTCCCTACCATCTCCTTTGCAGCCCCACCAGGGAACAATCACTTGTAGTTACAAGGGATATGATAAAAGAGTCCAGTTAAATAATTCACTGCACGGCACACTCATTCAGCACGTATCAACTATCTTGTTATCTGACATTTCACGTTTACAAATATACAAAAAAGAATCTGTTGGACTATTTTGTGCATCAGTGACATATGTCTAGCACTAATGAATTCTGAGGTGTGAGGCAAGCTTAACACATGATTAATGCAATGTGCCAACTTGGCTGGGCCATGATTCTTAGTAGTTTGGCAGTTATGTAATAATATAGTTTGGCAGTCAGGTAATGATACAGTGATCCTCCATTTTATGATTGGATGCCATGCTGCATGTTTTTTCTTCTTATAGTACTGCTTTTTTGAAAGTGATCTGGTCTTTGGAATCTAATTGTGTTGATAAATGCAGAGTGGTATATCATAATGCTATTCCCTGTAGAAGGTTAAAGGAATTTGATAATCTGATGGCCTTAAATTGAAATAAGAAATTAGAAAAATGTGCAGTGTATAGTGTCGTATCTGATAACATCTTTATCAGTGTCAATTGTTTATTTTGTTGGAAAGTGTAGCATGCAAATGAAGAGATAAGTCCTGTTCTTTCCCAATAGCTTTCTATTTATTTTTATTTTAAATTAATGGCCAGACTTCAGAATATCCTTCAATTAGGAAATGAATGTTTGCTTTATGAAAGGTTCATAAGAGTTCCCTAAAATGTTGTCTTTTCAAGATAGTTTTCATATAAGAAAGTCAAATATTACCTGATAGCATTTTGGTTAGCAATATGAGATATATTAAACATCATCTACTTCCAATAGAAAATTGCTGTGCGAGGGGTGGTCTCTCTGAGCTTCCACAATGGCGTCCCGTGACCAGGGCCAGAAAGTGCAGAAGGTGGTGGTGTAGCCCATCAACCTCATCTTCAGATATTTGCAGAACAGATCCAAGATGCAGGTGTGGCTAATGAGCAAGTGAATATACGGATAGAGAGCTGTCTCATAGGCTTTGATGAGCATATGAACCTTGTCTTAGATGCTGCAGAAGAGATTCATTTCAAAACAAAGTCAAGAAAACAACTAGGACGGATCATGCTAAAAGGAACTCTCATTACTCTGCCACAAAGTGTGTCCATCTAGAAACCAGATCATTGAAGTGAGAACCTGAGGGCAAGAGCTCCCCCACTCCCATCTTTTTAAGTGTTCATTGTTGTGAATATAGTCCGAGAACATGTGCTCTCACTGTTTTCATTACCCCTAACTGAACCACAACAAATGGCCTCCGTGGGATTGTTTTTATTAAAAAATAAATCACCTCGAAATAAAGTTTGTTTTCTTCAGAAATGACATTGATACTACAACTCACTTAGACAAATATTTCCCAAAATTTGATTTATCTGCAACTTAACTTGGCTGTTTTTGTGTTCCTGCTCAGTGATGTTTTCAAGTTATGTGATGTGATAATTGTAATGAACAAAACCAGTCGTTACTTTGAAATGTCCTTCTGCTTATTAGGCTGTCCCAAGGTAGAATGTCTTAGCTATTGCAAAAAATTTTTTTTAAATTATTGGTATGTTTTATGTAAGTAGCTGAATAAAAGGCCATCAGATATTTTACGTACTGTATATCTTTAATATTAAAAGTTACATGATTTGTTGGATTCAGGATGAAATTTTATACCACTCAGTTGTTTAGTGTAAATGATTTGTTGTTGATTGGGAGAAACCACCTTAAGATTCCTCCCTACCTCAAAAACATTTTTTAAGTGTAAACTGAATTCCCTCCCCTCCTCCCAGAAGTAGATCAACTTTTATTATTTACCTTTAAACACAATTACCAAGGAATATAAGTGTGAAGAGCTGAGCACTTAAATTATGATGAAAAATATAATGACTTTAGTTTTCAAGTTGGAAACGCTTTGTGGAGTTTAATACTTTAATGAAAACTAAGCATGTTATTTTAATTTACTTAGTGCTGAGATCTGTATTGTAATTCACTTAATATTGCACCAAGGAATGAACTTTTCATAATTGATTATAGCCCTACATTTGCAAACACATTGTTTTCTCTTTGTTTCACCATCTGAACTTTTAAGCAGTACTTCAGATCTTTGCTAACCTGCCTTTGAGTTGTCAAAGGTACGGCTTTGCTGAAGATTCTGGGCATTGCACTTTTCTAATCTGTGTATTTTTTTGGTTTGTTTGTTTTTACTTTTAGGCGAGAGTAGATTGGTGCCTAAAATGGAAGTAGATATTAATGGAGAGTCCAGAAATACACTGGCCACCCTGCCCTTACCTGTGGCTGAGGCTAACTCACCGGGAAAGGCAGAGGCCGAAAAGCCCCGCTGCTCCAGCACACCGTGCTCACCGATGCGTCGGACTGTGTCAGGCTACCAGATCCTCCACATGGACTCTAACTATTTGGTTGGCTTCACCACTGGTGAGGAACTCCTGAAATTAGCGCAGAAGTGCACCGGAGGTGAAGAGAGTAAGGGAGAAGCCATGCCTTCCTTGCGGTCCAAACAGCTGGATGCAGGACTAGCACGTTCCTCTCGTTTGTATAAAACCAGAAGTAGGTACTACCAGCCATACGAAATTCCAGCGGTCAATGGCAGGAGGCGAAGGCGCATGCCCAGCTCAGGAGACAAGTGCACTAAATCTTTACCTTATGAACCTTATAAAGCCCTCCACGGGCCTCTGCCTCTTTGTCTGCTTAAAGGTAAGAGGGCTCACTCCAAATCCCTGGACTACCTCAATCTAGACAAAATGAACATCAAGGAGCCAGCTGACACAGAAGTGCTACAGTACCAGCTTCAACACCTAACCCTTAGAGGGGACCGTGTGTTTGCTAGGAATAATACATGAATGACTTGGCAGAGTTTAAACCAATTTAGGTCAGCCTACACTTGGCTAGAAAATCCACTGCAGTACTCTGTACATGACTCTTCACATTATAGATGGTTATATCAGCTAAGTGTTCCTGGAACATAAAAATTGTTTGAATCAAATTTTGAATACAGAAATGAAGTCACAGGTACTTGGGGGAAATCATTTTAGAGCACGGAACTACAAAGAAAACAGAACGTTGACCATTAGTTTGTATAGCTTTTTAGCTAGGGACAAGGCTGTGGTACACTAATATGTCTTTATGGTTCAGGCACTCAAATTGGGAATGTTAATTGCTTGGTTGTTGCTGACTTGGTATGATTCATTAGAAATTTATATCTTAAGTACTCAAGTACTTCTTTAATCTCTGTATTTTACTATAAAATGTATGTAATGATTTGTTTTATGAAATTGACAACTTGAACATTGCTGAATTGGACCACTTTTTATTTTTAAATATTGAGTTTAAATATTTTATAACTGGTTTTGCACTGAAAAAATTAACATTTCAGATTGACAAGATAATAATCTTTCTTCACTTGCCTCAATATTATTGAGCAATGAATTTTTTTATTTCCGCATGGAAAGTTATCGATCTTCTCTATGGTTGTAAAATATTTCTTTATAGCATTATTAAAGTGTGTCTTAATAAATTAAATTTGGGATACAAAGTATTTATTTTACAATGATTGGGGGGATGGGGGAAGCTTTTCCAGAAAGTTTCCAACATGAAGTTTTCATAAGTTGGGAAAAGTTTCCTTAGTGCTTATTTTCTAATTTAAAATTCATCTGGAACTTTAATATGGAAAGGATTCTCTTAACTGGATTATAGGCATAATACTGTTTGCATCTGGATGTTCTGTAAATGAAAGGAATTTTAGTAGATGAACTCATGGTTTCTACTATCGAATGCTTAAAGTATGAAATGTTACCATTCAGCATGACATCGGGCCATTCCCGTTTCATTTCTGTACAAGCACTCGTTGAAATTCCAGTTTTTAGGATTAGTATATGAGCCTAAAGTGCTTCTACAGTTTTAATGGGTTAATCCTGGATTACTTAAACATTTATGTCAATTGCACTGGTTTAATTTGTTGCTAAAGGACCAATGCCCTGGCTTTAGTAACAAATACAGCTTAACTATTGAATATATTTTGAGGGGGAAGATGTATGTAACTTACATTTTGTAAAAGTTTCTATTTTTCTTTTTTGACTCTTGAAGGTGCAATTTATTACTGAATTGTTTCTGGCAGCATAAAATTGTTCATCTAAATTTTTCTGCTGGGAGCTGTGAGTTTCTTAGGTATTAACAGACTTGCTTATGAAATAAGAACACCTTTTAATTAAAGAGTGGGTCATTTCTTGGTGTAATTGTGACTTTTCTTTAGCCAGAATGAATGACAAACTCCATTTAGAGCAGAATAAGTATTAGAAAATCCTAGGAACTCTCTTAATCAACATTTATTATACTTTCCTTGAGATACATTGGCCCCTTATTTTCGAGTTGATCAGATTTCTTGATGGGCTAGAAATTTTTGGCCGTTGTATATTTGAGCGTAAATTGCACCTTTGTAACATAGTGTTTTGACAAATGATCACTAAGATTAACTATATCTATACATTAGTTTGACAAGAAATAGAATCCTGTCAGATGCCAAAGAGTTGGGATTTTTACGTTTAAGGTTTAAACACCATTATTTATTGATGATTTACCCTGTGGAATTGTATTATTTCTAACTGAAATAAAAGGGTGATGTAAACTCACTTTGTTGTGTGGTGCTTTAACCAGGAGCCATTGTCTAGATACTGCTCTCAAGATTTCCGTCTCAGGACTCGTGGTGGTGGCGATTCTGTGCTGACGATTTGACTCAGACTCAGAGCAACCCTAGGGGCTCAGTAGACAAGTGCTTGGCTGCTAACTGAAGGGTCAGCATTCAGACCCACTTAGCTGCTCCGTGGAAGAGAAGATGTGATGATCTGTTCCTGAAAAGATGACAACTTGGGAAGCCCTATGGGCCATTCTATTCTGTTTTAGGGTCCCTAGGAGTCACATGTTTTAAAATCTTCAGTCGTGTGCTCATTGGCATTTTTAAGGCCAAGGATGTAATCATGGTAGTGATATATACTAAGTCTGTTAAACACGCTGTGTGCCCATGAGACTGCCTATAAAAAGTAGACTAGCCTTGTCATGTTTATGGGACTTTTGTGATAATAAATGAGATTAGAAGTATAGACATGGCCCATTTGTTGTTACCTGCTTAATAAAGATACATAATCTTAAATTGGGGTTCCTGGAAAGAAAGTGACCAACATTATACATCCGTTTTCAAAACGTGTTCGCCGAGGCCTTCATTATTTCAGACTTGCTTTCTCTGTGTTCTGTGGATTCTTGTTCCTACGGTAGGTATTATCCTATCAATGGAGGGATAAACTGGATCTTTTTCAAGTGAGAAAGAAAGCCTAATTTCATCAGCCTTATAATGTGGTTTCGATTTTTTAATGTTTCCACTTATTTTCAATTTAATATTCTTTAATAAACAGGTCACAAGATACCATTACAGGTAGAATATACTTGATATTAGTACTTTCCCTTTTATGCATTGCACATAGCTTTAAAGAAAGGATTTTTTTTTTCTTCACAAAAATGCCTTGTATTAGCCTCTGAGGTGAGTTTTCCTTTCCTCTGACTTCCAGCTGGCTGTATTATGCACCTCTGGCTCCTAGGACTTCAGCCAGCAGTCCACGAAGAAAATGACTGTGGGGAGGGACCTTCCCTGTTTCAGGATGCCCAGAACTCTGAGCTCTGGGCTAGCCTGGCAGCTATTCCAGGTCCATCTATCTAGCCATGTCCTCTGTACCTCATGCCCTCCAGTGCTGGGGTGTAGGTCACCACTCTGCCCTTTTCATGTACTGAAATAATGATCTCAGTATTTGGGATTCAGGAAGGTTTTAGGAAGATTCCGAGTTAACTTTCAAAGGCAAATTGGTCTTGAGATTTTTAAAAAATGAATGCATGTTTACTTATTTTGTCATTTATAAAGGAATATATTTCTAACATACTTTTGTTTGGGGAAGGCTTTGCTTCCAATGTAATTTTTTTTTTTTAAGGGGAATTGGTAAATGACACTGGCCTGAGTGGTTGGTTATCAGAGAAAATTAGAGAAATGTTGAACAATTTGTTGATGGTATAAATGCTCTAGAATATTAGGGGTGGAGTGAGGATGTGCATTAATGTGGAGAGGACAGCAACTATTAAGTAAAATTGTTTTTGAAACAATGTGATTTGATTAGGGAAACAAATTGAAGAGAATGATTATCTTGGAAAGATAATTATACAACTAGATGTGGAGGCTGTTAGCACTTACAATGCTGTGCTTGGCTTGGTGATGTGCTTCTTCAGGTAAGAATTATGAAAGACTTCTTTAATAGCTCACATTAGAAAAGAGTTAAGATGTGTTTTTCCCTGTTCCCTCCTGCCCTGGCTGCATAGGACAATACTAGAAGTATATCAAAAGAAGAATGGATTTAATTTGCTATTTGGAGTTTGCTGAGGCTCTAGGACATCTTTGTATTCCAACCGGGAAGGATGTTGAATTCGCAGTGTTGTCATGGTGAAATGACCTTGGCCAAGGCTTTGTTAAATGATTTTTAAATAAAAGAAGAAAAGTCTGAAGCCAGATTTCCCGAACTTTCTCACTCCTGATCTTGGGGTTATGTTTGATGTACAGGTTGATGGGAGAACACTGGATGAGAGAGGGGGACTTTTGAAACAGGATCACAGCACCTCCAGAAATAGAACGGTAACGCACAGTCTGTGGAAAGAACTTTGAGATCAGTGGAGTTGTGGAATGGTTGGCAGCCCTTTTCAAGTTCCTCCTGAGATAGGGTTCTTGCCGCGTGTCTGTGGGAAGAGGAGAGAGCTTGGGGCTCATGATGTTGACCTTTAGTTTGCTTAAGTAGGAACTTTGTTCTTCACCAAACTTTTATGTGAAAGTTAAACATGGAAATAGATATTTGGGGATGTTTTTAATCTCTGAACCCTAGCCAGTGGTTCAGTGAGAGAAAGAAACTTAGGTGATAATTTCTTCAACTGTGTGCCAGGTCCTGTAATAAGTCATGGGAATACGAGATGAGTAACATACAACATCCTCCAGTTCAGAACAATTAGCTTTTCAAATAGAGTGGTTTTGATAAAAACAGATTTCAATGTGTGTTTGAGTACACAGAGGAGCAAGTTTTTAATTCTGCCTTTAAATATAGGAAAGTCTTCTGTGGGGAAGCTCTGCTTGAGCATGAGGGATGAGGAGGAGTTTGCCAGGTAGGTTAAGTAGTGCGAGACAGATGGCAAACCCTGAGTGTGTGTACCACTGTGCTTCTCAACTATGCATGAAGCAGACATCCTCAATCCATGGGAGCAGTCTCTTACCATCCAGATGTGGCCTCTCTGTCTTTCTTAACCTAGCAACTGAATAAATCTGCCCCACCCTTCTATGGGCTACAGTGTGAATTGAAAAGTTATCTTAACTTTCTTTCAGAAGGAGACCATTCTGAGTGCTAGTAAGCAGAGAGCGAGAGAATGACCCTCACCACCTTTCCCAACAAGGCATATACAAAGCGCCTGCAAGAGTTTAAGATAGAAAACTTCTTTTAGTTCTTTGTTCCGAAAGGACACTTGAAAGCAACGGGATTTGAGTCACGTGAGGATTCTGAAACTGCTGTTTTGATAAGGTATGAATCACCGCGCAGGATTCTTTCATGAAAGGTTAGAGAGATGGAAACACTACCTTCTGAAATGTAGGCCTACATGGAAGATGTGTCAAGAAACAATAACTTCACATTTTGATTGTTTGGTTTAACAATGGTCTCAGATGTTTTTCTTTTACTTACCCTGGTATACTGTGTGCCAGGTCCTGTAATAAGTCATGGGAATATGAGGTGAGTAACATACAACACCCTCCAGTTCAGAACAATTAGCTTTTCAAATAGAGTGGTTTTAATAAAAACAGATTTCATTGTGTGTTTGCGTATACAGAGGAGCAAGTTTTTAATTCTGCCTTTAAATATAGGAAAGTCTTTTGTGGGGAAACTCTGCTTGAGCATGAGGGATGAGGAGGAGTTTGCCAGGTAGGTAGGAGGGTGAGGACCTCCCCGGCAGAAGAAAATCCACAGTGGTATAATGAAACCTAAAACTCAAAAAGACCTTGGAGTTCATCCCTTCTATTCAAACCAGCTGGGACAGAAATGGGCCATATACTTCCTACAAATTTCCAGGAAAACAAACCAAGCTGAACACGACTGAAATTTGACCCACGTTTTCTGGTGAACTTAGCAATGAGTTTTCCAACCATAGTACTTAAACTGCCAAACAATTCTGCAATCCACATTTCTTTTAATCCAATTGCTTTTTTACCTTAAAGTCTTTCCTAGCCTATAAGTGCCTGCCATTCTTTGAAGGTTCAACGCTTACACAGATAACAGTTGCATCTGTGTCTGGAAGGTCAGTACGTTTGGGGGTACCAGGTAACAAGCGTGGGGCCCTACATGGGAACACCACTGGACACTGACCCTGAAGAAGAAGGAAGAAGGTGCTCCCACTACAGAATCCTCTAGAGAAGAGTGAGGAGGAGATCCTGTCAACCCTGTCTCCATGGGTGTCTTTCCCCTCTGTGGCACAAATAGGCCCTGCTCTGGGACACATTCTTCACAAGTTCTGTGTTAAGTTTTGAGGTGAGGGTTTGGGGAGCACATGGCTTGTGAGGCTCTGTGATGTTTGCTCCATTGGGAAGATCTGATGGACCAGCTTGTCAACAACGGTGACCACCCCACAATGCTCCCTCGGGCTTCAGTCAAGCATATGAAAGAACTCTGTTTGGGAGGATGTTTGGGGATAGCTATTTTTTTATCTGAGGTACTTTTTAAAATGCTCCTCTCTCTGTCCCCTTCTCTTTGCTCAAAGGAACTAGGTAGAAATAAAAGATTGAAAAAGCTGAAAGCTTGGGCCTTTATATAAGGTTCCCTAATTTTGTCCATTTTGATTTGTGGTTGAAAGTCTCAGCCACTTTGGCTTTGTGGTTGTTAGATACCATTGAGTCGGTTCTGATCCATAGTGACCCTATTCACAACAGAATGAAACACCGCCCATCCTGCGTCATCCCCACAGTTATTCCTGTTTGAGCCATTGTTGCAAGGCCTTTCTCTCTTTCTCTGACTCTCCACTTAACCAAGCATGATGTCCTCCCTCAGGGACTGATTTCTCTTGACAGCCACCTTGGCTTTACCACTTGGTAAATTACTCATACATAAGTACTCAGCATGAACTTAAGTTTTTTAATTAATTTTTATAAATGCATAAAATCATCCCTATTCCGTAGTTCTTGTGAGAATCAGACATGTCTGTAATATAAACTGTCACAGGGTAGTTGCTGACTAAAGGACAGAGGTCATTGGTAATAACAGAATCTTTGAAGCTCCAGATCTTTTAATTTCTTCACCAGTGTTTTATGAAGGACCCAGTTAGTAAAAGCACGACATTTAGAATATATTTTGGATAAAATACTGCAAGATGTCATGATGTGAATGAGAGGAAGTTTTGCGTGACTATACGTTGCCCCTCTAATTAATAATAGATTCAGTCCGTGTTTTCTGAAGTGGGCTGTTACCATCCCAACGAGTGAATATGACCCATTTGAGTGTGGGACTAGAATATGTATTTTTAAGCTTTCAGGAAAATAATGGCAATGTTTGACTTCATGCAGTAAATGCATATGAGATAGGTAAGTTTATTGGTGATAGCAACCTAGTTGTTTTAAGTTTTTAACTCATGACAAAAAGAATTTGGGCACTACTGACACAATCTTGTATATCTGTTATGGCATAACAATCCTCAATGAATCCAGTTTGTCTTATTGATGTTTTATGTTATTAAATGCTTGAACATGGATTTGAAATTCAGCAGTATTAAAAACTAAGGCCTGTTTTCATTCTGTGTACCTTTACTAGTAATTTCCAGGCCAGTGCAATAATAAATCTTGGCTTCACTTTTTATTTTCTCATTTAAGGACTTGCTGTTAATTTGGATGTAAAGATATCAGAAAAAAAGATAATGCACTCGTCTTGGTAGATTTCTGAGGTTTGCTTCTGCTAGCCATTTCTTGTGTGCTCATGTTTCTCGTTAGGGATTTCTGAGCTGCGCAGTGAATACCCCATTTACAGAATCCATTATTTGTGCTTCAAGTGAGGTGTGTTCTTAGCAAGGGTGTTTAGTCATGTCTTTTAAGAGTGATCCTGTAGAGCTTTCCACTTCTCATCCTGCAGCTCTTTCAGGCAGCCAAATCGGGCAGCCTGCATACTGCTTCTTTTTCAAAAAGGATTTGCAGAGTTCCTTGTCTCGTTCTTTGATCCATGGCATACATACATGCAGAATATGTCTCTTCAGAGGTTGATTTATCTTGCACTAACAGGCAGGCTGTTCTTATAGTCACTTTACTATTAAAAGAAATAACAAAATGGAAACCTAAGACGGTGACATAAAAAAGTGTTCTAGAAAGTGTGTCCTCTGCCCCCACTTTTCTCTTTTATCTACTACTTCCTGTCTCTGCCCTGATCACTCACTCACTGCCATCAAGTCCATGCCTACTCAGAGAGACCCTGCAGCGCAGGGTGGAACTGCCCCTGTGAACGTGCCCAGACTGTAACTGTTGGGGAGCAGAAAGCCCTGTTCTGAGGAGCAGCTGGTGGGTTCAAACTGCGGATTTTTAGATTGCAGCCCGATGTTACAACACCAGGACTCTACTACTACAGATTCTCAGGAGTGTGCTTTATCTCAGCCTTCTCTACGCTGAGGCCAGAGGGTAGAAGGCTCAAGATGATTCAAGGATGTATATGGTTCCCAATTTTGAGAACCAGCCAATATTCATCAAACCAGATGTATCACAGAAACACATATTGCCTACAGCTCTGATTGTAAGAATACATGCTATTTTTGCTTAATAGGAAAGAGAGCCCATTTTCATCATTTCCTTACTCTCTTATAAAGAAGAAAAGGTTGAGGGCTCTTGGTGTTTGTTTTTTAGGCTATGCACCACGACCTTCATGCCTGTATCTCTGGTAGACGTGCTTTGCTGTCATCTCAATGACTGGTCTCATTTCTAGCATGCTTTTGTGTTTAGACTTGCTGTATTTTTGCCGAGGGTAAGTTGAGAACCCAGAGGGAAATTTTTCAATTATTTGTGCTGGAGTTTTTCCGAGCTGCTAAGAATGCCCGTATTTGTTGTCTAGCTACTGTGTAAACTGACTTTGACAAGGACTGTTGGGAATTCAGCTTGTCTTTGCTCTTCATATAGAAATATATTAACCACCTTTTGATGTTTTTTCCCCTAAAACCTCCAGTGACTGGTGCAGCTTACTTTTTCATAGCTTCTGGGAAAAAAAAGTCTTTTTCTGAACAACTAAACAATTCTTCATTCTGTGACAAGTCTTCAAAGCTGCTCTCCCACTTGAGGCTTCGTGAGACATCCACAAGATGGACAAATTGACCAAAAAATTTATTAGTTCCTGCCTGTATTCACAACTCTACCGAATTCTAATAAAAGCAGCAAAAGGAAAGGAAAATTGTGGTGAAGGAGCACTGTGAAGTGTGCTTAGAATGATAGGAATTCTCACTAAACATTTTTTTACCGTAAAGCTTTTCAAACCAATATTCCATTCATACAAATTTAGACATCCAAACAGTTTATTACAGCTCTCTGCTTTATGAATTTACTTAAAAAAATGTACTAGTGGGTCTCTTTATGTGTGGACTACAGAATAACTCTACCTAGCTTTTGCATCCAGTGTACCTGGGAGGTCTTGTGGCCTCTTCTCAAGGGCTGGTGGCCACAGGCGGCATGCCTGATACTCTGTCAGAGTTTTGTTTGGAAATCAGTTACTGTCATAGACTTTTTCCCACCTCTGACTACTGCCTAGATTAAAAGATGTGTTCAGACAGGATATAGTCAGAATCTGTGTGTGCACAGAATGTTTTTGGCTTTAAACCAAATTGGGTGGTGGCGATTTTTAGGTGCCATTGCGTCACCTCTGATCCCTCGTGACCCTATGTACAAGAGAAGGAAACCAAGCCATCATCACCATGGTTATGTCTGAGCCCGTTGAGTAGTAGGTGGCCTTTAAAAATGACAGATAATGGTCAGAAGCCAAATGAGCGGAATGATAAATGAAGGCGAGCACCTCCTCCAAATCACTGCATGAAAAAAGGCATACTTCAATTGGTATTGTGACTTTGGTAGCCATTTTTGAGTTAAATATTTTATGTATGCCCTTTTAAAAAAGAAATGTAATTCAAAGGTATCTTCCTGACAATTTTTATCATTGGTTAGGCAACTCGATAATAGCCACGTGCTTTACTTGATGAACTATTCAAAAGAGAAATGTTAGCATCACTGTTCCAAAGGATCTTCACAAATAAATGAATGCTTTTGCTTTATGTTTGAGGAAAAATGTGGGTAAAAGGTCTCAGCACAATCAGATTAGCCCACGAGTGGGCGTTGTGGGATAATTACCCTAGTTTTGATCAGATTCTTATGCCACTGAGAGTGTGCGAAATGAAAGGAGCAATACAAACTACAGAAACTGAGAAAAGAAATCTAAGTAGGCTCAGTGACACTCACCTCCCTTTTTTATTATCACCTGGTTCAGATTTTAAAATATCTTTCCAATTTCAGACTTCTCAGTTTATTCCACGTTCTCAGTGCTGTGGGCTATATGTGAAAGCACGGTGTCTGTTTATAAACAGGGCTTTTGTAACCATCTCAGAATCTTAAATGACTTGCTATTTCTGTGAAGTCACACACACGTGGCTGCTGAAATATGTAAGAATGAGAACAAGGTGATAGAATCTGGGGCACCTTAAAAACCCAAACTTTTGATTAAATTTATCTCCCATGCAATCTTTTCTTCTCAAGTGTTTGATCAAGCTGAAGTTGGTTTTTGTTGACTAAGGCAATTATTCTGAAACAACTTTAAAATAATGTTGACTACACTGTTTAGCTTGGCACTGCTTGAAATCATTTAGAGAGGGAATCGGAGAGCCCTAGTAAGAATTCTCAGGGTAGGGTGGTGATAGAAAAGCTCCCAGGAAGGAGTAATGTGAATTTAGGAAAGCAGTTGTCTTTGCTTTGCATGCAGTTTTTGCTATTCAGCCTTGCTAAGGTGGGTCAGCACCGAAAGCTACTTGATTGCAAGGAGGCAGATCAATCAGAGACCAAGCAGCAGAAGGTGCAAAAGAAATTGAAAGAGCCCATTGCCTTTGAGTTGATTTCAACTCATAGCAACTTGATAGTGCAGAACTGCCCCACAGAGTTTTCAACACTTTAATCTTTATTTATGGAAGCAGATTGCCACCTCTTTCTCCACGTGACTGGTTCGTGGGTTCCAACTGTCTGAACGTGACTTTTTTTTTTTTTCATTGTGCGGGACATGAACTAAACTTTATCACATAGCACAATGTCTGGTTCAGTAGTTACAATTGTATCTATTTACCCCCCTCCTGAACCTTATTTAAGGTAAAGAAAGGCATTTGTTCACCTTTGACACAAAAGAAAGGACATTTTATCATTTATAATTACCAATGGCATACTCTTGTGGTAATCTACTTTAGGAAATCAATACCAGGCTAGTCATGTATGAGCAAATAGAAACTGGGTTGAATGACAGGAATGTGGCATCAGGATAAAAGAAAAACAACCTCTGATATGCCGATGATAGAGCCTGGTTTGCTGAAAGGGAGGAGGACTTGAAACTCTTGCTGATGAAGATCAAGGATTGCAGCCTTCATTATGGATTACCACTCAATGTAAAGAAGACAAAAATCCTCACAATCGGAACAATAGGTAACATCCTGAAAAAAGGAGCAAAGATTGAAGTTGTCACAGGTTTCATCTTTTCCTTGGATCCATAATCAATGCTTCAATGGAAGCACCAGTCAAGAGATGTGCATTGCATTGAGTACATGTGCTGCAGAGGGCCACTTTAAAGTGTGGAACAACAAGGAGGTTACTTTGAGGACTAAAGTGCACCGTGGTATTTTCAATCACTCCATAGACATGTGAGAGACATTGAATTATTAGTTAGCTAGATTTAGGTACTGTGGGGGGGTGTTATCACTCCCATGCCTGCAAAGGCCCCCATAGAGGAGGTTGGTTGGAAATAAATCAGGCAACTGTTAGATACCTATGAAGACCCCAAACATCACACACACACACAAACACACCCACCCCTGCCAGCCAGTTGGGAGGTACACCTGCGGCCCGGGCTCATGACATCACACAGGTGGGCCTAACTCAGCCAATGGGGTCAACCAATACCATCAAGCATGCCTCTCCAGGCACAGGTTTGCAATATCCTGGCTGTGGGAAGCCTCCCTTTTTCCCCTTGCTCTGGTCTTGTGGGAGGTTGGAGGGTGGTGATGCACAAGCACCGCTGGGAGTGCCCGCTCAGGGCCCACGCCAGGCCCGCTCGGGGCTCGCATGCGCTTCGGTTCACAGGCTCTTGCTCTCTTGCCCTTTTGCTTGCTCTCTCTTACCCTTCTCCTGGTCAGCGACAGGTGGAGGGTGAGGGTCTCCCCCATGTGAGCACACATGCGCCCACCCTGGACCTACTTGGGGCACACAGCTTCTTGGCCCACGTGCTCTTAGCCTGTAGGGTTCTTGGGCTTCTAGCCACCAGGGATTTCCCACTCCTGCCTTTGTGGATGCCCTCTTCTACGTGGTGGTTTGTGCCCAGTTGTGAACCCCAGCCAGCTTCAGCGCAGCTTGGCACACTTCCCAGAAATAGCGTGTACCCTTTGGAGACTGTAGCACCCGAAACTTGCCTTGTCCTTCATAAAAAACACGTTGATCACACAACATGCTTCCATGTGAATTCTTTTTAGTGTGTGAAGCAAAGAACCGAGGTATAACCCATCCGGAAACTAACAGAATAAAGAAGACCAAAGAATTGATGCATTCGAATTATGGTATTGAAAGTAACATAAACTGACCAAAAGACAGACATCTGCCACAGAGGAAGTACAGCCAGACTGCTCCAAAACAAGCTCACTACCACTGAGTCCATGCTAACTCAGTGACCTCCTGTGGGTTTCCAAGACTCTTATCTGTTTACAGGAGTAGAAAGCCCAGTTTTTCTCCCACAGAGGTGCTGGGGGTTCAGAACAGCCAATCATGTGGACTGCAGCCCTGTGTGTAACCACTATGCCACCAGGGCTCCTTGAGGTGATGATAGTAACACTTCATATGATGTATTTGGACGTTTTTTCAAGGGAGACCAGTCCCGGGAGAAGGACATCACGCTTGGTAAAGTAGAGGGGGAGCGAAAAGGAGGAAAGCCAATGGCAAGATGGATGAAAACAATGACTGCGACAATGGGCTCCACCATGAGAAAAATTGTGAGCATTGCACAGGGCCTGGCTGTGTCTCCTTGGTCTGTCTGCCTGACAGAACTGACTCCGTAGCATCTAACAAGTCCCAAGGAGTAGGGTATTGATGATGCCCCAAATGTCTAACTCTTCCAAAATGTTTTTCAGCTTCATTTACACCCCCCACTCCATTCTTCATTCTGAGAATCACTACAGCACCGCACAGAAACCCATGAAAGTTTGAGGAGATATCTCAAGTGGTGGTGGGTACTGTTCAGTCCAACATCTGAAAGTCAGGCAGGGGTAAGCCAGATGTTGGGTCCCCAGGATGTGCACTCCACGCCTGGCTTTTGCTGGCGGTGACATCCATCCCCTGCTTCTCAGAGGGCTCATTTTATACACAGCAGGACAGCATGGCAGGAGATCTGGTTCTCAGTGACTCACAAGTGAATCCTACCAGTTTATTCCCACACTTTCTTACCACACCCGTGCAGAGAAAGAAAGGTCATTTGGTGGGAGTGACATTGAAGATCAATGGTGTAATCAAATTAACATAAAATCCTTGACCCAAATAGAAGAATCTATTCTCCACCCTTGGGCTACTCCTTTATCAAATACATGACCTGCAGCCTCTGGCAGGATGTTTACAGTAGGCATTGACCTCCCACTAATCTCAAACAGCCAAGCTTTTCTCCAGAAGCAGCCAGGCCGCTCCAGAAGCAGCTTTTCTGCTCTCAGACGTAGCGTTATCACCCCATACATCCATTTCAAATAAACAGTAACTAAAATCACCATTAGACAAAGAATGTGGCCAAGTCTTAATCTCACCTTATTCCAGTTCTTTAGCAGATAATGCCTTCCAGAAATGGGACTACGTATAGTCACAGGCATATGAAATACAGAATTACAATATATCCCTGGAAGGGACATATTAATTGACTGTAATGGTATGTCATAGATATGTCTTTTCAAAACAATTTGGGTTTCAGTGTTGGTTTCAAAACCAACAATGTAGGCATTTTCACTGCTATAAAGCTTTTATTCTCTTAAAGGATTTTTAAAAAATATTTGCTATTGGGCAATAGAATTAATCTAGTTTATGCTAAGTATAAATCAAGTGTCCAAGGAGTATATCAGTGATTGTGTGTTTGTCTTTACCTGGGCTGTGAAATTATTTTCTTTTCCTTCATCTTTGTGTCTCATTTTAATGGTGAAGATAATTCATAAACACAATTTACATACAAGTCTGTCTGTTAAGCTAAAACAAACTCATTGGTTGATGTAAATTTCTTTAAAAGCAAACAAATACCATGGCATTCCATGATTAAACTAAACTAAACTCTAGATTGTTATTGTTCATCATTTAGGTATCTCTGAGTTGGTCCCGCCCATAGCAATCCTTTGTACCACAGAATGAACCACTTTGTGGTCCTGTGCCACCTTCACAATTGTTTCTATGCTTGAGCCATCGTCTCAGCCACTGTGTCAATCCATTTTTTTTTTCCACCTTCCTCTTTTTGATTTCCCTTCTACTCTACCAAAGATAGTGTCCTTCTGGGATTGGTTTGCCATCCTTCCCTCTAGGAAGTATTCTGACTATATTTCCTCCAAGACAGGTTTGTTTATTCTTTTGGGAGTGTATGGTACAGTCAATATTTTCCCCTAGCACCATAATTCAAATGTATCGATTCTTCTTTGGTCTTCCTTATTCAATGTCTAACTGTTATATATATATATATAAAGTAATTGAAAATATCATGGTGTGGGTCAAGTGCACCTTAGTCCTGAAAGTAACTAAAGAGGTCTTGTGCAGCAGATTTACCCAATGTAATGTGTCGTTTAATCTCCTGATTGCTGCCTCCATGAGTATTGATGGTGAATTCAAGCAAAATGAAATCTTTGACTACTTCAATCTTTTCTCGGCATACTATGATTAGTCCAGTTGTGAGAACTGAGGGATTTCATTACATTGAGTTATAATCCATATTGAAGGCTGCAGTCCTTGATATTCACCAGCAAGTGCTTTGAGTCCTTGAGCAAGCGAGATTGTATCACTGGCATATCAGTGGTTATAAATAAGCCTTCTTCCAAACATGATGCTACATTCTTCTTCATATAATCCAGCTTTTGTGATGATTTGCTGGGCATACAGATTGAACAAGTATGTTGGGAGGATCAAACCCTGACACACACCTTTCCTGATTTTAAGCCAAGCAGTATGTCCTTGTTCTGTTTCCTTGTACAGATTAATCCATGTACAGATTTTGCATGAACACAATTAGGTGTTCTGTGTTTTCCCCTTTTCTCCTGTCTATCCAGAGTTTGCTCCGGTCCACACAGTAGAATGCTAGGCATAACCAATGGAACACAAGTAAACATCTTTCCAGTATTCTCTGCTTTCAGCCAACATCCATCTGACATCAGCAATAATACTTTTGTTCCTCTTCTGAATCTGGCCTGAGCCTCTGGCAGCTCCCTGTCAATGTACTGCTGCAACTGTTCTTGGATGAACTTCAGCAAAATTTTACTTGCACGTGATATTAATAATACTGTAATATAATTTGTGCATTCTGCTCAGTTACTTTTCTTGGGACTGGGTACAACATGGATCTCTTCCAGTCTGTTGGCCAAGTAGCTGTCTTCCAAATCCGTCTGATACAGATGGTTTAGTGCCTTCAGTGTGTCATCAACCTGCTGAAACATTTCGATTGGTATTCTCTCAGTTCCTGAAGCCTTCTATTTGGCTAACGTGTTCTTGGATGTTGAATTTCTTCCCTCAGTACCACTGATTCTTGCTCATATGCTACCTCCTGAATTGGTGGAATGTTAACTAGTTCTTTTTGGCACAGTGAATCTGCGTTCTTTCCATCTTCTCTTGATGCGTCCTACATTGATCAATATTCCCCCTATGAATGTTTCAATAATGCAAGTCAAAAGCTTCAATTTCTTCTTAATTTCTTTTAGTTTCTGATATGGTGAGTATGTTCTTTGTTTGGGGTTTTCTAACTCAAGATCTTTCATGTGGCATTATAATATTTTACTTTGTCTTCCGGCACTGCCTTTGAAATTTTCAGCTCTTTGACTTCATCATTTCTTCCATTTCTGCCTTAGCGTCTCTAGGATTAAGAGCAAGTTTCTCAGACTCTTTTGACATCCACACTGATCTTTGCCTTCTTTCCGATCTTTTGAATGAACTTTTGCTTTGTTCATGTACAATGTACTTGATGTCCTCCCACAGTTTATGAGCGCTTCTATCATTAATGTCCAGTGCAGCAAATCTGTGCTTGAATTGTTGGTGGGATAGCCTCAAGATAGTATTTTGGCTCTCATGGACTTGTTTAGGTGCTCTGGTAGTGTGGTAATTATTATTGGGCTGCTAACTGCAAGGTCAGCAGTTCAAAAATCACCAGCCAGCTGTGTGGGAGAAAGACAGGCTTTCTACTCCTGTAATGGGTATCATCTCAGAAACTCACAGGGACAGTTCTAACCTGCCCTGTAGCATTGCTCTGACTCAGGATTGACTCAATTTGGTTTTTAGTTGGACTTGTTTTAATTTTCTTAAGCTTCAGCCTGAATTTACGTAAGAGCAATTGATAGCCTGTTCCACAGTTAGCCTCTGGCCTGGTTTTAGCTTCTAATGTTGAGCTTCTCCATCATCTCTTCCCACAGTCTATTTGATATCTGCATATTTTATCTGAAGACTCCCATGTCTATAGTTGCCGTTTGCGTTGTTGATAAAGGTATTTGCAATTAAGAAGTCATTGGGCTTGCAAAATTTATTCATGTGTGTGGCAGTTACATAATTTCCTGTCAACTTGTGAAGGGATGGAGTCTAGCTTGTCAATCAGGCCATAGACGATGAGGCCTCCGTGTGGGCATGGCCTTCTCCTGAGGATTCTAGGAACTCCTATATTCCTCCCTGGACTTCGGAGACTCAGCTTCTTCTTCCTGCTGACAGCCTGATGGAGATATGCTGGTGCAGCCAGAGCCCTGGAGCTGATGGAGCTCACACCAGCACTGAGATGCTTCCACTCCCACTGGATGCACAAGACTTTCCACCCACTGGCCCGTGATCTTCCTGTACTCACCGTCATTGCATGTGTTGCATGAGTCTGAAGAGGAATTTATAGACACACACTGTCTGCCACACATTGCTGTTGATAAGCCACACAGAGCTATGCTAATGGAACCAGAGCCCTGGAGGAGCCACATAGAGGCCCACACCAGCAGTGAGATGCTTCCACTGCCACTGGATCCACAAGGCTTTCCACCCACTGGCCTGTGTTCTTCCTGAATTTGGCATCATTGCATGTGTTGCTGAGTCTGAAGAGGAATTTATACACTGGTATCAGACACACGGGCTAATATCAGACTTATGGACTTGATTTGGATGGAGCTGGGATGTTTTCTCAATATTCAATTGCTCTTGTATATAAAGCTCTTTCTTATGCACATTCAAGTCTCCCTAGATTTGTTTCTCTAGTCTACCTGGAATAACACGCTAAATACGCTACAATTTGGTTAAATTCTAAGCGCCCAATGTCTGCTGCCTTAGTGCTAAGTCATTAAATGTGTAGGATCCTTGAATTTGTTGTTTTATAATTTTTATCAAGTTATAAGTATAGTTTGGAACTTCAAAAATACATATTTAAGACTGGAATTCAAGGGAATGAACTTTTCTGTTCTTTTCCTACATTATTTTTTTCTATCAACTAGTGAAATCGGGCCGGGGGACCTGTTTTATCTGTGAGTCCCTGATGCATGTGATTAATACTTGTTGGCACAGTAGTTTTAGGAGTTGTTAGCCTATGATTGCTTACTCTGAGAGCAGCAGGTTTCTTTAAGGTATGTTTACCTGGCATTTCTTTTCTTTTTCTATCAGCAACATAAATTGGAAGTTTCTAGACTCAACCAACCTAGTAAGTTGAATATAATTCCATTTATAATCTATACATTTTAAAAGGTCTTTAACATGGGAAATCCTTTGGATTATATTTACATTTCCTTGAATAAAGAATTAAAGAACAAACATTAAATATAATAGATGACCTTAATTCAGTAAACATGCTGAGAGCCTAGAAGTGTAACCGTTTTCCAATTTGAATTCCCTAAGTGGAAGCAGTAAGTGCAGGAAGCAGTCTGTGTCGCCTGGAGTGAATGAGAGAGAAACAGCAGTGACCTTTCAGTAGGAGAAAGACAGCATTCTGCTTCTTTCTGGCTTTTCACAGCTTATGTGTTTGTGTTTTTAATGTATGACTGGACCTAAAAGTTCAGCTCTCATCTGGATCCACAGGGAAATGGCAGAAATCCCAACCAGTCAAATGATACATACTCAAATTTCCTGTGGAGTAATGTTCTGTTCACTGGGGACAATCTCAGCACAGCAAGCTATCCTTCTGATTAAAATTCCTGTTGAGACAGTGATTTGTCTGATTGGAAAACTAAATAGGCTCTTAATCACCTGGATAAGGTGACATCACAAGGGCATCATAAGCTGTCCAACAGATGAATAACCCCTCTCAGATAGAAACTTCCTCTTCACATTGAAAAACAAAAACACAGGGCTGCATTTAACACCAGCTATTTATAGGTCTATGATGTAAGGCCTCCAGTTTCCTATCATTCCCATTGTTGTCTAAAAACAAAGACCCATTTAACTGAGGAGGACTGGCAAGTGATCTTGTGATGTATCTGAGTTATTGTCCCAAGTGTGAGACAAGCCATAATGCTCTGTCAGCGCTGACAGAGGCCCACTGTGGTGGGCTGAGGAGTGGGTTCTCCTTCAGAGCAGTCCTTTAGATCGAGTAGAACCAACCCATAGGGTCCCCAGACTGTCACAGAGCAGATCTGCAGGTCTTCTTTTCTGTCCTGAAACTGCTGAGGGGATCGATCGTTTGCTTAGCACTCGGGAGTTTCACTATGGTGTGCTTCCAGGGCTCCTTTCCCCAGTACACATCTCTGTGTGCACATTGGTCCGATTGAGAGAGTGATACTCTTTGGTTGGTTTCTGCTTCTCTAGTGCAAAACATAAAACGATCACATCACAGCTTGTATGTGGTACTGATTTACAAGGGATCCATAGAATGAATCAGATAGGCATGCAGAAGATTCTGGATTTTAGAAGTGAAAGACCTGAATCTGAATCACTTAACATCTTATAGGGTCTTCCTATACAGTCCTACCTTTTATCTTGAGTTTACAATAACCTGAGATATATACCTTTTGAATAAGACACCAACGACACAAGGTAAATGGGATGCATAACATCCATGTTAATGTTTCTAATATTAGATTTCACCTGATTAAAGATTCCAAATTCTTTATTTTCTTTCTCAGTTGTATGGGCACTACGGGGTCTGATGTTTTTATTTTTTCCTGGCAAACTGAAGATACTATTTAAAAATGAAAATAAGAAAAAGATATATATGGAGATAAGAGACTTTAAAAGTATGCAAAGAAGAAAGAAATTCCTGTTTTCTTTCCCTCTGTCAGTTTGTACAGTCCGCTCCTGAGGAGAGCCAGGGAGTGTGACTGCATTCAGAAAGACCCCAGGAGTCTTGTCAGGCTTCTCCTCTGAAGGAGAATGCAGGGGTGTCTCACAGTCGGATGCACCCTGCCATTTTGTTGCTAATTCCTTTTGCAATGGGAGCCGCTGTCAGACTATCTGAGAAGACACCCAGTTACAGTCGGAGTTGCCATCCTGTGTCTCAATCTGTTCCAGTAAAGGGCTTTCTTTTTAGGGTTATGTGAGAATGTGTGTATGTGTGTGTATTCTGAGCTTTTAGCTCTTCATATGAAATTATAATAAATTGTGCATGAAGGTGAAACACTGAGGATGGTGCAGCCTTATTAAATTGAATTTAGTGGATGGTTAATTCTGATGATGCTGAAATATTGCTCATTCTGAAGCAGACACTTTGGTGCCAGGAAAGTCCTTGCTGCGTTTGGCATGGAGCTGTGACATTTAGCAATTAGGCTCGAGTGAAGCGTTTTGAATAGAGCTGAAGGCGAGGACTTGAATACTTGAGAGGTCTCATTGCTAAAGCATTTGAGGATTATTCCTCTGTCCGCCTGAGTATAATTAAGAGCTTGAGAGGCTGCCTAAATACTAGCCATTTGGTTTTTATTCAAATGGATTTGGAAAAGTTGGTGATCATATAAGTAAGCTTGGACTCTATGTTTACATATCTGTCTTCAGTTATCAGAAGGCAAAAGTGCATACGAAATCAGATAAAAAATATGAACTATGACAAGGGGGGTATAAAAGGCAAGCTACTTTTAGATAGCTGTTAGAGTAAACTATGAACAAATAATGACATTCACAGATTGCAAACAAGTAAATGATTATTAAAAACGGAAAATGGTAATCTCTTAAAACTATTTTTAAAGAGCCCCTTGTGCAATTTCACACTACTAACCAATGATAAGGTTCAATGTTGAGAACTCACATAAAGCTTTTGTTCCCTCTGTATTTTTATTTGAATTAGCCACCTATGATTTGTGTCATATAAATGGTAATCTGAATTTTTACCCGAGTTTCATAACAAACACTTTGACAGTGAAATTATTATTATTATCATGAGATTATTTTGCTTTTGTGGTATCGTTAGTGAGTTTGCATTCTGGAGAAAGAAAGAAAAACAAAATAAACATTTATCTACTTGCCACAGTACTTTGCATCATGATTTGCTTTGCCAATACTTGGGAGGGTTGTGTGGGGGTGACAGACCATGTCACACAGTCTCCGTCGCAAGGCTGCACAGGGGTCGCAAGACTGCACAGGGGTCACCCAAGGAAAACAGTGGATTGTTTTCAAGAAGGCTTCAGATGGGATTGTATTTATTTAGATTTCATTTGGAGATACACCCAGGTTTGAAATGATGGTCTTTCTCATAAAACATCAAATATAGATAAAACATCAATATAGATAAAACAGGTCTATACCTGTTATACAGATCTATACCTATGTTTGAAAAATGCATAATATTTTCTATGCTTTGTGATTTTTCTCTAGACTCATGAAGGAATCTAGAAATCGCACACATCTCATATATAACAAAAAAAATTCTTAAAACTTCAATTAAATACCAAAAATTCATTACTGCTGCATCAATTCTGACCCGTAGCTACTCTGCAGGCCAGGCTAGACCCGCTCCCTAGGGTTTCCACTGCTGTGAGCACTGGAAGCAGACGGCATCCCCTTTCTCTAGTGGAGTGGCTGGTGCGTTTACACTTCTGATTGTTCACTGAGCTTAACCACTGAGCCACCAGGGCACCTTACTGCACATATTGGGAAACCCTTTTTTTGTTGTTTTTTAATCAATATTGAAAATCATCCTTGGGAGCAATATTTTAAAAGCACAAACAGACCTGCCACCCTATATAAAATTGTAAACCACTGCCAACTTTCCCAGTGCACGTAAGATGTTCTCTCATTTTTTGGGGGGGATCACTATTGTGTTTCTATTATCTGGAAGAGTGCCTGGCATTTGTTAGGACTAAAATCTATCTTTGTTGAATGAGTGAATAAGTGAAATCTAAAGATAACATCATTCACTCATCCAATACAGTCATTAAGCAGACACTATACTTCAGAAGTTGGTTTACTTGGTCCTAAGGATTCCTATAAGTCAGAATTGATTTCCTGAATGGGTTATACCTGTTATTTATTTAAGCGCCTAAGCTTGTGATCTTAGCACTTTAATAAACATATTCATAAATTGGCGATTCCAAGTGCCCTTAAATCTAAGGAGAATATGATTTTCAGTATTTCTCTAATGTTATTTCACATCTCATTGTATTTAATAAAGCCTCACAGATCAATGAGAATAAATACATGTTCAAAAGATTTTCACAGGCATAATTTAAATATCAAGAATATCTGTATGAAACATTCTAAATGATTCATTTGTTTTTAGAAAGTGGGAAAGAAATGAAGATAAATTGTCAAGTCCTACAAATTATGATGGACTTGGTCACAAAGGGCCATGCTTTCTGTCACTTGTCTGTTTGGAGCAGCTGCACAGGCTGCTCACAAGCTGTGTTAGTCTAGGTTGACTAGAGAAACAAATCCAGAGGCACTCATGTGTGTAAGAGAGAACTTTATCTCAAAGAGAAATTGTACATTTAGAAAACATCCCAACCCAGTCCAGATCAAGTCCATAAGTCCAACATTACCCCATATGTCGATTCTAGTCCATAAATTCCTCTTTAGACTCACACTGCCATGCAATGATGCTGAATGCAGGAAGGTCACAGGCCAGTGGGTGGAAAGTCTTGTGGATCCAGTGGTGGAAGCATCTCAGCAGCTGGCATGGGCCTCTAAGTGACTCCTCCAGAGCCAGGGCTCTGGCTTTATCAGTGTAGCTCCATGTGGCTTGTCATCAGGAATAGGAAGCAGAGAGTGTGTCTGGCCGCTACTGAGCTATTTATCTCTGTAGCGCCTCCAAATGAGGTCATCAGGCTGTGACCTGGTTGGCAGGTGAAACTCCACCTCTTCAGTCTTACTTGTCTCAAATTGACACCAGATTATGTAATTACGACACAAGCTGGGTCACTTTGATCATATTCCTTAACCTTTGTGTACCTCAGAATCTGCATCTGAAAAAGTTGAGTTGTTACAAAGAGGAAATGAGGTAACACAAGTAATATGCTTAGCTCGTGTTTTTGTTGTTAGGTGTCATGCAGTCCATTATAACTGACAGCAACCCTGTGTACCACGGAATAAAACACTGCCTGGCCTGTGCCATCCTCAGAATTGCTCTTATGCTGTTGCAGCCACTATGCCAATCCATCCTCCTGAGGGGCTTCCTCATTTTCACTACCCCTCTTGAGATCCTCTCAAGACTGGGCTCTCTTGATGACATGTTCAGAATACTCTTGATAACACATTCAAAATACATGAGATGATCTCTTGCCATCCTTATTTCTTTTTTCTTATTTTTAATCGTTTTATTAGGGGCTCATACAATTCTTATCACAATCCATCCATACATCAATTGTGTAAAGCACATTTGTACATTCATTGCCCTCATC